>NC_063445.1:16868664-17185787 GCF_020379485.1 Brassica napus | reverse complement strand
CTTCTGCATTGGGTAAATCTTCCCCTCTAAAATGATCATTTACCATCTGCTCAGTACCTACACCATAATCTACATCCATTCTAATTGGTTCTTCTAACCTAACCGCAGGCTGAGGTTCGCTAGTACTACCATATTCATAATCAGATTCTCCATGATGATACCAAATTTTGTAACTTCGTGTAAACCCATTCAAATATAGATGAGTCGAAACATCCCACTTTTTAATAATCTTTCTATTTTTACAGTTAGAGAAAGAACATCTTAACATACCCGTTTCTGCTTCCGGTTGTCGTTGAACTAACCCCATGAATTCGGTTATACCTCGTTGGTATTCTTCCGTAAGCAATCTCGTGTTCGGATCCAAATGAGGTCGATCGATCCAAGAACGATAATAATTTGAAGAAGACATGCTTTTTTCAATCAAATTCGTGTGTAAATATAGTATGTGAGAGGATGAAGAAATGAAGTGAATGAAGAGGTTGGGGGTGCGGGTATTCATAGATGAAATGCTGCCGACAGTACCAAGGAAATTCCGACGGAATACCGACGGCAACGGCTCTTTCCTCGGAATTTCCTCGGAATTTTAAAAATCCCCCAACGGCTCTCTAACGGCTATAATATCCTCGGATATTCGTCGGTGTTTTCCGAGGAATATGATTTCATCGGTATTTCATCGGTATATTCCGAGGAAATTCCGAGGATCTCATATTCCGTCAGAATGTCCGTCAGAATTATGATGTTTTCTTGTAGTGTGATGTTTTGGGGTTTAGGGTTTAGAGTTGATGTTTCATGGTTTAGAGTTTAGAGTTGATGATTTAGGGTTTAAAGTTGATGTTTTAAGTTTAGATTTAGGGTTTAGGGTTTACGTTTAGGGTTTAGAGTTGATGTTTTAGGGTTTAGATTTGAAGGTTTAGGGTTTAGGGTTTAGGGTTTAGGGTTTAGAGTTGATATTTCGGGGTTTAGGGTTTAGAGTTTAAAGTTGATGATTTAGGATTTGGAGTTGATGTTTTAAGTTTAGATTAGTTAACCATATGTTTTTTTTTGTCCAAGTTATTCAAAAGGTTATAAATGTCTTTTACCCTTCATTAAAGATGAGGGTAAAAATGACTAGTGTAAACATGAAAAGTGGTACTTTGAAAATAGTATTTTTGGCAATTTCCCTATTAAATTTCAACTTAAAACGGAAAACTTACTTATATTTTCCTATTCGATAAATATAATTAATTATTAAATTTAAAATAAATATATCTATATAAGAACTATTTTATTGATTGTAAAATTAGGTTAGGTAAATATGTACCACAATTTTATATTTTCAAAGAAGTTTTATTTTAAACAAATGAAGTTTAATCTTTTATTTAAAATAATAATAATTTAACTTCTAAAACAGAATTATATAAAATTAAATAAAAAATCAGATCATTATATATTTAATTTTTTAGAAAAATATATACATTTAAATACTTGAATTTTCCTATATTGTCTCCCATATAACTACAATATTTTTTAACCAACTTAATACATATTTTAAATTATTTAAATTTATAATTTTGTGCTATACTACGAGTTAAAATCTATATGAATATATATATATATATATATATATATATATATATATATATATATATATATATATATCTGGACACTAAATATATTTAATATAAAAATAAAAGTTTTCAATTTCTATTCATTAATTTTAAATAAATTTTCAAATATTGACAAATATAATAAAACTTAAATGATAATTTTAATACATAACTTAGCACCTACTTTTAAAATAATCTAACTAAAATAAAAAATACCACTCACTACTCAAAACATGGCTAAATTTTTTAAATATTTACATTTATAAAAAAATATTTATGTGTTTTTAAATCGCGGATAAAAATTTAGTTTTGCCAAAGAAAGAAATGCATGTTTATAGGCCAATAGTTATTGATCTTGTATATAACGTTTTTTGTCAGCAATTAATTATTCCTAGCTTTAACGGATTTAATTTCGCTGATTTATAACACGGTATATACACATTACGGGGATATGATTTGATGTTTGTATCAAATTCGAAATGGTTTTTTTGATGTTTCTATGCAAAGCGGTAAAAACTAGGTAATAACCCGCGCAAATGTGATTATTAGTATCGTTATTTTTTTTAATAAGGAGACATTAATCTGTTTAATCTGGATATCGGTTTGGTTTTAGGTTATTTTTTGGTTTTTAATCTCTTAAAATATAACTATCATTTTAAATCAATATTTATTTGGTTTGTTCGGTTAAAATGTTTGATGTTTTTGGTTTTTATTTTCCTGTGATAATCAAAAATTACTATTATTTGTTTGTTTTCATGTTATGAATCTTAAATAGTCGTGATGCCGAATCAATGATTTCATATTATAGTTTTTAAACGGATAATAGTTAAAAAAAAGAAAAGAAAATTATCAAGACAAATCATTTTACTACAATTTGGTCGATAGTGAAAGAATCAGTAAGAAAAAAAATATTTTAACTTCCAAAAAAATTAGATATTTCAGTTGTGGTAAATAATTAGTTATAAGGTGCTCACGCCAATGTGCATATGTATGTATATGTATATAAAAGTATATAAAGATGGTTGATAAATACATAAAGATACTGTTAATTAATATTAAATGACTTTTTTTCAAAATAATACATGAAAAATAAAATTCTTAAAATGAAATTATTTAAAAACAAAAATATTGTAAAATTTATATAAACTATAATATATAACTTATATATAATTCTTTAAATATATGTATATATATATATATATATGCATATAACAGATCATATTGGATATTCGTTCCTATAAATATAGATATTTGTGATTTGTTTTTTTGTTTTTACCTATATTGCATTTTAGTATTTGATTTGCTTCGTAAAGTAACGGATATCCAGATTTTTCAGTTCGAATCAAAATGAATAACGAATCAAATCAAAATTTATGAATAATTTGCCTAAGCTCTATTCGTAAACAGTAAAAATAACGTAAAGAAGAACCATGCATGTGAGTTTTATATCAAAAAACGTAAAGTACATAGTGTGAACATATTTATGTAGAGTTTGACTGAGAATCTCTCTATATGGGATATGTGTCCATTTTAGTGTAAACGCATTTATTACAATGTTTCTATACATTACATATGTCCAGTTTAGTGTGAACACATTTATTACATTGTTTCTCCTTTAGTATATAAGGGATCAGTTGTGTCTATAAAAAAAAATGACTAGAATAGCACTAAAAAAGTTTTTGTCACAAATATAGATTCTAAGAATAAAAATGACCAAAATAGCAATTAATGTTTTATCAAAAGAAATAAATATTAACTTATACTCCAATGGTAAATTAATTTAGATATTAGGGTTTAGAGTTAAGGGTTAAGGGTTGGGGTTTAGGATTTAGGATTTAGGGTTTAGGGTCTAGAGTTTAGGGTTTAGAGTTTAGGGGTGGGGTTTAGGGTTTAGGATTTAGGGTTTAGGGTTTATAGTTTAGGTTTTACAGTTTAAAGTTGGGGAGTGGAGTTTTGGGATAAGATTTCAAATTTTGAAAAATAAAAAAAAATTAATTTTTTGAAAAGATAAAATGCTATTTTGGTTATTTTAGTTTTTTGAGAGCTATTTTTGTGATTTAAACTTAAAAATGTGCTATTTTGGAGATTTGTCCGGAAAAAAAGGTCGGTTTATGTAAATATATCTAAATAAGCCTAAGGGAGAGAAGACTTTCAAAAATATCGGAAGACTTCAAAAATATCTTAACGATTTTTTAGAACAAACAAACAAAAAAAATCTAAAAGCTTGGCGACAGATCCTCCCTCCCTCTCTCTTCCTTGTAATTTCCTTTGATTGAGAGAGCGATCCTTTGCCCTGCCTTCAAGTCTGTTCCTGTCTTCTTTAATCGCACCAAAGTAATTCAAAATTCAAAACTTTATCAGAGACTCGAGAGTCGAGTTATGGTGAAATCGTCGGACGGTGTTTCGTCTTCGTCTTCTTCAGTGGCGCCGTTCCTGAGGAAATGCTACGAGATGGTCGACGATTCCTCAACTGATTCCATCATCTCGTGGAGTAGCAGTGCAGATAATAGCTTCGTTATCTCGGACACGAACGTCTTCTCTGCTCAGCTCTTGCCCAAATACTTCAAACACAGCAATCTCTCTAGCTTCGTCCGTCAGCTCAACATCTACGTTTGTCCCTCTCTGTCATAAGAATCAAAGATTATATATGTTGTTTTCTTGAATCGCCCGTTTGGTGTTTTTGTGCTGTTTCTTGAAATCTTGAATCGTAGTCTAGCTTTTTTGTTTCTCTGCTTCTGTAAAGTGTATAGCTTTTAGAGAATTTTGATTACTTGATGTCACTTCCTCTGTGCACATGTGCCTGATTCTTGGATGTGGTGTAATGAGAGTAACGTTTGTGATTTTCTTATCTTCCTTCCAGGGTTTTAGAAAAGTTGATTGGGAGTTTGCGAACGACTGGTTTGTAAGAGGTCGAAAGGATTTGCTAAAGAACGTTATCCGGAGGAAGAATGTTCAGAGTAGTGACCATCAGAGCAAAAGCGTTTCCAAAAAACAGGAAAGTACTTGTAAGGAAGATGATACTGAGAAGAGTGAGCTGTGGAAAGAAGTTGATATCTTAAAAGGGGATAAGAAGGCATTGGCGCAGGAGCTTGTCAAAGTCAGGCAGTACCAGGAGGTTACCGACACGAAGATGCTACACTTGGAAGACAGAGTTCAAGGAATGGAAGAGAGTCAGCAGGAGATGCTTTCGTTTCTGGTGATGGTTATGCAGAATCCAAGTCTCTTGGTTCAGTTGCTTCAACCAAAGGAGAGTAGCTGGCGAAAGGCGGAAGGAGGAGGAGGAGGAGCAAAGATTTTGGAAGAAGTTATAGATGAAGGAGAATCAGACTCAAGTGGTCTTCCTTTAGTAACATACCAGCAGCCACAATCAGAGGGAACAGCAAAGTCAAGCTCGAGTGACATGAATGACTTCTTGAGAAACGCAGATATGTTGAAGTTCTGCTTGGATGAGAATCACGTGCCGTTGATCATACCTGATCTGTATGATGATGGGGCATGGGAAAAGCTTTTGTTGTTGAGCCCTTCAAAGAAGAAGAATGTGAAGAAAGGAAAGGATGATGCAACATTGAAGGAGGAGGAGGAGGATGAAACCATGAAGGTGATACAAGAAGAAATGGAGAGAGCAGATGACTTTGATTTTGGACAGCTTACTCCAGAGAGGTCTAGGAATCTTGAGATTCTAACACAGCAGATAGCATTGCTGGCTTCAAATGAATAGAAAAAAAGGATGAGTTTTTTTGAACATATCAAAACTTTGTTATGCAGTGAAACATTATAAGTAGGCTCTGGAGTATCATTTTTTGACCAGAGCTATTCTTTAAAGATAAGCTACAGCGTCTTACAAAAGAAAACATGGACTTTTTATCTACTGAGAATTTTACTTTCTACTCGGTAAACATTAGTAGCATTTTGTTAATGATTTTGTAAAAACAACACTTTTTTTTCTCTACATAATATAGATACCGATCTTGCTCATACATCTTATTGGTCAAAGTTGAATATGTTCAAAGATGAAATAAAACTTGAATAATAGTCCTAGTACCCCCATTAATGGCACAAATATCGAGCTAGGATTATTCTCTCATGAACTTCTTTATCTCTTATGTTGTCTATTTAAATTACACTAGATAATAGTACGCGCGGGTGAATTTTTATATTAATATTTGTTCTTTAAAAGATTTTAACATTTTGTAACATTACCATCTTCATCGATTGTAAGATGGCGAATACAAATATTGGTTTCTTAAACTGCTCAAATGTTGTAAGCATAAATAATTTTTTTCAAATTGCTTATCAAATTGAAAAAACACTCAAGATGACGCCTTCCAGCAAATTTGAGGGTGCTTTGTGAGAGCATCTATTGGACATGGAAGATCTGTCTTGTTAAGAACCAAAGATTATGCTAAGGGATCCAACCAGAGTATTGGAGGCTGGATCTCTGATTCTGAAAGAAATGGGTATGGATATACCCAAATGAATTTGAGATAGAATGTTATTTGTTAGAAGTGGGCTTACACATGTTATTTGTTAGAAGTGGGCTTACTCACCTTTGTATAAAGTCTGTCCAAATCGACATCTGATTTGATTGACAAATTAAATAGTGCCTATTAAATCCATTGTACCACTGCAGAGAAGTTCAACTTCAGAGAGATTAATGGTTCACGATTTGCATCCAGTAACTCCATTTACCTGATCGTGATATGGAATTCAAAATAGTTAGGATATACTCCGTATTTTGACCAACAACTATTTAAAGATTCCTCAACTAATAATTTGTAGTTCTAAACAGTTGACTAAATAATGATGGATTAAATATCTTTATTACTCTTTAGCCAGTCCAAAGACAATATTACATAACTAGGTCAATAATCACTTTGCGTAGAGTGAAAATGCTCTAAAATATTAATATTACGTATAGTATATATGTTTTAAAATACATTATTTTAAAAATGTAAAGTGAAACAATTAATAAGTATATATATTTATTTTCTTTAAAATAAATATTAATATTTATTTTGTTAAAATTATGAAATTTATCACTTATTTTATTTGAGATTTTGTATATACACTCTTATATAACAACATTATATTTATATTTTATGTGCGTTTTATAGGATTTACATTTTTTGAATTGATTAAACGTAAGATTTATTTGTTAGATTTTGGGCTAATTTAATAGTATAGATTTTTATGGGTTTTATGACCCAAACACATGGCCGAACCAGTTATCCGTATATAATTCAGTTAAGATTCAGTTAAAATACATCGAAAACGAGATAAACCCGGTAAAAATCAGAAATTTGTCATTAACCCGTGATCTGATACTTGTTGACACGATAAAAATCCATATGAATAATATTTAAAATTATGATTCAATCTTTGATATACTTTTTAATAGCACATGAATTTAAATAGAATATTTAATTTATAATTCTTTAATACTCTATTGATTGATATATTTGGTATACATATTTTTAGGTGTTGTATAATAATATAGGACTTGTACCTACTATTTCTATTATGTGTTTTTTTCTAATACTAGATTTTGACCCGCGCTTTCAAAGCGCGGGATAACTATTTGGTTAAATTTTTCAATTTGAAAGTTATTAATTTTTTGGTTTGAATTTTACTATTTCAGTTTTGACATCTATAATTGAGATCAAATTAATTTTGACGTCTTATAATGATGGTCATTCGAGTTTTAGATTTGTGTCGGTTCAGGTTATCGGTTTTCAAGTTATAGGGGTTAGGTGTTTCAGACCCGTTTATGAACCACATTTTTCGGATCAGATCAGTTCGGGTAATGTTGGGTTAGAGTCGGGGTTTTACCATCGATAAAACCGAAGTGAACCACATTAAAAAAAAGTTTGGGGTTAATTTAGGTTTAAACCCAAAAATCGGACAGAAATCTAAAAAACCGACAGAAATCTAAAAATCTCAAATTAAACCTAAAAACCTGAAAAAATCAGTTAATTCATGTAATTCGAGGCTTTAGATATTTTTATTTATAAATTAAATTATATATATATATATATATATATTAATATTTTATTATATTTTAGATATCTGGATACCCATTTAGTATTCGATGTGATCACATGGACTACACAAACGTTTTCATGAGAACATCCAATTAGACACTGGATAAAAGACCCACCAAGCCAAGCAATTAATCAAACCAGCTTATAAATGCAACATACAGCGTTTCACATTGCCAACATCTAGAAAGTAAGCATCTAAGCACTCAGTGTATGTCTAAAATTGCGATACAGAATTCAGAAAATATGTATTCCCAAGATTCTTCAAACCCAGACCCTACAAATCACCAACACCGACCAAATGTCAACAAAACCACAAAGGAGTTCTCGGATAAATAAAAAGACAGATATATTTATGTTAATCAGTCAGTGCTTAATCTTCCCTCCCTTTTGATTTTTTTTTGCGAACTTGAAACTTGTTAGTGCAGCAGGGATCAACGTCTCCATCTTGAATTCAGAACCACCATTAGAGAAGCCACTAAAAGGTTTTCTAGCAAGATTAAAATCAAGTTGCAAAACCTTCGTCCACTTCTCCGAACCCTAAGACAAATCGCCTTCGTAATCACCTCGTACCAAACGCTTAACTTGAAATCCGCAAATCTGCTATGATCTCTTGTTCCAGATCACAAAAAAATTTAATTATGCCAAAAATATTTAGTTGAAAGGGAAAGAGAAAAACGGAAATATATTGTTTGTTGGAATAAAAGGATTTCGTGAATAATAAAAATAATTAAAATGCATAGTTTAAAATTAATCAGTGTCAAAAATCTGTAAATATTATTGAAACAGAAAGGCACCTCAAAAAATGGCCTTCTGTTTTAATAGTATACTAGATTTTGATCCGCGCTTTCAAAGCGCGGATTTATTTTCCTTTTTTTTTAATTGACAAATATTTAGTAAATGTTATATTTTGTATATTTGTGTTTTATTTTATAAAAGACTTAAACTTTTTATCTTTTTTTATCGTGTTTCATTTTAAATGACTATTTATGTTTAAAAAATTAAACTTTATTTTTTTAATGAATTAAGTTGGTATAACTCTGATAAATTAATTTTACTATGTGGTTAATATTTTTAATAAAAAAATATATATACTTTTAATAAAGATTTATACCTTTCAATGAAAAAAATTAATTTTTTTTATGAATGCTTAAATTATATCAAGAAAAAAAAATTAAGAATGGTTGAAAAAAATTATTTGAACTTGGACTCAATGACCCAAAGGAAAAAAAAATGTGAGAATTGGATCTGATTTCTTAATTGGCCCAAATGGCCTAAGAGAGATCTGATGTAGACAGTGGGCTGGATCCAAAAAAAATGGTCCAATATAGATGTGTTATTAATATTACTTGATTGCCCTTCATAAAACATGCAATGTTAGTAAAGAAAAGGCAGACTAAGTTAAAAAGGATAATAGAATTCTGCTTTAATATTTTATAGATAGATTAGATGCAGGTTGGTTAAATGCAAACTAATATAAGTGTTTTTAAGTTATTAGAATTATGGTTTACATTGACAACGACCATACCCTTTATAATTTTTAATGTAAAAGAGCAAAGGAAAAGAAAATATACAAAAGGAAAAGCTGCAAGATTAACTTAGTTTTGCAAACATCAAATCTCAATGAAGCAGGAAGTAAGACTACAAATGTTTTGGAACTACGTAAAAGCTTTTAAAAATAATACGATGGCTTTGATTCATGTTAAAAGGTTTAAAATATTTTTATTCAAGGAAGATCTCAGAAAATTTAGGAAATATAGTTATATTAATTATTAAATTGACTAAATTATTGTTAGAGAAATATATGGTAACACATTATTAGTCGAAATTTCAAAATATTATTAGTCAAATGAAAGGATACAAACTTGTTTAACAAGATTTTTCAGAATGTTTCTCCTTTAATAGTATAGATTTATTCCCTCTTCATTTTGTATTTGCTTGTTTTCAAAATTTAAAACCTATACAATAAACTTTTTGATTCCATTAATAATAACTTTTTATTTTCTATATTTTAACATTCATTTTGATATATATATATATTTTATATATTTTAACATTAATATAGAAAGTCTAACAATAAATGTAAAATAAAAATAAGTGGATGGAACATATGTGAAAAGCGTGGTCACCGAAAATTGGTATGAGAAACATGGACATGATAATTGTGGACAAGAAAATATGCTAAATCTTTTATAAATATGGTGATGGTGTTATTGTCGATTGATCATATATGTGTAGTTAGGTGCACGTTGTAGCAAAAGATCTGGGCTCTCATCCCAGCACTTACACGCAAATGGAACCTGCGAGGCAGAGCCATAGGCTCAGACTTAGGAAACAACTGTTTCCAGTTCAGGTTTGAAAGAGAGGAAGACTTACGAAGGGTCCTAGATAATAGACCCTATCACTTTGCTTACTGGATGGTTATCCTCCAGAGATGGGAGCCTGTGATATCCAACTCCGTCCCGTCAATGATCCCGTTCTGGATCAGAATCAAAGGTCTCCCACTCCACTACTGGCAAGACGACATGGTGTGCAGAGTGGGTAAGGAACCGGGAACTCTTGAGAATCATGAGTTAACAAAAACAACAGCCAGGGTCCAAGTGTCAGTTGATGGTCTAAAGCCTCTGATTAAGGAACTAATAATTGAATTCGACTCTGGAGAAGAGACCTCGGTTACCTTGGAGTATGAGAAGTTGAAATATCACTGCTCAGTCTGTTTCTCGCTCCTACACTCAAAAAAAAAACTGCCCGAAGACAAGGGAGGAGGAAAGAATCTGGAGCCAGACCCAAAAGACGTCACAAACTGAGACCCTCTATGGAACAGATACCACCTCTAGAGCTCAACAAATGGAGAGAAGGGAGCTAGAACAAATCAAGGCGAAGAAAGGAACTGACCACTATTCCTTCACGGCAAGACTAGACCGCCATGGAAAACCCTTTGGAGAGAGGGTGAGCACAAGGAAAACGCGTGCGCCTCCACCTACACCTATCACGATGAATGGGAACCCTCCCACGCAAACCTGGATTCACAAAACAACAAAAGAAGGATCCCATGAATACTCATCTCCACAGCATACTCAGAACAGACAAACAAAAGCTAGAGAGACGCAGAGAGGACGATACCTTTTCCCTCAAAGAAGCCAAGGCCAATGGAGGGCTAAACAAATGGTATGATCTAGAAGAAAAATCAACCAAACCTGTAGAGCAACAGGACCAAGGGTCTAGAGAAACTGTTGCGCCCGAAACACTACAGATAAACCCCAATGGAATGTGCATACCAACAATGGAAGAGGTAATGGAGGACTTACATCATGTAACCAGGCAGTACTTAAGCTGCCCCGATCCTGTAGAAGCAGCGGCAAGGAGACAACGAGTCCTCCAGGGAGATTCTTCGGGCCAGATGGAGGAGACGGCAGTAGCAATTATCGCACCAGAGACTCGCAGGCAAGCACTAATCTCACAGTCGATGGGGGATGAGAGCAACCCAAACACCCCCCCCCCCCCGATCCAAAATACTCTTAACCAGACTCTATTACTCCATGCACCCTCAGTCACCCATAACCCAAAGAATAGGGAGGAAAACAATGCAGAAGAAGGAGACTCAGGACTGCGCCCTATATCCAGAGAGACGGAATCAACTCCGCAAAGGACAATTGAAGGACCTGCAAAGTTAAAATCTATTGTCATTAGTCCTAATGTCGAACAAGAGGAAGCTCCTATGATGTCCCAAGTACCTATAGAGCAACTAAGAGAGGAAGAGACACTTAGAGAGTTTCAAAATAAAGTAAAAAGAAGGGTTAAAAGACCACTTCAAGCCAGATCAACGAGGAACAGTCCGAATATCCTAAGGGGAGCTAGTTCAAAAAAGAGGAGGATCAGTCAGATCCAAAACTCACCAGCGAGAGGAGTAGCCTCCCCAAAAAGATCTAACTCAGCTTCACAGAAGAGAGCAAACAATGACTAGACCACTACAAGAACATCAAAAAGCTCGAGGAGCAAGAACCTGAACCCACCAATTAATCTCATCCCTGCAAGGACCAAGAGAAGCTCGGATTTTCGGGCTTCTCTACATCCGGCTCCTTAGTCGTGGCTAGCTGGAATTGTAATGGGTTGGGGAATCCCATTACAATCCAGCGTCTGAAGGAGATTCACAGACGAAACTCTCCTAATATCTTTTTCCTCATGGAAACGAAAAACCCCACTGATGTCGTGCTGGAAAAGCTCCAGTGGCTCCTCCCAGACCAATATTTTGTGGTACCTCCAGAGACACCAGGCAGTGGAGGCCTCTTCTTAACCTGGAAACCTGACATCAAGTTATCAGTGTTAAAATCCTCAAAGAACTTCCTGGACACCACAATAACTCATAAAGGCATCAGTTTTCATGCTACTTTCGTCTACGGTGAGCCTGATCATACAAAACGGCAAGCTGTTTGGAATGAACTAACAAATCTACAGACCACTCAAGGGGAACCATGGCTGCTAACAGGAGATTTCAATGAGATCATCGATAATAATGAGAAGTGTGGAGGACCAGATAGAGCTGAGGGTACATTCTGTGCCTTCAGGACTTTCTTATCAAACAATGATCTCTTCGATCTAAAGCATTCAGGCAGTTACCTCTCATGGAGAGGCAAGAGACACACACACCTGGTTCAGTGTAGACTCGACAGGTCGATCAGGAATAGCGAATGGATAGAACTTTTTCCCTCTTGTAGAAGTCACTATCTGAGATATGAAGGCTCTGACCATCGATCACTCATCTCCTATCTGGATGCGACAGAGAAAAAAAGCACCAAGCTGTTCAGATACGATAGGAGGCTAAGAGAAAATCCAGAAGTAAAACTATATATTATCTTCGTTTTTTTTAAACTCTCAACGATATATTGCTTAAAAATGTTTATATACAAAAAATGATAGTATAATAACCTTTAGCTCATATACTATTTTAAATACATGTTATTAGAAAACTTTATGGAAAGTAGAAACGTGGACATGAAATGTGTGGATGAGAGTAGATTCAATTATGTAACCTTGTGTTTTGAGTTGACAATTAAATTTTGGACGAGATTCGTTGTACACTATATGAATGAGAACACAACAAACTTAAAATAAAATCCACATAACATGTGATATTCATTGCAAATTAAGCCTAGTGTCACTACAAGAAAACACACCGAATTCCGACGGAGGTTCCGACGGACACCAAGGTCGTCGGACATTTGTGACGGAATACTGACAAATTTCCGACGAAATCCAAAAAAATTAAGTCGTCGGAATTCCGTCGGCCATTTCCGACGGAATTCCGACGAAATATGGTTCGTCGGAATTTTCCGACGACTTTTCGACGACATTCTGATAAAAAATGTAACCGTTGTAGTCGTCGGAAGTTCGTCGGTATATTCCGACGAATTTCCGACGACATTCCGATTAACAGCAAAGTCGTCGGAATTCCGTCGGTATTTTCCGACGGAATTCCGACGAACCATGTGACCGTTGCCGACAAATATATATGACCGTTGTATAGCCGTTTGGGATTGGACAATTCCGACGGAATTCCGACGGACTGCTTTACATCCGTCGGAATTTCGTCGGAAAGTCGTCGGAGGTCCGTAAGCAATTTCCTATAAATACAACCCCTCCTCATTCAACTCATTCACACTTCATTCTCTCTTCATTCTCTTTAGTCATAACAATTCCGTGAAAATCATGTCTTCAGAAGTTTATTATCGTTCGTGGATGGATAAACCTCATTTGGATCCGAACACCAATTTGCTTACGGAAGAATACGTTCAAGGGATTGGAGAATTCATGAGGCTTGTTCAACAGCAACCGGATGCAAAAAGTGGTATGTTAAGATGTCCCTGCTCTTCTTGCAATAATAATAAGGTTATAAAAGAATTTGATGTTTGGACTCATTTGTATATGAAAGGGTTTTCACGTAATTATAAAGTTTGGTACCTTCATGGGGAAACTGGTTATGAATATGGTAGTACTAGCGAACCTCAGCCTGTTAGTGAACCTCAGCCTGATATTAGGTTAGAAGAATCTAGAACGGATATAGATTATGGTGTAGGTACTGAGCAGATGGTACATGATCATTATAGAGGGGAAGAACCAAACCCCGAGTCTAGGAGATTTTTTGACATGTTGGATGCAGGAAAACAACCTTTGTATCAAAATTGTAGAGATGGTCATTCAGTCTTATCATCTGCAACTAGATTAATGGGTATTAAGACAGACTATAATTTGGCTGAAGAATGTATGGATGCGATTACTGATTTTGTCAAAGGTATTCTACCTGAGGATAACCTTGCACCGGGTTCATACTACGAGGTTCAGAAACTTGTTGCAGGTCTTCAACTACCGTATGAAGTGATAGATGTATGTATTGACAACTGCATGATCTACTGGAGAGCGGATGAGACACGGAATGTATGCAAATTTTGTGGGAAACCTCGTTATCAGGAGACGAGGGGAAGAGTTCCGATCCCATTCAAAAGAATGTGGTATTTGCCTTTGACGGAAAGATTGAAGAGGTTGTATCAGTGTGAGCGCACAGCAAAAGCAATGAGATGGCATGCAGAGCATTCCACAAATGGTGAGATTAGACATCCTTCAGATGCAAAGGCTTGGAAACATTTCCAGTCAACATATCCAGAATTTGCGGAAGAGAGAAGAAATGTTTATCTTGGATTATCTACTGATGGTTTCAGCCCATTTGGAAAGCATGGAAGGCAGTATTCTCTATGGCCAGTTATTGTGACACCGTACAACTTACGGCCGAGCTTGTGCATGCGACGAGAGTTTTTGTTTCTCTCAATTCTCGTCCCCGGGCCAGATCATCCTAAAAGATCACTAGATGTGTTTCTTCAACCACTAATATATGAGTTGCAACAACTATGGGCGCATGGTTTTGAGACATACGATGTTTCGCGCAAAGAAAACTTTCAGATGCGGGCAGTACTTATGTGGACAATAAGTGACTTTCCAGCATATGGTATGTTATCTGGATGGACAACACATGGGAAGCTATCATGTCCATATTGTCAAGATGACACAGATGCTTTCCAACTAAAGAACGGAAGGAAAACGTGTTGGTTTGACTGTCACAGACGATTTCTACCACCTGATCATCCATACCGCAGGAGTAAGACTTCGTTTACGAAGAACAAGCAGGTGTTTGATGGTCCACCTGAGGAAGTTAGTGGGAAAGATTTGTTGAAGCAGTTTAGGTATTTTGATGCAGAAAGGACGCCAGATGTAGGTGGACATGAAAACATTCGAGTCAATGCGGTTGGAGAGCTACATAACTGGCACAAAAAGAGTATTTTCTGGGATCTGCCATATTGGGAGAGTCATCTATTGCGGCATAATTTAGATGTCATGCATATTGAGAAGAACTTCTTCGATAATCTGATGAACACAGTCCTTAACATCCAAGGTAAAACGAAGGATAATTTGAAGTCAAGGTTGGATTTAGTCGATATTTGTGATCGTTCTGAACTTCACGTTGATGAGAACGGTACGGCCCCTTTTCCCATTTATCGGCTAGATGGTGCTAGAAAAGAAGAGTTCTTTGATTGGATTACAGATAAAGTGAAATTTCCTGACGGATATGCATCAAATTTGGGGAACTGCGTTGATAGAAGCGAAGGAAAGTTTACTGGCTTGAAGAGTCATGATTGTCATGTAATTATGCAGCGCCTCCTTCCGTTTGCTTTTTCCGCATTATTGCCACATAATGTTCATGAAGCAATTGCAGGAATTAGTGTTTTTTTCCGCGACTTATGCAGCAGAGTAGTGACTGAAGAGGGTATTAATAATTTGAAGACAAACGCACGAGTCAGCATGTGCAACCTTGAGAAGATATTTCCTCCATCATTCTTTGATGTAATGGAACATCTTGCTATTCATCTCGCAAGAGAATTGGAACTTGGTGGTCCTGTGCAGTACAGATGGATGTATATTTTTGAGCGTTATATGCATCATCTGAAGAAGATGGTCAAAAATCAAAGCAGGGTGGAAGGATCTATAGTGGCACAGGTGATCAATGAAGAAACTGCAATCTTTGCTGAAAATTATTTTCCACCAGAAGTGCAAACAAAACACCGAAGACCTGCTCGGCATGACGATAGAGGGGAGAGAGCAACATATCATGTTACTGTCCCAAGCATGTTCAAGGAAATAGGACGACTTAGTGGAAAATTCACGAAGCGGAGACTTACGGACACTGAGCACGCTCATTTGCAAACATATTTGCTCACCAACTGTGAAGATGTTCTACAATATGAGAGGTAAAAATATTTATTCATTTATTGTTAGATTAATATTCAATAAATTTATTTCATATTGATAATATTTTTGTATATAGTGTATATATGGCGGAGTTGCGTATGACTCACAGGCATGCAACAGAAGATGAGCTTCGACAACTTAGAGATAACGGATTTGCTGCGTGGCTTCGTAGTTATGTGAGTCATATATCATATTACCCTATGCAAATGATTAGTTTAAATTTAATATATATAAACTAATTAATTTTGCAATCATATATGTTTTTTTTTTATAGGTGAATGATGGTTTGGCCAGAGGTCTTGTGTTCGATGATTGGATACGCGAATTTGTGCAGGGACCAAACTATGTGGTCAAATCATATCCTAAATTTTGTACGCGAGGATATGCATTCACAAGGAAAGGTCATTCTAAGACAACATATGATGCTGGTGTTTCATCTTCTTCTGGTGACGATGTCTACTACGGCAACATAAAAGAAATATTGGAAATCCAATTTCCTGGAATGGTTGGATTGCGTTGTGTAGTATTCTATTGTGATTGGTATGACACCACCCCAGATAGAGGAGTGAAGATTGATGCGTTTGGTGTTACATCAGTCCATTCGCGGCGGAAACTTCAATATTATGATCCCTTCATTCTTGGTTCGCAAGCTGATCAGGTATGTCAATCTATTCATAATTTTTTACCAATATAATTAATTAATGTTATATATTGAACTAATACTTGTATAATTGATATGTATAGGTGTGCTACATCAGTTACCCTCGGGTGACGTACAGAGACGATCCATGGGTTACTGTAACGCAAATCAACCCAAGAGGACGAGTGGATGGAACTTCTGATGATGATGAACCATTGCAACCAGAGTCTACCAGCAACGCCCAGGCAGTTGAAGATTTGGAAAATGTTCAACTCGTTGAGAATTTGACTGTGTTTGGACATGATGCTGTCGTACATTCAGAGCCGGAAGCCGAGGTTGGGGAGTTTGATGAAGATTCAGAAGATTCTGATTAGTTTTTTTTTTTTTTTTTTTAATGGTCCGTCGGAAATCCCTCGCAATATACCGACGACATAGCGACGACAACGGGTTTCATTGAAAATTTTAAAGGTCGTCGGTATTTCGTCGGAAAATACCGACGACATGTTTTTCTATAAAGTTTCAATCATAAAAATCTATAAATTTAGATGCCAAAACTATGAAAATAACACATAATAAGTGTTTAGTATAGTATTAGATCGCAACCGTTCAAATATAACAACTCATTAAAATATTTATGTATGCATATCATTGTTTTCATAACATCTCATCTTAACATTATATACTTATACAATCATATTTATATAAGCTTACACTACAAAAAAATGTTGTTGTGTAAAATCGTGTTATAAAACATTTTTATTGTTAAATCTTTATGCAAATACTATATATATTATCAAAGATTTGGATTTTGCATTTAGAAACTTGAAATGAACACCCTAAACACTAAGTCGTCGGAATTCCGTCGGAATATACCGACGGAATGTGTCCGTCGGAAAATACTGACGGACACGTTCCGTCGGAATTTCAATTAGCCCGGGAGAACCAAACCCTTGAAAATTTTTGCGAATCGGCATTTGGTATATTTTAATTATACCGACGGAATACCGACGAACTCATGTCCGTCGGAATCCTCGGAAATAAAAACCCTTCTCCTTTCTTCTTCGTTATCTCCGCGGCCTCTCTCTCTCTCACAAACACTCCGGCGATTTCTCCCCCTCTCCGGCGATTCCGGCCTTTCTCCACCTCTCTTCACCGGCGAATCCTCTCCTCACCCTCATATCTCTTCCCCAAACCCCAAATCATGTAAGAATCATCCCAAACCTTTTTTTTTATCAATTGTTTAGGGTTTTGGAAGTTGATCTCGGATTTTAGTTTGTTTGATTGAAAACTTTAGGATTGAATGGATAGTTTAGGATATATAAGTTAGGATTGTTGTTTGGATTGTTGTTTTAGTTTTTTTTGGAACATTTTTTGATTTTTAAAAACGTTTTTTGATTTTAAAAAACATTGTTTTGATTTTTTAAAACGTTTTTTTTTATTTTTAAAAACGTTTTTTGATTTTTTAAAACGTTTTTAAAATTTTTTAAAAATATTTAACAACATTTTTCTATATTTATAAATTTTTTATAATTTTGTATACATATATCTATATTTATAAATTTTTTATAATTTTGTATATATATATATATATATATGTAAATCATGTATAATAAAAATTTTAAAATTTTTTATAATTTTTTTTAAGTTTCCACTAATAAACTATGTATAATAAAACGTTTTTTTAAAAAAAATATAAATATTTAACAACATTTTTCTTCATTTATAAATTTTTAACAACATTTTTCTATATTTATAATTTTTTTATAATTTTGTATACATATATATATATATATATATGTAAATCATGTATAATAAAAATTTTAAAATTTTTTATAATTTTTTTTTAAGTTTCCACTAATAAACTATGTATAATAAAACGTTTTTTAAAAAAAATATATAAATATTTAACAACATTTTTCTTCATTTATAAATTTTTAACAACATTTTTCTATATTTATAAATTTTTTATAATTTTGTATACATATATATATATATATGTAAATCATGTATAGTAAAAAATTTAAAATTTTTTATAATTTTTTCTTAAGTTTCCACTAATAAACTATGTATAATAAAACGTTTTTTTAAAAAAAATATAAATATTTAACAACATTTTTCTTCATTTATAAATTTTTAACAACATTTTTCTATATTTATAAATTTTTTATAATTTTGTATACATATATAGATATATATATATATATATATATATATGTAAATCATGTATAATAAAAATTTTGAAATTTTTTATAATTTTTTTTTAAGTTTCCACTAATAAACTATGTTTGATGGGTTAATTTTTTTTTTTAGGGCCGAGGATGAAGCCCGCCCCGCAGCCCGTCTTCGACGTAGTTCGGTGAGCGGTTCCCGTGCATCGGTATCGTCTCATGACTCGATTCCCGCATATATTCCCGCTCCAGCTCCCTCTGCCCCTCACGCTGCTGCTCAACAGGATCCGGGGGTCATGCCGGTTCATCTATTGGTTCAACAACCAGGTCGAGAGCATCTCCCGTTTCTCCAACCCAACCCACTACGAGGCCATAGCACTTGGTTAGTATTTTTTTTTATTCGTACCGTTATATTTTTTCCTTTAATTAACTTGCTAACTTGTATTTTTTTTAAAGGTTTACCAAGTCGAAAAATGGCATTAGCCGGAGCATCAACCAGATGATGTACTCCATGCTCCGTTTTGGATATCCAAAGTGGAGTGTGATCCCTTCCGACGAACGAGAGTTGTGGTTTCGTCAGTTTGCGGTATAGTAACTCTTCATTTTTTTAAAGTTTTTTACATTTTTTTACATATATTTACTTATTAAATTGTGTTTGTTTTGTAGCAAGAGTTCAACTGGCACTCCGATCTTACGGAAACAGTCCGTAAGAAATTCAACGAAAAGGCCATGGACTCTTACACAAAGCAGATAAACGCATGGAAGACAGTTTGGCAGAAGAACAAGAAGCCACGGTTCATCAACGGGACGGTGTGGGAGCAGTTGATAGCTCATTGGGAGAAGGAAGACACTGCAGAGACGTCTTCTAGGAACTCCAGGAACCGGAAGAGCGATCGTGGCGGGAAAGGTATGTATGTGCACAACCTCGGCGCTTGCTCCATGTCTACTAAGGAGGATGAACTTGTAAGTTTTTTATTATTATTTATCTTTATATTTTTTAAATAAATATTTTATATATTTCTTGGTTAATAATGGCGGTTTTTTTAGATCGAAGCAAATGACGGTAATCCCGTTGATCGTCTCCAACTCATTAAGGTGGCTCACACTAACAAGACGACGGGTCAAATTCAGGACCCCGTGATCAAAGGTGTAGTTGATTTGGTGGAAGCTGAGATAGTTTCTCAATCTCAGCCTCTCTCTGATGACGGCGACTCCACGAGAGCTTCAACCAACCTGTCTCTATTGCAAATAAATGAGATGGTTGAAAAGGTAATTTTTTTTATTAATATATTTTTTTTATAATGTCGATTACTTACTTGTCCCTATTTACTTACTTTAAATATTTTTGTAGGCGGTTCCTAAAAGGAAAGGAGGCCGTTTAGTTGGGTTGGCCCGTCGTGCTTCTTCGTATCCGGCATCTTCTTCGCAAGCTCCGTATGCCGATCCCATGATTCTCGAGGAGCTACATGACAAAGATGAACGGATTGGGGCATTGGAGGAGCAGAACACCACTATCCTTTCGGAGAATGCCACTATCCGTTCGGAGAATGCCACTATCCTTGCTGAGTTGGCATCCCAGAAGAAGTTCAACACCGAGATTATGCAGAAGCTAGATCGTTTGATGTCTTCGAGTTCATCTTAGTTTATTTCGGCTTTTTAAAACTTTCGGAATGTTTTTTTTTTCTATTTCGGTTTGTATGAATTTTAAACTTTATGAATGTTTTTTTCCTATTTCGGTTTTTATGAATTTAAATTTTATAATATTATTAGTTTTAAATTTCCGATTTTTTAAATTTATTAATATCAAAAAATATATAAAAATGCAAAATTAATTTGTAAAAAAAAAATGGGTATATACCGACGGACAATGGTCGTCGGAATATACCGACGGACATATATCCGTCGGAATTTACCGACAAACCACATTTCCGTCGGTATATTCCGACGAACGTTGTCCGTCGGTAATATCCGACGAACGTGGTTCGTCGGTATATTCCGACGAACAATGTTCGTCGGTAATTTCCGACGCCCAAAGTGCGTCGGAATAAACCGAGGAACACTCTACGTCGGAATTGTCCGACGAACGTTCTTCGTCGGTACGTTGTTTTCCGATGAACTCTGGTCTCGTGTATCCGCATCGTAATATCGTCGGAAGTTCGTCAGAATGACGTTTCTCGGTATTCGTCAGAAAGTCGTCGGAAGTTCTGACGAAATTCCGACGAATTTTTTTTTTCCGACGAAACGATACCGACGGACGGGTTCGTCGGAAATTCGTCGGAATCGGTCTATTCCGACGAATTTCCGACGATTTCGGCCATCAGAATCCCCCTGTTTTCTTGTAGTGTGTTTCTGAAAAAACTCATATTTATTTATGATTCTCTTGAAACAGTGAATGATAAAAAGTATTGGTAGGAGTAATAGAGTAGTGGACGAAAATTTCGTGGATGAAAAAATTGTGGACGGTAATTTTGTGGATGGAAGAGTTGTGGACAACATAGCAAGCACATCATAGCGGTACCAATGGTGACCTTGTTTGATGCTCGACGAATTCCATCATGTATTCCACCAATCCTTCACAATGTCCTTTATTTTATCGTGCTCATCAATTATATTCTCTATCCATAGTTCAAGTTGAGAAAGATACTATGACATAATTGAGTTGAGGAAGTCTAGTTCCAACTGTAAAGATTGTCCATCCATAATTTTAAAACACAAGAGAATTTGTAATTCATACATTAGTGTTTCTTCAATAGCTACTAGCAGAGATATTCTAAAAAAAAGAATAAAATAGAAGGATTTCCATTAAAGTACAAAACGTTGTCTTCAAATTTGGGAAAATAGCAATTCCACCATTGACTACCATGGTGAAAAGGACGGAGTTGGTTTGAGGAGTTATGATTTTCTCAATTACACTAAAAATCTGTAATTTAAAGATTTTTAAGCTCAACCATTTAAATTAGGATTTCAGTGAGTATTTATAGTATTGTGGAAGAAGAGGTTGATTAGTGAAACAAGAAAGAAAATGATTTAACGAAATCAAAAGATTAGATAAGAAAAAAGTTAGGATTCTTTGTTTAAGTGGAATTAGAAAAATATCTAGTTAATAGATTTGGTTGGAAGGGAAAATTGGGAAATTAGCCATCAAAAAGTGCTCTAGAAGCACAAAGTGACTTATTCTGTAATTGAAAAATCAAATAGTGTGTAAATGTAATTTTCACTTTCTTAAGTATAATATTTACATAATTAATAATTGGTACACATAGTTTTAGGTACACTTTGAGTTCGTAAGCTATTACATTTGTTTTTGGATCACCAAATTTCCAAATATGCACAAATACATGTAAAATTATAACAATGGCAATCACTGAAATATATTTACTAACTAAAGGGCAATTTAAAACTTTATATAAGAGTGCATGAAGTAATGACATGTCAGCATAGAAAAAAATGTAAATAATACACCATTTAAAAGTTATTTTCTAAAAATGTTTCTCTTCTAATATATAATATATATATATAAGGGATGTGATTGAGAAATTACCTAACTAAGACAATATTTTGTTTGAATTTGAAAATTCAAGCCATGAAATCAATTAATTCCATACAAAAATAGTTTGACTGTTGACAAAAAAATAGTTTGGTTTAAGTATTAATTTTAGGATAAGTAGTATATGCATTACCTTATAATATCCTATATAATAATATTTCTTAGATAATCATGTGTATTAGTCTCCTCAAACAACATATATCAATCAACGGTTTATATAAATAATCACAAAGGTTTTGTCTAGTTCACTGGAACTTTTTGACCCTATGGCTCGATCATCAGTACATGTTTCATATGCAACAGTACCAATGGTTATTGTCATGACGGTTTTATGTTTGTTTCTAGCAAATAATGTGACCCATGCCCGAATGCCAGCCACTTACTATGTTGGAGGCGTGTATGGTTGGGACCCGATTATTCCAATGGACACTTGGGCACGAGGCAAAATCTTCTACGCTGGTGATATTCTCGGTATGGAAACGATGTTAAAAAATCATATTAATGTTGATTGATAAACAAATATTTTATTAGTTTAATTGAATAAGAGATGACTTGCTGGATAAATCATCTTGTTCCGGTCCAAACTATGTATCAAAACCGGATTAAGGTGTTATGTTATGATATTGATCCACTCCAGGCCTAATTAAACTCCGAATGGTTTTACTCATCTATTTTGGTTCATCGAGCCAACTTTATTAGAAAGGGTAAATATTTGTAGACAATAAATTTATATTGATATAATATGGTGTTGCATTGCAGAATTTAAATACGATTATCTGACAAGCAATGTGATGGTGGTAAATCGTACTGGCTATGAAACGTGTATAGCAAACGAGGGTGCGAAAGAGTACACATCGGGGGACGCTAGGATCAGCCTTCCATATGGTCTTAGCTACTACATCGGGACATATGATGCTTCTGATTGCTCAGCTGGCTTAAAGATGGCCATAAGAGCAATTAGTTGAAATAAGTAATTAGTTGAAAGTGAAATTATTAATGCATTTTTTTTTGTAAGTCAATTCACTCAAACGCTCATATGAATAAAAAAGTTATCTCATAACTTTATCATGTTGTATGCGATTTCGTTCTTTGTTATTCTCCAAACATTATTCAAGAATTTATTTCCTCAGATTTGTTAATGTGCGATCGTCACATTCATTTCTTACAAAATAAAAAATGGCTTTTAAAAATAATGACATAAAATCAAATTAACTGTGACCTGAAAATGTTACTTATATAGATTTATATTTTTGTCGAGATTCTAAATATGGTAACAACTCACATATATGTTACGCAAATTTAAAATAATTGTATAATCACTATATTAATAAATTGAGAACTAAAATTTTCAAATTTATATGGAAAATCTCTAAATATTTATATTGAAGTTACTTTTTAATAAATTTAATGTTATAATCACTATATTCATTGTTATAAAAATGGTATGATTTTAAAAAAAAAACTATGACCAGACAAAGTTAAATGTGACATTGGCAGTTTATGAATGAATGTAAAATTATATTCATCAAAATCAGTTGGTACATCTAGTGCATACCTGTTTTTGTGTTGCATCACTTTTTTTTTTGATAAGTAGTTTCATTATCAAGATAATGACATTGGGGATACAAATAGTTTTTGCAAGCAAAACCTACTGCATCAATGGATGCTAATTAAAGCAGAGGTCAAAACAAAGCCCCAAAAAAAGCTAAAAAAGACTTTGTAAGAAAAACAAGGTTTAATCTAATCCCTAACGCTAAGAGTAAAGCTTAACAAAAACGAAATTCCTAGCAGCTATGAAATTCCAGTAGAACGGTACCTGCAACAAGAGTGATGATCAACAGAGCAGAACAGCCGGAGAACAATACGAGGACCCGCATATTGTCCCGAAGGCGACTCCGAACGAGCAACAGGCGAAGCAGGGGTGACTAGGTCCTGGTCCGGCCATCACACAAAGAAGTCCACTCCAGTTGCATCACTTTACAAACGAGATAGTATAGATTTAGCATCTACTAGCGAACCAACACAAGAGGATGGAACCATATCTCTTGTTGTCTGATTACGTCAGCAAACATAGCCAATTCCTATTGTTTTTGTCAATGATTTTCCCAAGATTTTGTGGTTGAGTTGGAGCTTCACCATGCTGCCGCTGGTTCCTTCCCTCCAGAGTGAGTGTACTGCAATTGATTGGACTTTCATTGTGTTGTCTTAGATGATCTCTACTATGTCTGGCGAGCAAGTTGAGTGTTTCATCGTCCTACATTATCTCTACACGAGAAGCCCAGACGAGTAAGGAGTCATAAATGCAGAAGAACAGACCGAGTCCTAAGCAGTACTCACTGTGGCTTGATAACCAAATAGAGGATCAGATCTGGAAAGGAATAAATGCCACATTGGATGATTACGATCTTGTCGAGAGAGGAAAAAGAGTTCAGACCAGTTATTATCCTCTAATGGTTCAAATTGGATTATCTTTGACACAAGAGAACTTATAAGCTCCACATGTGTTTGTTTCTTTTTTTTTAAAGGATTTTGAGTTCTCTGGCAGATCGAGTCAATACATATACATTTTGTTCTCAATGAGTTTTGGTCATTTATAGTGACAATATCTCTATCTTACATACATATCATGTAAATCCAGATCTATATACATCGGTCATATTCAATCCAAAGCGTATTTACATAGAACATATACAACAAGGAACGACTACAAAAGCAAACAATCATTAGTTGCCAACAGAAACAGATCTCTCTCCTAAGCCAAGTGGTGAACGTGAACGTTGACTCCTCTTGATCTTGGAAAGTACCCTTCTCATCTCCGGTTGATGCAGCGATGGCTGACTTATCTTCTCAAATTCTCTCTTTATCTTCACCACTTGGCTATGTTTTGGACCATCCTCGTTTCCATGATTGTTCTTGTTCTCCATTTTCACCCCCACAAACCCCGAGACAAACAAAGAACTATATCCTGTTTTAAAAAGACGACACGAGTTGTGTGTGAAAGCAGAAGAGAAATCAGGTTGGTGAGCAACGCCGAAATGGTTTGAGAATATTATTATACAGAGAGACGACTACTACTCTTTCTTGTGTTTATAAACAAACGTGAAGAATGAGACAAGGACGGTGTCTTCGGAAAGACCAGGAGGCTGCCATGTGGACTCAGGTCGTCGGTCAACAAGAAGATTCTAGAGGATATGCTTTTGAGACCATTACTTCTCTAATCAGTCGTTAATTATTATCCAAACGCATTATTCTCGTGTTACTTTTTTGTCATTAAATAATGTAGAAAGCTTAGACGTTTTGTTCATTTTTATTTTTGCTTTCATCTTCACTCTTCTCCATACCGTAATATTAAGCCTTCTTTTTGACGTCTATGAAGCTGGAGAATTTGGGTGTGTTCATATGGTTGAAGTTTTTAACTGAGAAAACATATAATTTTAAAACCTTATATGGTTGAAGTATATAAATTAAGAAATCAGATAAGAAAATTTTGTGTTATAGGTGTGGTAGTGGTAATTTTAAATTTATTATTGCGATTTTTATGTATTTATCTTGACAATAGCTATCATTTTTGCCGAGATAAAATAAAATAAAATAGGATTGGTAAAATATAAAAATATGTGATGTACGTATAAAAAAAAAATTTAGTTGATATTTTTATTTTGAATTTATCTAGTACTTAAAAATACTATTGTTCTTACATTCCAAATTATTGGGATACATTAAAATTTTGCCTAATAAATCTTGGAAAATAAAATTTCTTCAGACCGTAGGTTTTTTAAAATGAATCTACATCATCATCATTGAAATTTGATATAATTTTTATTTTGAACTGAAAATTTGGTGTAATTCTTTGATAGGTTTCAATTCTACAAAATATAAGTACAATAAGTTTTTTTACATTCAAATTTTAGAAGTAAATATGATAAGTTTATTGGGCTTCCAACTTAAAACCAATTTATATATTACTTAAATCTCTTTCATATTTTCGATGTGGGATCTTATCTCCAACACCCTCCCTCGAGATAATGGTGCATATAACCATTAATCTCGCATAATCCATCTTACCTCCTCCAAGACAATGTTTTATTTTTTTCTAGTCTTATATGGGCCATCGCCTAGTGGGATGATCGGGCCTCTTTCCGGGCTGGATTAATGGGTCAGGGTGTGAACCTGGCTCTGATACCATGATAAGTTTTTTGGGCTTCCAATTTAAAACCAACTAGATCTTGCGCGGGTGTTTTCTTTCATTTTTATATACATAATTTTTTTCTATATTGTTAATGGTAAATATTCTTAACATTAACCATATTTTCAAACGTTATTGTTTTTTGAACAAAATAACGTTATAATCAACATGTATGGTCTTTTTCTTCCTTTACTTCTTCTACCATTTTTACAGATAATTTCATAATTTTTAAAGTCATATATTTGTTTGTTTTTACTCCATAAAGATTTGTAGTATATATTTTATATATTTTCACAAACAAAAACGTATATCACAAAATAAAGTTGCACCTTCTATTCATAAATTTAGATTGAAAAGTAAACTATGCAGTTATAACAAAAAGTAAAATTAAAATTTTTAAAAATATTATGATATAAATTACAATTATTCATACTAAAACAGTATAGGGTTCGGTCATAAATCTTTCTTATTCCAAAAATTTAGCACCCCTTAAATAAATAAAATAAATTTTAAAAAATTTGGAATTATAATTTCTATTAAAATAAATTTGTTTAAAAAACTTATCCCGCGCTTTATTGTTTATTCCTAGAGTTTGACATGTGACCGTCTGAATACATGTTTTCACTTTATTTATTTTTTCGTACTAAATGGTATAATATATATTTGTAAATTAAATTATTTTATCTAATTTTTAGTATAACATTTTAAAACATAACAATTTTATTTATTACTTTGAATAATTATATTTTGTTATTTTAATTGTTTATTATATCACTTTGTAATAACTAATTGGTCTTATACATTTGAAAACATTATACCAATAATTTATGAATAGATTATTTTATATTTTACTTATATATTATATAAACTGATTATGATATGTGGTTTTTACTTTATTATTTATTACTAATAAATATCGGAAAACATGTAATACGTTAATACGAAATATATTAGGAAATCTATTGGAAAATCTATTTTGGTTAATATTTGGTTAATATTTGATTAAGGATTTATAATTTAAATTATGAAAAGACAAACACACTTAAATATAGGTTCAATAAATATCTCAACGGCATATGCCATTGTAAATAAGTGGTAAAACTAAATGGTAATCTAGTTTTGTACTCTCATTTTAATAGATTAGATTGTCGATTAGTAGATAGGCTCAAGTCATTTCCATATTACTTAAGTCACTTTCATATTCCGAGCTGGTATCTTATCTACAACAAAATATGAATGCAGGAAGAATAGTTGAAAATAGAAAGAGAACAAAAAACATACAATTACGAAGAGATGTAGGATTGTATTTTTTTTTTGTCATCAGGATCGTATATAATTATTGAATGAGGCTCTACCGATTGATGGAGCCAAAAGTTGAACACAAGATTGAGCGTTGAGTTATAATTTATGATTTGATTTGAGGTTATTCTGTAGGTGAGATGATTAACTGACTTCCTTACGCGAATTTTGATGCCGAAACTCGATTTGTTTCACTCCACATCCAATCTGGCTGTTTTTTTTGTTTCCTAAATTGCCATCTCTACTGCCCGGTATGGGTTTTCAAATAATATGGACGTTAGCCGAGAGGAAGGGACCGACTGATCCACTTCTTGGCAGGTGCGATCCGGTCTTTCTATTCGAAGATTCATAAAAGTTCCCCAATAAAAATTAATCCATGGTCTACTAACCAAATAGATAATAGACTAGTCCGGTTTTTTTATTCGAAGATTCAAAAAAGGTCTTCAGTAATATTGATTGATAGTCTGCCAACCAAACATATGATCGCTCGAAGACCAAAATTTTGGGAGTTCGATCGGGTTTGAGACTGCATGATTTTGACATGCTTAGAGCATGATTAATAGGAGTTCTTAGGGTGGAGTTCTTAGCGGAATATAAAAAAACGTCAATTAACTTACTGAGAACCGACTCTTAAATTTTTTTTTATATTCCGTTAAACCCCCCCCCCTCCCCCCAGCCCCATTAATCATGCTCTTGAGCCCTTTGCAATACTTTTCAAAAGTGTAAGTTTTGATAAATAAATAAAAAACTATGAACCTTAGTTATTATGGAGAAGATTTCCTAACCTTGTGATGTTTTTCCCTCAATCTGTTTCACTTATTCTGTGAATATTTTCTCAAATGGGTTTTATAGATTTCAAAGGGAGTTATGTTTAGGTTATCTTCACGTAGGTTGTATTGATTGCTGAGTTTGATATAAAACCAACACCCGTACGTAATACATAGATTAAAGTAGGTTTAATCTCAGTTTGATTTTTTTTTTGTCGGCCCAAAGGTTTCATTAGTAAAAGCCCAAAGGGGTATTACAAACTGGTGTTAAAATATTATTATCCTTCTATTTGTATTCGTGTTGTGAAACAACAGAATAGAATCTGTATGTTTCTATATTCTTCATAAACATAAGGAGCGATTTAATTTATATATAGAGAATTACACCGTCATAGAATAATGTAGAGATTAGAGAAATAAAATACAAATATGAAAAGAGTACAAATCATAAACTAATAAGGATAAGAGAAACTAGAGTTTCTCTCTCTCCAGCCACCGGCTCTCTCTCTCTCTAGAGCGCGCCCATCTCTCTCTCTAGGTATGGGCCGGTTATGGACATCCACAATATGATTTATAACACTCCCCCTTGGATGCCATAACTATACATAGTTTGTAATACGCTTTAGATGTTGCCTCATTAAAACCTTACCAGGAAAACCCAATGGGACAAAACCATGGTGAAGGAAAAAGAGTACAACACGTATTACTCCCCCTGTTCTGAACATCACTGAAGGTCTTTTAGTCTACGCATCCCAATCTGATGCGTGAGCTTCCTGAACGTGCAGGTAGGAAGTGATTTGGTGAACAGGTCGGCTGAGTTGTCACTGGAACGCACTTGGACGACTTGGACCTCGCCGGCTTTCTGAAGCTCGTGCATGAAGAAGAACTTAGGCAGTATGTGCTTCGTCTGGTCTCCTTTGATGTAGCCATCCTTAAGCTGAGCAATGCAAGATGCATTGTCCTCATACATCACGGTTGGTGCGTCCTTGCCTTCGGTCATCCAACACAGACTCGTAGCTGGCCTCGTGAATAGCCAAGATTTACGAATGGTTTGATGAAGTGGCCTCGATTGTCTGCTTCATGGAACGCCATGAGATGGCCGTACCACCATGAGTAAAGACGTAGCTGGTCTGTGATCGAGCATTGTGAGGATCCGAGAGATAACCTGCATCAACAAAGCCAACTAATCCTTCTTTGTTATGGTTAGTATAAAATAAACCCAAGTCTTTCGTTCCTTGCAGGTAACGAAGAATATGTTTAATCCCGTCTCAGTGCCTTTGGGTTGGACAAGAGCTAAATCTAGACAATAGATTCACGACAAAACATATATCTGGTCGTGTGTGACTAGCCAGATACATCAAAGCTCCTATGGCACTGAGATATGACACTTCGGGACCAAGGACATCTTCATCGTCCATCTTAGGACGGAATGGATCAGTGTCCAGGCCGAGAGACCTCACGACCATGGGGCTAGATAAGGGGTGAGACTCGGCCATGTTAAATATCTTGAGTACTTTTTCTGTATATGCCATTTGATGCACAAGGATTCCATCTCTTATGTACTCAAGCTGTAATCCCAAACAGAATTTCGTTTTTCCTAGATCTTTTATCTCGAATTCTTTCTTAAATATTCAACGGTTTGGGAAATCTCTCCAGAGGTTCCTAGGACATTCAAATCATCAACATACACTGCTATGATTACAAAGCCCTGGCTGAATTTCTTTATAAAGATACGTGGGCTGATCGGATCATTCTTATATCCCTCTTTCACTAAGTACTCACTTAGTCTATTGTACCACATTCGGCCTAATTGTTTCAATCCATAAAGTGATTTATTCAACCTTATACAGTGTTGTTCTCGAGTACTCGATTTGTTTTTCAACTCTATACCCTCTGGTACTTTCATATAAATCTCATTATCCAGTGGCCCATATAAGTATGCAGTTCCAACATCCATAACCGCAAGACTAATTTTTCTCTTATAGCCATACTTATCAGGAATCTAAAAGTAGTAGCATCCACCACAGGGGAGTATGTCTCCTCATAATCTATTCCTGGTCTTTGTGAGAATCCTTGTGCAACAAGCCGTACTTTATATCTAACGACATTACCATGTTCGTTTCTCTTTCTCACAAAGACCCACTTATGGCCGACTGGTTTAACATCATAAGGTGTCCGGACTATTGGTCCAAAGACATCTCTCTTCTTTAAAGAGTTTAACTCCACGTTTATAGCTTCTTTCCATTTGATCCAATCTGATCGTTGAGTGCACTCATAAATAGACGTGGGTTCATGATCCTCATTATCATCCATGATTTCAAGTGCTACATTGCATGCAAATATATCATCAATGTCGACATTCTTTCTGTTCCATTGTATCTCAGACAAGACATAGTTTATTGAGATCTCATTATTATCAGGACCTTCAGTACCCTGAATCTTGGCATCCCAAGAATCAATATTAGATACATCAGGGCCGGCCGCATCTAAGCATTCATGATCGGCCGCGATCGCTATTAGGGTTTTGTGATCGGCCACGGCTAAGTCCCGGGATTTAAGAATGGCCGCGGTCGCGTCTAGGGTTTTAACAACCCCAGTTTCAATCTCTGCACCTTTCTTAGTTTTCCAAGGGTTCTTATCTTTGGAACCTATTGGTCTACCACGTTTCAAACGTTGTCTAGACTCTGTAGCAACTTGATTGTGTCCCTCTTGAACATCAATTCTTATTGGTGCATTAGCAACTGGTATATATAACTTAGTCACTCTAAATCACACTCTTGAGTCCGAGGATCTTGCCAAGATAAGGATGTTTGATTCCATGTAATTTCTTTTACCAGTTTACTGTTATCTCCCCCTAATGTGGGATGTTCGGATTCATTAAAGTGACAATTCGCATACCTGGTCTTAAATAAATCACTCGTAGTTGGCTCAAAGTATTTTATAATCGTGGGAGAATCATATCCAACATATATCCCCATCCTCCTTTGAGGTCCTATCTTTGTTCTCTGTGGTGGTGCAATTGGCACATAGACGGCACAACCAAATGTCTTAAGATGGGATATGTCTGGCTCATGACCCGTAAGCAATTGTAATGGGGAATATCCATGTTCACTAGACGGTCTTATACGAATCAGTTCGGCCGCGTGCAAGACCGTGTGTCCCCAAGCTGTGGCTGGAAGCTTAGACCTCATAAGCAATGGTCTAGCTATTAGCTGAATTTGTTTTATGAATGGTTCGGCCAAGCCGTTCTGTGTATGTACATGTGCCACGGAGTGTTTCACACTTACCCCCATGGACATACAGTAATCATTAAACGCTTCGAACGTGAACTCACCAGCATTGGTCTCTATCATTCCGACCTTAGCATAGTAAAAGGCCAGTAGAGAGCGCATGTATAGACTCTAGGACTTTCTTATAGCCTTGGCCGATCTCTATGATCTGAAGGAACTCTTTGTTTCCTTCGCCCTTAGTCTCAATGTGAAAGCCATTCATTCGAATATTCTTAAAGCTCAATAGGCTTCTCTTAGAGCTGGGTTAATACAATGCATCAGATATCTCTAGATGCGTACCCTTAGGCAACAGGATTTTAGCCTGGCCGTAGCCCTCTATGAGACTGGCTATACCCGGAATGATACTTTAGAGACTTCATATAAAAACTTTTATTCATTAATAAAATAAGTTCAAAGCAATCAAAACATAGAAAACATAAAGCAAAGAACACGAAAACATAGATGTAAAATTCAACTTTATTCTTTTAAACAATCAGAAGTTTCATACTCCATGAGATCGTCTTGTTCATTATTGAAATCATCTTCACCATCTTGATAAGTCATATGAGCTTCAGGATTCTTCCCTTTCAAACTCTCTTGGTAGAGGTCAACGAGATGTTTAGGAGTCCTACATGTCTTAGCCCAATGATTATCCATACCACATCTATGGCACACGGATTTGGTCGAGTTTTGTGGTTTAAATGATGTACCACGGCCTCGGCCATGACCACGGCCTCCATAAGAGTTTCCTTGGCCACGGCCATATGAGTTGCCTCGGCCTCGACCAAACGAGTTTCGGCCTCGACCACCACGTCCATGCCATTTTCCACGACCACAGCCGTGTTGGCTATCACTCTGGACATGGTTCGACTCTTTCTTATCCTCTACGGTCGCATGTGCCTCAGGTAATGAGTTTGTTCCAGGATGTCTCAATTCACTGTTTCTCATCAACAGTTTATTGTTCTGCTCAGCGAGCAAGAGACAAGAGATCAGAATAGCATAAGTTGTGAAGCCCTTCTCTTGGTACTGTTGTTGTAACAACACATTGCTTGTGTGGAAGGTGGAAAAGGTTTTTTCAAGCATATCCTTATCCGTTATATCCTCACCACACAGTTTCAATTTAGAAACTATCTTAAACAGGGCAGAGTTATACTCGTCCACGGACTTAAAGTCCTGGATTCTGAGATTCCTCCAATCATACATAGCCTTTGGTAATAACACCGTTCTCCGGTGATCATATCTCGTTTTCAACTCTGTCCAAAGGTCTAGAGGATTCTCAATAGTCAAATACTGATCTTTGAGACTCTCAATAAGATGATGGCGTATAATTAATATAGCTCAATATCTATCTTTCTTACTTGCATTATTGCCCTCGGTGATACATTCACCGAGTCCCTTGGATTTTAGGATGATCTTAGCATCAAGTGTCCATTGCAAGTAATTATCTCCAGAGAGATTTAGGGCAGCAAAATCCAAGTTGTTGATTTTCGACATCTGAAATCATATATTTCATTCTTAGGATTTATAATGTTCTTATAATGCATACAAGACAATCAGATATATAATGCAAATTGGTCACACGACCAAACGGATATGATGCATTTAGTCCATACGATTATGCATGCATGATATGCTAACAAGCCGCACGGCCAAACAATCCGAACATGCATAATGCAAGACAAGCCGCACGGCCAAGAGTATGAACAATCTTAGCAATCGGTTTCTAAATGATCTTAATGCAATCGGTTATTCATCTTTAGCAAGAACGATTCTAAGTGATCATGAAACCTCAATAAAATAATCAAGCAATGCATCAAGGGGTTTAGTTACTATCAACCTAACGATCATATTCAATGAGATTAATGCAATTAGGGTTTTAATATGAACAAGCCGGTCGGTTTCAAGTTTTAAACAAGATGAGAACTAATCAACTTAGGCGATTTCTATCGCAAGAAAACATTCAATTAGTTCATCAATTCAATCAACCAAATTCAAGTATGAGATTAATCAATCCTAGCAATCGGTTCTATGTGATGATAATCAGATTCAAAACATTCAATCACATAAACAATCAAATCAAATTTCGATTAGGGTTTGCATGGTATGCATGCGGCTAGGCTTTAGGGAATTAGGGTTTCAATTTTAATCAAGCAATAAGATTCAATTTAGGTTATTAGGGATTGGATCTATTGCCTTAGGGTTTGGTTCTTAGGTTTTAGTTTTACCTAAACCTCAAGTCGGGTTGAATGGACCACCGAATAGGGAAGAACGCGAGTTGATCGTTGCTGTCGGGTCGCAAACGGGTTGCTGTCTATCGCGAACGGATTGAAGCTGAGACGAGTCGCGAACGGGAGCAAGCAGCTATCGGGTCGTGAACGTGCTGGCTATCGAACGGTATCGGGTCGCGTCGAGCAGGCTGAGATCGTGTCTCGCGAACAGGCTGAAGTCGCGAGCTGAGGAACGGACTGAGGTCGCGTGCTGAGATCAGGAACGCCTTGAGTATGGGGTTTTAGGTTCTCGATCAGATTAGGGTTCGTCGTCGGGTTTAGGGTTTATCGCCGGGATGAGATTAGGGTTTTAGGGTTCGGACTTTAGCTTAGGGTTTAGAGCATAAACGTGCTGATAACGTGTTGCGAAACAAGAGAATAAAATTTGTATGTTTTTATCTTCTTCATAAACATAAGGAGTCCTTTATATATAGCGAATTACACCGTCATAGAATAATGGAAAGATTAGATAAATGAAATACAAATATGGAAAGAGTACAAATCATAAACTAATAAGGAAAAGAGAAACTAGGGTTTTTCTCTCTCCAGCCACCGGCTCTCTCTCTCTAGGGCGCGGCCGTCTCTCTCTAGGTATGGGCCGGTTATGGACCGGGTCGGTTATGGACATCCACAATATGATTTATAACAATTCGGTCAATTTAGAATTCGAATTTCTCACGTGGACTGGATTTATCAATTAAAATTACGAGTGGAATCAGAACAAACATGCCTACTCAACTTTCGGTTTGGTGGTTGTAGAAAAGGGAATAAGATTCAGCAAAATAGCATAATGATTAGGAGTAATTTACAGAGGGAATCATATCAAATACTATTTCAAATCAACACTACACTACATGATTTGTATATATATATAGCGACACCAGAAAGATTTTAGTTATCCATATCAAAGAACACTAAGAGAAGTATATATAAAAAGAAAAAAATGCTTGACAAACTTATCGGAGGGTATGGGTACGGCCATCAGGGGTACGGCCACAAGAATCACAGAAGCAGCGGCTACACCTTCGAGGAGCACAAGGAGTTCATGTCTTATGAAGAGTCACAAGGAGGCTACTTTGACCGTCAAACCCGCTACGATCACCACATGAGGCTTCCAGCCAACCACAACCGTCCACCCATGGCTCACATGCCTGTCTTTGACGAAGAAGATTCAGACTCAGAAGTGGAGAAGTTCTATAAGAGCAGTCAGAGCCACCACAAAACAGTGTTGCCACATCACGGAAACAACCACCACCAACAGCCACCTCATATGAACTTCATGCCCCCACCTCCGATGGCTCAACCTCACCACAATGTAAGTTATCTTTTAAGGTGTTGCAATCTATCTAATCATGACATGTTTTAGATATTCTTCCAAAGTGTCTTGGAGGTTTTTTGAAGTTTATAATATGCATTATGTGGGTTTGTACATGTTTTGTCTGGTGTTTGCAAACATATAAGTCCTGAAACTTACGCTGAAATTTTGTTAGATAAAATTATAAATTTTTATTTATAGAATCTGATTTATAAATTTTGGGATCTTTATATGCAGATGCACCAATTATCCCTCTTGTTAAACAGTTTAATAATTTTTTTGTATGGTTTCAACCCATTGGTAATGATGGCTTACAGGGAAAGATGGGTAATGGATGGCAGGGTATGCATGAAGATGCATACTATGGAGGGCACGGGATGCAGCAACTCGGTAGGTATGGGATGAAGCAGCACGGTGCGCAAGAGATGAAGCACCACGACAGGCTTATGGCTCCTCAGATTCCACCACATCCTGTCTACATGAACCCAAGCCATGGTAGTGGCAGTGAGCATGCAGTAATGTTCAAGGCTTCGGAGAACTGGCGAGTTAGCAACAATAGCAGCGGCCATCACAAGGCCAGGTGGGGGAATAAAGGATTCTAACTGCACGCAACTACTCTGCCGGTTCAAAAAAAGTACTAATGATTTGTATACTAAATAATAAATTATAATTAAGATGTGCGCGTGATGAACATTAATCAGTATCGTACTAAAACCAAACATGGGACTTTAACAAAAGAAATAAAGTGTTCTTGTTTGATGAACTTATGATAACCAACGAGTGTTGTTGTTGCATGAGTATGTTAAATAAAAATAATGCAAGTATTATTATTTCTTGTCTCGTGCCGGTGGAGAGATTGATTACACAAAAAATAGTATCTAAGATATATATATATTTTTTTTTTCGAAGTATCTAAGAAATATTAGATCACCTCCAATTCCAATAGTGATTTCATTAAGATTTAATTAGAGATGAATGATCATGTGTTGAATGGATATTTTTTACTTACATCATTCAAAGTAATTAACAACAATCCAAACTATATACATAACTTTCCAAATTGCTTCACGTGGGTTCACCGTTCATCTCACTGAGTGCAGTTGGAGTATCAACATAATAAAAAAATCGATAACATGCAATATAATCTGCGGATTTGAATTCAGTTGACGCAGATATTGAATTCAAATTCTCAGATTCGATATGGCAAGTTGTCGAAATTTTAACAAGTTATTCACTGTTCATATTCTTTCCAAGAAACTATTAAGAAACATATCGTACATATATCAGACTATTCAACTTGGAGGCGTGACTAACTTGTTGACAGAAAAATATTTGTCTCAATGGTCGTTGATAAATGTTCAATCTGGAATTTGGATTAATACTTTTTCTTTTCTTTTTAAAGTTTATAAATTAATATTCAAAATAAAACTGCATCTATTAAAAATGCTTTAATTTGGACTAACTTTCAATTTGGGAACGTGTTTTAGCGAAATACTCCCTTCGTTTCGATTTAATTCGTTGTAGAAAAAAAACTTTGTTTCAAAATAATATCGTTTTAGAATTTCAATACAAGATTTATTTATAAGATTCTCCACTTTATTTTTTTATGGTTGAAATATGATTAGATGTATAGGCAATTGTGTTTTTATTTTGGAAATATACAAAATCATATGTTTTATTAATATGTGTGCATAAAACTAGAATCTAGAACGACAATTAAAATGAAACGGATGGAGTATATCGTATTAAAGATCAATTTTCCTTTCTAGTTCAATTCAACTGTCTGTTTTTTTTTCTTTTTTTTTTTTTTTTTTTTTTTTTTGTAACACCTCTGTCTGTTTTTTTTTCAAATAATAAAGTAAACTGTATCTGGAAAAACTGGATAGGGTTGGTGAATGCGTGGCTAAACGGCCATTGATAACATTTTTGGAATTTCTAAAAATATCCCATATATATTAAAATAAAAATATTTGACATTAATGTTTTTACATTATGTTTGCCACGTGTCAACTTCACAGCGATTTAAAAATGAGTACGCTGATGTGTCATATATAGAGAGTTTTTCGACCAAACTCTATACAAATGTGTTCACACTATATACTACTTTACGTTTTTCAATTAAAAACTCACATGAAAGATTCCACGGGTTATAAAAAGATTCCACGTATAAAGACAATTTGCAAAAAAAATACTAATGCCTACACCTATTTTATTTTTACTTTTAATTTAAGAATTTTATATTTCATGTGTTATTTTGAACAAAAATGTATTTTAGTGTTAATTAACAGTATTTTAATGTATTTATCAACCATATTTATATATTTTTATATACACATACATATGCACATTGACATGAACACATATATAACTAAATATTTACCACAAGTGAAGATTCTTATTCTCTTGAAAGTTTAGAATATTTTTTTTTAAAATGCTTCCTTTAAGTATCGACCAAATTGTAATGAAATGATTTGTCTTAATAGTTTTTTTTCTTCCACTATTTTCTAGATTTGATTTGATTTTTCATGCATTTAGAAATTATAATATGAAACCATTGATTCGACATTAGGACTGTCTAAAATTCATATAACATGAAACCAAACAAATAATAATAATTTTTGGTCATCGCCGGAAAAAAAAACAAAAACTTCAAGCATTTTAACCGTACAAACCAAATACATATGAATTTAGAATGTTAGTTATATTTTACTAGAATAAAAACCGAAAAAACTAACCTAAAATCGAACTGATATTCAGATTAAATAGATCTAATGTCATTTACCTTAAAAAATAACAAAATTAATAATCTCATTCCGCGCAAGTCGCGTGTTATTAAGTATAAACAGTGTAAAGTAAGTAATAACCTGAAAATATCACTCATGCAAAATAGTTGGTGGCATTTAATTATACCGTGTAGCAAATAGCAATAATCTTGACTCTTGAGGAATATCGAAGTTGACTTAAAGTCTTCATAGAAAGGATGGATCAAAGAGTCACCCTCAAACGTACGTGTTCTGGGTTTAAGGGAGACTATTCAAACTTTGCAAGCATTAGATGCAATTTCCATCAACATGCATGATTGAAGAGACCATTCTACAACGAATATGTGCCTTAGATATAATGAAATATCACTTATACTTTTCTTATGTTCTTTGTTAAAGATGCGGTCAAGAAGCGTAGTTTTGATCAATTATTAAAAGCAAATAATGCCTCGAAAAACCAACACTTTCCGGTTTACCGCAGGTCTTCGCAAATTTGATTCTTTATCCATTTAGATTTGAATCAAAACTCTAGATACTCATAATTCTACGACACGAAAAAAAAATACTAATATACAATATCATCAAAAACAAAGTAAATCACAAATACTAATATTTTTATAAAAAAATATCCGATACAATACATTATATGCATATATATATATATATATATATATATAAAGAAATATATATATATATATACATAATATATTATTATATTTTATGTAAGTTTTATAATATTATATTATTAAATTTGATTCTTTTAGTCAGTACAGTTTTAAAAATTAAATCATTTTTTATTTTTATAATAAAATTTTCTTATTTTTATTTATTTTTATTTTATCTATACGAATCAAATCGTATATTCGTTAAAATATAAAATTTTCTGGATAACCGAATATCGAATATCTGGATAGATACATATTGAATCGGATAGGATAATGAATACCTCTAAAAATTTAGATATTTTATTTCTACATAAGCATATATATCCTAGCAAGTAGAATCTATCCTCTAATACCATTGGCCCACCTCTTCAGTTTTTCTACGTTAAAGCTTTGATTCCTTTCTGCAATGTGCAGATATCTTAATGATTATTGATATCTACGGTAAAGCCTCTGGCCAACAGCTAAACCCGATAAAATGGGTCTAAAGTAGACCAGGAGACAAAGGCGAGCCATTAAACTCAACATCGGTATTTCCAATGAAAGAGGCATTCAGGTGTATTTGGATCTTCCTGAATAAATTTGTTCAAGATAGGATGAATAATCGGGTTACCACTTCGTCGGCACGTCTCCTTTCCAAAGAATGGAAAGAGGTCCAAATCAAGTTAGTAATCCAAGCACCGACATATGTTATGTCGTATTACCTTCTCTCTCAAGGAATCATTGATAAATTTAGGAGCGCAATCTCGAATTTCTGGTGGAGCTCCAAACAAGACGAGCTAGGCTTCACTGGATTGCTTGGGACAAGATTTATATTCCACAAGACATCAGAGGTCTTGGATTCCGTGATATGAACAATTTTAATCTTGGGCTCCTAGCTAAGCAACTGTGGCGCCTTTTGGAGTTCCCGTCAACACTACGAGCTAGAGTTCTAAAAGGTAGATATTTTAGGACTTGTAGCCCTCTAGCGGATAAGAAAGTCTACTCCTCTTCTTACGGTTGGAGGAGTATAATGGTAGCAAGAGAGACATTTTAACAAGGGCTTAGGAAGACTACTCATTTGGGCTTGGATACTCTGGCGCGACCCCCAAGGGGTTTGATGCATCTAGGTCACCGTGACCCAAACCTTATGGTACATCATTTGATCAGAGAAGATACCAATACTTGGAATATAAACCACTTAATATTTTTAGTCCAACCTGAAGATATTTCCATGATAGTAGGGTTGAGACTGAGTAACACATATACGAAAGATGGTTTCGCATGGAGTTACTCCAGGTCAGAATCATACACAGTCAAATGAGCATATGAGATGATGAGAAAACAAAAGCTCCTTGGGGAAAATGTTTCAGTCCTTGAACCTAGTATCACCGCTCTCAAAACCAAGTCCAAAAAATTAACGCTCCCAGTAAAATGTGACACTTCATCTGGCAAGCTATTTCTGGCTGTGTGGCCACTTGTCAAGGTCTGGCCTAGGTCATTTGAGAACTGATAAGAATTGTCCAAGATGTGGTGCGACGGAGGAGACCATAAACCATCTTCTCTTTGAATGCGCACGCATATTTCCTACAAGTTTGGGTCCTTTTGGACTTCCGTCCCTTCCGTGTTTTTTTTCCTGAATACATTTCTATAATACATTTCTATACCCAAATATGTATTTTTTGTTTTGGAAGACAAAACAATTGTGTTTTCTGAAGCTCATCGAAACAACTATCCTTGGATTTTATGGTACATTTGGAAGGTGAAAAATGATCATGGTTTAATGGTAAAGAGAGAAGGCCAAACTTGACGGTCGTTTTCATTTATTATAATTACATTATTTTTTCAAATTAAAGGGATGTTATTTTGGTCTACAATAACCTATTTCGAGTGTTTTTTGTTGAACTGATTCTTCTATTAAATATTTCAAGTAGTTGCTAACTGTATTTGTTTACTTATAGATATGTGTTCATGTAGCAGGCATCTTTACCTATTACGTAATATCTTATAGATATATGTTCATGTTAATTGATCTTCGGGCGATCATACGCAGAGGCGGCCGTAGCCAGAAGCTAATGAAGCATGGGCTTCCAGCTTTCATATTATTAAGTGTAATATCGGCCACAAAATTTTACAAAAGTGTCTTTAGTCCAGCAGTCAAATGCCTCTATCTTCTGAAAGAAGTGAATGGTTCAAACCTAACCAGCCACATCTCTTTTTTGGCTTGTAGCCTCAACAAAACAAAGACCGGCTCGGCTCTGATCATACGTATGATAGGCGACATGTCCTTTTCTTCAACGGTTTTCTCTGTGAGTTTACGGCATGTGGTTTACAAAGTTTATGTTGGCCCGTTTTTTACTATTTCCATGTAAAAATACGTGTCGCCTTTGCTCTTTTAAGCTTCGTCCCATTTAATAAAAAATATTTATCGAAATATCTCGAATAGTTTATGTTTATAAAAACCTAATATATTTATTTTTATTTATCAAATTTCCTTGCATTATATGACATTTACAACAAAAATTACGGTACCGTACACCATATCATTGGTTTAGTGTATATTTACAGAAAAACATAGATATCAAGTGTATTAATATTGTTCAATATTGTTCTAGAGAACTTGTTGTACTTTCAGCTCAATACCCTCTAGTATTTTCATTATCCAGTGGACCATATAAATATTCGGTCACTACATCAACTTGCTGCAAGTCTAATTTTCTCTCTTATATAGCCAGAATTATGAGAAATCTAAAAGTAGTTGCATCCACCACATGGGAGTATGTCTCCTCATAATCTATTACTGGTCTTTGTGAGAATCCTTGTGCAACATCAGCTTTATATCTCACGATATCTATTCCTCACAAGACCCATTTATATCCACTGGTTTTAACATCATATGGTGTCTTAATCATATGGCCAAATACGCATTTCTTCTTTAAACTATTTAACCCCACGTTTCCATTCAATCCAATCTGTTCTACGAGTGCGCACTCTTATATTGATGTGGGTTCATGATCCTCGCTTATATTCATAAATTCAAGTGCTACCTTGTATGCAAATAAATCATCTTATATCGACATTCCTTATTGGTTCCATTATGTTCCAGACATGATATAATCGATTGAGATTCATTATTATCAGGACATTTAATACTTTGCAGCTTGGCGTCCCAAGCTACATTGTTTGGTATCTGTACCTTAGAGCTGGCCGGCCTTATCTCCATGTCTGGGATGGTTTCCTTTGTAACCTCGGATTTGGATTTTGATTATCATTCTCTGCACCTTTCTTTTGTTTCTGGGGATTCTTATCTTTTGGAATCTATTTGGTCTACCACGTTTCATACGTTGTCTAGACTCTGTAGCAAATTGACTGTGTCTCTTCTTGGACATCAAATTCGTTGGTGCTTTACAAGCTGGTTTACATATGACTTAGTCATTCTTTTTCGGGTCAGTAAATGTGTCTGACATTTGATTAGCTAGCTTTGTAAATGTATAATCTTTGGACATCTATTTCACATTCTTTAGTCTGAAGATCTTGTCAAGACATTGATGGTTGATTCCATTCTATTTCTTTTACCATTCTTCTACCAGCTTTATTATTTTTTTCTCCTCCTGGTCTTAAAATAATCCGTGTACTTTGCCTCAAATATAATCACCCATAGTTGGCTCAAAGTACTTTATTATTGTGGGAGAATCATATCCAACATATATCTCCATCCTCATTTTGAGGTCACATCTTAGTTCTCTGTGGTGGAGCAATTAGTACATAGACATCACTTCCAAATGTCTTATGATGGGGTATGTCTGGCTCTTGACCCATTAATAATTGTGATAGGGGACATCTATGCTCACTAAATGGCCTGATGCGTATTAACTTAGGTGCATGTAAATTTCTTGTGGCCCAAGCTGTGAATGGGAGTTTTGACCTCATAAGTTATGGTCTATCAATCAGCTATTTTGCGTTTTAAAAGATTTTGGCCAAGCCATTCTTGGTATGGATATGTATCACAGAATTTCCACACTTACCCTCATGGACATACCATAATCATTTAAACGCTTGGGACATGTATTCACCAGTATTATCTAGACATATAGTCTTTATTATGAAAAAGGGGCTCGTAACCGTTTTACTAGTGATGGCCTAATGAGTTTCCCTTGTGTACATGCTACACACATGAGATTCTTTGGGATAACTCTTCTTATCTTTAAATGTGTGCCTAATGAATATCAATTTTTGCATCATGTTTGGACGAGGATGGCCAATCCAGTCGTGCCATAAAGTGTATATTTTCGCAGGCTTTTAGCCTCTATCATATTGATCTATGCATAGTCTAGGTCAGTAGAGAATGCATGTATAGTCTTTCGGATTTATTATGGCCTTGAACGTTTTTATACATATATCTGAAGGAACTCTTTGTTTCCTTCGCCCATTGTTTCAATATGGAAACCATGCATTCTTATATCTTTCAAACTCAATAGGCTGCTCTTGCTCTTAGAGCTGAGTGAATATAAGGCATCACTGATCTCTACATGCATACCCTTAGGCAATAATATATTAACATAGCCATAGTCTTCTTTCAGACTAGCGATACCTGCTTTAGTACTTATATTGGCGTTTTTCAGTGTACTCATATAGAAAAATCATTCATTCATTTAATCTAAGCAGACAATGTAATAGAAATAAATTAAAGGAGATAAAAATCAGAGAAAGCATACAAACAAAGCAATCATACAAGTTTGATATCGAAATCAGATTATCAACTTGATTCTTTTAGGCAATCATAAGTCTCATATTCCATAAGATCATCTTGATCATGTTCGAAATTATGTTCACCATCTTTATAGACCAAGTGGGTTTCAGGATTCTTCCCTTTCAGACTCTGTTTGATAGAGGTCACAAAAATGTTTGGGAGTCCTTCATATCTGAGCCCAATGGTTCCCCATTGCACATCTATGGCACACTGATTTGGTCGAGTTTGTGGTTTAAAGGATATACCACGGCAACTTCCTTGACCATGGCTCAAATTGGGTTGATACCCACAGCCTCTGCCATAGTGAATCCCACGGCCAAATGTGTTATAGTGGCCATGGCCACGTCCTTTCCACCCTCCACGGCCATGGCCGTGTGGTCTATCATTCTGGACGTAGTTACCTTTTTTTTTTTCTTCTGCGGCCTTATTGGTATCAGGTAATAGGGTTAATCCAGGAGGTCTCAATTCACTGTTTCTCATCAGTAATCCATTATTTTGCCCAGCTAGCAATAGACTCATCCACAGACTTATAATCCTGGATTATGAGATTCCTCCAATCAAATAAGGCCTTTGGTAATAACACCATTCTTTGGTGATCATATCTCGATTTTTTAACTCTGTCCAAAGGTCTAGAGGATTCTCTATAGTCAGATACTAATCTTTGAGACTCTTAATAAGATGATGGCTAATAATTAATATTGCTCTGTATCAATCTTTCTCATTGGCATTATTGCCTTCTATGATACATTCACCAAGTCTTTTTGACTTTATGATAATCTTTATATCCAATGCTAATTATCTCCAGAGAGATTTAGGGCAGCAAAATCCAGGTTGATTTTCGACATCTCAAATCGTATATCACTCAATATTTAGGTATAATTTTCATGCGGCCTTATTCTTAAAAACAATCAATTCGGATTTCAATCTTGTGAGGACAATGAGACTATCAATCTTAAAAACATTTAATCAGTCAGTCAATTTCTAGCAAGTCTCAGCAATACTATTTCAATGTGCTCATACTATTATGGTTTATCAAGACTAGAAAAAACGGATTCAATTAATCATGCAATTAGGGTTTAACAATCAATGGATTTTAGCAAGACTAGTAAAAAAATTTATTAATCACTCAATCAGTTTCAAGGCTGATTTTAGCAATACTAAAATATAGATTTCAAGCATTAATTTCAATGAATCAGTTTCAAGGCTGATTTTAGCAATACTAGAATATTGATTTCAAGCATGAATTTCAATGAATCAGTTTCAAGGTTGATTGGTATTTAGCATAAACCATGTGTAAATAATTTATCTAGTATCTGAATTTATCAAACCTCAAAAACATATAATCAGATCAATCAATTTAATCGAACTTAGCATACAATTTTAAACCTCAAGACATTAGATTTTATCATGAATCTATCAACCTAGCATACGGATTTTCAATTCTCAAAGACATCCAAATCAGATCAATATAACCTATCATACAGATTATTTAGGGTTTCTATTTAAAGCAGATCAGATTACAAAACTATCAATCCTAACAGATGATATTAAACCTCAAGAATCATGCAATCAGATCATTCGGATTTTAAACAAGTAAACCTCAATCATTCTATCAACCTATCGGATTATATAAGCAAAGCAAGCTAGCAACCTATCGGATTCGATCAATGTTTTAACAGGCTGGTCGATTTAAACAATTTTAAATCAGATGAACAATTAACCAAGCAGGATGAGAAAATAAATCTATCAATTTAACGGTCAAACAATTCTAGCAACATAGCATCAGATTCAATCTGATTTAAAACCTCAATGATCAAAACCGAAAACAGTTTTGATTTCAAAATATTTGATTAGGGTTTTAATATGTGATTTGATAATTATAGTATAATTAATTCTGATACTTATATTATTTAGGGTTTATATTATTACAGATTCTAACATGCAATATTAAACCTCAAATCATTCAATCAGGTTATAAAAACTATCAATCCTAACTCTCACAGATTTAAACCTCAAAGAAACATTCAACCAATCAAATAAAACAATCCATGCACACGTAATTTAGGGTTTACAGATTTTAGGGTTTCACTTTGAACATTAGTTCATTCGATTCTGGGTTCTTAGAGTTTAGGTATACCTTAAACCTTTGATGGGTTGATTGGACCACCAAGAGAATGAGCTTACGTGGACTGGTACAAACTGGAACCTTACGCGGACTGGTCCAAACTATTTCCTTGCAGTCCGCGAGCTGAGATCAGGTACAAGTTGAGATCGAAAGTGATTAGGGTTTATCGATAGAGAGAAAGAGATCGATGGAGATTGAGATAGAGATCGAAAACTTAGCTTAGGTTGAGCTGATTTGGATCGTTGGTACGCGAGCTGGTACTTGCAGTCAAAGAACTCGTAGATCTGGAACTGTTTGATCACGGACTGGAACATGCTGATCGTACAATCTGGAATAGTTGAGGCGTACTGAAACTTGCAGAGATCAGTTCACAGATCGATCTTGTTGAGATCAGTGGTCGAGTACAGATCAGGGTCATGATCAAAGAGTGGTGATCGATAGAGATTAGGGTTTTAGCAATGGAGAGAGATTTAGGGTTTATGGTCGATATTTTAGCTTAGAGTTTTAGAGATCAATCGTGCTGATAACGTGTTATAAAAGTAATAGAAAAGTCTATCTTTATTCATAACATAGAGGCTCCTTATATAGGAGATTACACTCTCATAGATAAATAGAAAGATTACAAATCATAATCTCTTGGTTATGAGTCATCTACAATCTGGTTCGTAACACTCATATCCTATATCAGTTCTTATTGGGCTTAAAATCAGAATTTGTTTTCATAGTAATTTTGGTTGATTTTTGTTTGCCATATTTTCTTTTTCTTTTTTATGAGAAATTTGAAATTACGTAAAATACATAAAATTCTCTCTGATCTTGACCAAGACTCAAAGGCGTTGTGTAAGGTAGAGAGGAGAGGCGTTTATGTTGTCCTTGGTTTCTCAAACAACTTGATTACTTGAAGTGGTTTTTTTTTTTCCCCCGAATTGAAATTCATTCATAATCGAAATACCAATATTCATATAAATGCTGGCAGCAGAAACAAATAGCCCCAGAACCAAGAGCCCATAGGAAGCGGCGACTAGAACCCACACCGGGGCAACGTAAACCCACACCGGGGTGATTTGAGAAAATATACATGAAATCTAAAAGACAATAGAGACACATAAGAAGTTCATCTATGCATGAGCCAAAATAGAAAACCTAGGAGGCTTTAGAACTAAGAAAGGACCAATGATCGAGAATTACAGCTGCTGCCTATAGCCTGCCACCCGGTAATCTCGACTTCTGCATACCAGACTTATCGTTGCTGCCTCGCACGCCAATCGATAAGACCACACACCGGAGGCTTCATAACTCGACAAGGGGAACCGCTGCTCAGTCCACACACCTTGGATACATATACTTCTGAAAATCAAAGAAAGAAGCTCACCCAAACACCACAAACTGAAGTCTTGCCAAACGAACTTCTCCAGAACCACTCACGAGAGAAGAACCAAACTGCAAGCAACCACTGGAAACCTTACCCTAGAAAAAAGACTGCTAAGTCACATTCACCAAGCACTTACTCCCTTGGCACAAAACGATCAAGACTCTCAGGCCCAAAGATACAAGAGCTCGACAACAACTTATATGAGATAGACAAAGACACTGATAAGAAGTCAAACTGAGACAGCAACATCAGGGAACACGACTGGGAAGCAACTAAGCAGATTCGACTTAACATATAACCACATATCTGAACCCGCAAGCACATCTACTGCGAACCAAATCAAAGACCCGAGCCTGCATCAGTTACGCCAATCGAAACCCAACTCACCAGAAACTCAGATAAACCACATCCTAGACTAAACCCCGAACAAAGAAACCATCCGGAGACATTAGCTGCTACACTGAGGCTACGAAAAACAGAGATTCAACCCGGATCTTACCATCGAGCCTCAGCAACACTGAATGCCAAGGAGAACGCCCTTGAGCACCGAGAATGACGACGAGATCGGATCCAATAGAATCTCCCACTCAGATCTGACGATACCAAGCCGAAACCTTCAGAGGAGACATAAAAACGAGATACAACGCCGAAGACATAAATGAAACGGAGGGGCTGCTCCCGACGGCTACGGCAGAGCCAACCGCCGGAGCAGAGACGAAACTGAGATGCGGCGGACCTTGACTTGGGAGAGAAAGGGAACTAGGGGTTTGACTAGTGTTTTTAAAACCGGACCGGCTAACGAACCAGAATTTTATTGGGTCATGGGTCATTGTGGTTTGACCGGGTCTGAACCGGGTTCGATCGGGGTAACTTAGACTAAATTAAATTTAATGATATTTTATAAATAGTATGCATATTTAAAAAAAAAATCATATCAAATAAAATGTTTAAATAGCCATAATGTGTAGAAAAACTTAAAAATAACAATTAAAATCTAAAATCAATATGAAAAACACATTTAAACTTTATTCGCAGATCTTCATCACCTTTAAAAACAATTATATACACATTAGGTAAGAGTTATATTTTGAAATACAAATTTCAAAAACGTAAATGTTTCAAGTATTTAAAGTCTTCAAAACAAATGATCATGAAATAAAAATTTAAACAAAGTGAGAAGTAGACAAAAACAATATCTTGACGTGAATATTAACCTTTGTTAATCTTATAATTTATGAGTTGTAAAGACAAAAAAAAGAAAAAACGAGAAACGATACTTTATTAACCTTTGATAAATCTTATTTTTACTTAAAAAGAAGAAAAAATAATTGTTTCATTAACAAAATTTTGGTTTATATATAAACTAGGGTTTGGCCGGTTTATTGGGTCGCTGGTTACCGGGTTTTTGACAGTTCGATAGGGGTTTTTAGCTTATTCGATTTTAGTTGGGTTTTAGCATTAACCCAATCCGGATTACTTTTAGTTCATGGTTCAATCCAGTCCAACCACCGGTTCGGTCCGGGTTTAAAAACACTGGTTTTGACTCTTTGTGATCACTTGCAGTGGTTTATAGCAATAAAATATAAGGTGTCGGTTGGTATGAATTTAATATTTGGTCCAGTGGCTGAAAACACGTTGGCACGTTGCAGTTGTTCGTATGTCAATTTCTGAAAGATTTGGTTTAACTTTATGTCAATGTCATGACTTATGAATTATTTGGTTTAACTTTTTGTCAGGGTTATGACTAATGAATGATTTCATTTAACATTAACCAAAGATTATCTTTGTAGTAGTGTTTATCATCTCCTCTTGAAATAAATGACGGATGTTGTAGTGATCTCTAAGACCATTGTTCAACCCGAGAGCTACCAAGATGGATCAGATCAAGTGAAGATACATCTCACTCCATGGGATCTCGTGTTTCTTCAATCTGATTACACACAAAGAGGACTGATCTTTCCACAACCTGACCCGGAAACTAATATAATCTCTCAACTTAAATCCTCTCTTTCCCTCGCTTTAAACATTTTCTACCCATACGCGGGACGCCTAGTCAAGGTCGAGAACGAAGAAGACGAAACTGCGTTGTTTTACATCGACTGCGATGGTTCGGGTGTCAAGTTCATACATGCCTCGGCTGTAACTGTCTCTGTGAGTGATGTTTTAGAACCTGCTGTTGGTATTGTCGCTACTTTCCTAAGTGGGTTTTTGCCGGTGAACGGAGTTAAAATCTTTGAAGGGATCTCAGAACCATTGCTTGCTATTCAAGTAACGGAGTTGAAAGATGGAGTTTTCATCGGATATGGTTCCAACCATATGGTTGGAGATGAATCTTTGATGTTAAGAGTTTTCAAGGCTCCTAAGAAAAATGTTGTAGTATAAATGATTGTCGAACCAGTTCTGAGAGATATGAAAGCACCGAGAATGCAAGTAATCACTTAATCTAAGTGCAACCAATGGTTTTTAAACTATAATTAACTAGAAGGAATAACTAAATGATACTTTCTTAACTATGAGAAAAGAGAACTCATGGATATAGGGATTAGACCTCGGGTGATCAAGTTTCGAACTAAAGATGGCAAACGATCAATCAAACTATCAACCTTAAGCTTAGACACAATCCTAAACAAACTCTATGTCTAGATGAATGTTCATTTACTAGCACAATTCAAACATCAAATGTCTTTGGTTGAATAATATGAAATCAATCATAACTAGCAAGTCCAATGGCTATCTTAGCACCTCTAACAACAAATGTCTTTGGCAAAGTATGCTAAAAGCTTAGAAGAGTTGTCTCGGGCATTTCCTCGAACACCTTTCGGGTGAGAAATGCCTAAGGATCAACAACTGAGTGGCCAACTCAGAAGATGCATTATGTTCACTCTGTTAGCAAGGAAATATGAATGATCTACACTAAAACATCCTAGCTCTAACATAATCACCCTTAATCTCCCTAACCCATGAATTCAAAGGGTGATTACTCACTAATCTCCATGATTCCTCTTAAACCCATGTTGGATTTCAGATTAATCATGTAGAGAAAAACAGAAAATAGATATAAGAACACAGAATTTCAATAACAAAACTGATCAATTGATTCAAGAGATGACTTTCCAAAGGTTTTTGATGGTTTTTCTTAAGAACAAAAAATCGCCCAGCCTCCTGGTGGCTTCCAGAGTATTAAAACATAGGTTTAGAAAATAAAAACGTGCATAATGAAATGACCAAAAGGCCCTTGAGAAATCATAAGTTCGAGCAGAAATAAGACGCGCAGCGACCTCCGCTCGTCGCTCCGACAAGTCGCTCCATGCTTCGGGAGCGACCTCGCTGTGTTGCTGCGAGAGGTCGCTCCGCACTCGTTCTCGCGTTACCGAGTGATGAAAACGCGAGCGACCTCCGCTCGTCGCTCCATGCTTCGGGAGCGACCTCGCTGTGTCGCTGCGAGAGGTCGCTCCGGACTCGTTCTCGCGTCTCCGGGTGATCAAAATGCGAGCGACTCTTCCCTGTCGCTCCGTGAAGTCGCTCCATGCTTCGGGAGTGACCTCGTTGTATCACTGCGAGAGGTCGCTCCGGACTCGTTCTCGCGTCTCCGGGTGATCAAAACGCGAGCGACTCTTCCCTGTCGCTCTGGTAAGGTCGCTCTGATAGGGAGATCAGAGCGACTTGATGGTGTCGCTCCGGACTGGTCGCTCCGGTAAGGTGCTCGCCTAATGATCACTTTAAACACTTCTTTTGAACTCCAATTGCACCCAAATGTCTCCAAGAACTCCATGTGGTACTCCAATACCTGATAAGAACTCATGTATGCAAAATGCAACATAAACATGGCTAAATCCTAATCTATATGATCAAAATGCACATGGGTGAATGGATAAAACAATAGAAATATGCAAGTTATAATTCTTCGCTTTGGAGCTTCTTCAAAACTTGGTCGGAGATTTGTCGTACTGGGTCTGGCCAGAAAAAATTTCCTCCTTTGCATCTCCGTGGGTGGTTTCTCGACGGGATTGATTACCCCATTCGAATCCCAATCTCAGAGACAGTAGAGTTACCAACTCGAGTTGTTTCTTCGTCGTTACTTGGTTTACAAGATAGGGTTTTTCAATTCACGAGTAGACAAGTATCTGAGCTTAAAGCGAAAGCCAACAGCGAGGTTGATACCGACGACCAGAATATCTCGTCACTTCAAGCGATTTTAGCGCACATCTGGCGATCGATAATCAGAAACAGTGATCTGAATCCAGAAGAAGTGATTCATTGCAAGTTATTGGTTGATATGAGACGAAGGTTAAACCCTCCGCTTGAGAAAGAGTGTTTTGGAAATGTGGTCAAGGCCGCAACGACGACGACGACTGTCCGAAATATGCTTAACAATGGCCTGGGTTGGACTGCTTTGCATATTAACAAAACTGTGAGGTCACAAACGAATGAAGAGTTCAGAGTGTTCGCTGAGAAGTGGGTGAAAGAACCGAAAGTGCTATATATTGGGTAGGAGTAATTCTATAGCTGTTGCTAGCTCTCCTTTGTTTAATGTGTATGGAAATGATTTTGGTTGGGGTAAACCGATTGCAATTCGAGGTGGACCGGAAAGTGCTAAAGATGGTAAACTCATTATTTACTCAGGAATTGAAGGTAACATCGAGATTCAGGCGAGTTTAACGTCTCATGTATTGGGAAAAGTATCGAGTGACGCAGAGTTTTTAAAGTATGTATATGTTGGATAAGTACTATAATCGGAATCAAATGTAATAATGTAATAATGTGATAATGTTTCTTTGTAATAAAGAAATAAAACATTTGTGTGCGTTTATGGATTTTTGGATTATATTTTTAAGATTTTGTTGATGAATCGATTCCTAGAGCAATTCCAATTTTGGAGTAGTATCTCACATTTGAAAGAAAAAAAGCATGAGAGAGATTAGACATTGTTTTTTTTTGAATGAATGTAAAAAATAATTCAAACGAAAAAAAAAACTGTTTTTACAACTTTAAATTTGAACATGAGTTAAAAAAAACGAACAGACTTTTAGATTCGGGTGGCAAACCACACAGTTGCAGAGCGTCTTTGAGCATGTGATCACCTTGATTTTGAATTGAGACTAATCGATTCCGAGTGGTTTTGTCAATCTGTTTGATGAGAGTTGAGGCAGGAATTGGACCCTCACCATGTCTCCATGCATTTCGTTCCCTCCATATCGTGTGAGTTGATGTTTGGAGAACATACCGTAACAGGAATCGTTGAGTCATGGATAGCAGATTTCCTGTTTGCAGCATTTGTAAACTCATCCATTCTGATGTGTACTGATCGCAGAGGAGACCAAAGGTGACTGCTCTCCACACTTCATTGGAGTAGCTACAATTGTTTTCAGAAAGGGAAATTGCATTGTATGACATTCAAACAAATAATAATTCACTGCATAACTATAGAAGAATTTGACCATAATATTCAACGTATTTTGTATCTTATATACCAAAACACATTTTATATCTATTGGCTCAACTTCTTCAGTCTAGTTTCTCTGTTTTTTGATTGAATCTTGTAATCCTCTAGATCAATGATATTGTTGACAGATATCTTTGCACCTGAAGTCGAATTTATCAGAAAGTGAAACACGATTTTTTCTTAGTCTCTTTCATCAATGGTACGTTCTCCTACATCACCGATGATTTCCTTTGCTAGATTGTCACCGTCGTTTCCAATAAGATTATATGATATTGATTATCATCATTGATGATTAGTGTCGCATGCGTGTCGTATTTGTACTCTATTTTGCTCTTAGAAAAGTGTCGCTATGTCCAGAAAAAAATGAGATAGAGAAGATGAACTCGCAGACTATACTATATGGAGTAAAATAAAATTATAGTGCATTATATGTTATTTAGTTTAGCTATTTATGTAAGGCTAATATACTATTTAAGCTATAGTCTTCTATTTTCATGTATTTCTGTACTATTTTTTTGGAATAGAACAGTTCCTTATATTTTCAGATTAGGTAGTAATCAGCTACCTATTAAATCAAATATATTAGTAAATCCGTACGATTGAATAACACTTGATTTGATATAAAATTAATGAATCATTAAACCAATAACACATGATTTTAATACAAATTTGAAAATCATAGAACCAATAACACTAGATTTAATTCGGATTTTCAAATCCATTAAAATACAACAACCAATAACCCCTACTAAAAGTATATCTATCTATCTATCTAAATATATAAAAGATAGTTTTCTCTCTCCAGGACGCGCCACCTAAGATGCCATGTCACAAAGTCGAAGCATGTATGCGCGACACGTGTCAAAGCGACTTAAACTCACCGTTTCATTTAATATTTTACGTGATGGGCTTCGTGGTTTAACGTGTGTGTGTTTGAGGATCTTTTACGTGATGGCTTGATCGTTTATATCTCACAGAATATCTATTAAATAAGCCCATTATTGTTGTATTGTAGGTCAGCTGACTCGCTTCGTCTTCTCCGCAAGCATCGTGATCGTTCGGGTCGTTAGATGTTCTGGACATTGAATTTGTAGTTAGCGATGTGTACTGTTAAAGAATGGATTCAGTGAACAATATTAAAGTTTTCATTAACATCACTGATCCACTCATCCCACAACATTTCATTCAATGCACCTCTTATCTCAATGTTTGTAGATCTCGATCTATAAATAAGCGAGTTTGGAGTTGTGAAGATTATCACTTTCTTCTTAGTCATTGTAATCTTCACAAATTTGTCATCCCGGAATGGCTATTTCTTCCCATCTGCTCGCCCACTTGAAGGCATGAAGTCGTAACACCACCATCTGTCGAAGTCCGGTTTTTGACAAACATTAGCGGAGAATCAATGATGACTGGAGTTCCTGTTGGATCAATCTTCTAAACTCCGACTAGGCCAGATTGGTGAATGGCACCTCGATTGGCGCAAGGATCTATCTTAACTTGATCCATGAATTTCTAAAACAGGATCATCCGGATAATCACTTCCTCTCGATTCGTAAGCAACCACATGCAAATCCTCGGCAAACCCATGCTCCAGGCTCCTTCTTGGCTTCTTTTTTTCATTTGTGTTTCGACTGCGATGTTTCATGTTTGTAGCTCAACGTTTCAAAATATTCAACTTTAAAATTTGTTCTTGAACAGAGAACTTGGCAGAGTTTGGTGTTACCTTCTACTCTTGATGACTTTGGTAATGTTGCTCCTCTCTACTCTTTTTGGTTACATACATAAGAAAGTTGTGAACTTTATGAATCAAAGGCCTTTTTTTGTAAACTTATTGGTAGTAGCTCAGATAAGAAGAACACATGGATGATGGTTCTGAACAAAAGTTTCAATGGCCACCGCTTCTGTCATTGTGACTGAGTGAACGTGTCCACCTTATATGTGACACTTTTCACCCCTTCCACCTATACATGCGCTTCCTTCGAGATTGTTTCATCATCGTGGTTGCTCATTAAACGCAACAGCAACATACACCGATGATATTCTGTCAGGGAGACAGATCAATGGCTCCCATTTGTGAGGTGGATGAGACGATGATAAAGATTGCTTCAAGGTATGAATTTTTTTCTGAACTGTTATGTTTTGCAAATCGGTTATTCAGCAAAATATGATTTTTCTGTGGGATGCTGATACAACAGGTTAGAATTTTCTGAACTTGCATTTTATTTCCTATTTTCAGTAATATTTACCGACGTTTGATTAATCAACTACTTTGCATGGGCAGTGGTTCGATATATGCTAATTTGTTAATGGGTTTGCATGTTCTTATATGCATCTCAAATGTTCTTAATCATGTGTTCGTTGAAAGAAAAAGATTCTAGAAAGAATTTTTCCTGAGTTGTAGTGAAGATTTTTTCTTTTGGCTGCGAGCAAATAATAAAAGTATGGATCTATACTCAATTAATGAGATAAGCGCAGTTGAGAGGTAGGTGTCGGAATGAGAGGCTTTACTTCGGAGAGCAAGACAGAAACCATATACGGCGGATGGTTTTGGGGCATTGGAAAAAAATGCTATTGAGGAAGAAGATGTAACTATTACTTTTGTATTGTAAGTGTTACTGAGACTTAATTGTCAAATTAATCTTCTTAAGTTCTGAATTAATTTATCTCTTGAACTGTCTAAACATAAAGGAGGATGTTGAAGAAATCAAGTGGCAAACATACATGGGAGAACTCACACCAAGGCAAGAAAAAAAACTAAGGAGAAAGTATTGAAACGGTTGTATAAGGTTAGTTTCTTTCATTTCCTCTGTATCATCATACTTTAGTTTTGTAGAGCTTTCCACCTCTTCATCACTCATAATTCATAAATACTTGATGCAGGTTCGAAGACCCACATGAGATGGCCCTCCCACAATGCCACCAAGATACTGTGTGCAAGGACGTTCCGTTCATATTCCAGTTTAAGCTTTCGGGATTCAGTTTCACTTCTCTCACGCCATTTTAGATCGCCACTAGCTAATTTTGCTGATCGGGTGAGTTAAACCACTGAGAAGAAACGTCGTCATCCTCTTTACATGTACAACATATGATTATACTCTCAAGTTAGGGCGTATATTTCTAATTTTCCAGACACTACTGTGTATAGTTTGGTATGTATTGTCTTTCTATTGTTTCTGTGAGTTCTCCTCCACGGTCAACTCAAGCTATTTATAATGTCTGTCTGAGTATATGATAGTGTTACTCATTGACAAATGTACTCCAAAAATAAGAACAAAAAAGAAACAAAAACTAATATAAAAACAATGGCCCTGATGTTGGATCGACCAACTAACTTCAAATATATTCAAGACTTTCAATATATGAGTGTTTCGTGTGTTCCATTCGTAATTCTGGTTTTGTTTGTAAAAGTTGAAATTAACCATCACAAATTTGAGAAGTTAGCATAGATAATAATAAGCGTTCAAAAAAAAGCATAGATAGTATGAAATATAATTTCCAATTAAGATGAATTACATTTGTTAAATTGTGTTGTTTAATTACTTTGCTACAATATTTTAGGTGAAAAATACTGTTGCATGTTACGGAGATACACAATATATATATTCATAATGTAATTCAAAAATATAAAATGTAATACAAAATATTAATTTTAAGAATAAGTAAAGAATGATTCATAAAAAAAGATGAAAATGGTCAATTCATGAATAGTTTTGTTATAGTTTCGAGTAAATTAATGTAATATTTCAAGCAAAATATATCTTATCACATATAATATTTTTTCACTTAAAACTTTCTAAAAAGAAAAAACCATTATCATACACATCTCTTACAGATGTAAATCCAAAACACAAATCACAAAATTATACAAAAAAATAATAATTTAGATCACAAGTAAAGTATATCCCGCCCGTATGACAGGCCGACCCTATTATATATATATATATATAAAGTTTGGCCGAATCAAAAAGCTTAAACTTAACTTTGTACTTGCTAGGTAGAAACACTTTAAAAAGTGTGGACATTTAAGTGCCCAAATGAAATAGGACACCTCAGGTCTTGCGCATTTAGAATATGTACATCAGTTAGACAGAAATTAATATATTATGATGTTTTTAGTTATGTATGTTTTTGGACAACCAAACAATTTCAGTAGTAACAAATCAGGATTACAAAGTTAATATATAAAAGTTCAAAAAGTTATATTACATATATTAATATATACAAATCAGGATAATGATTCGTGAAGTAAAAGGTTATTTGCTAACAGTGGATTAAAAATGTTTTTTTTTTGTCATCAGTGGATTACAAATGTTATTTTTCTTTTTCTAGCGCAAATTGTGTTTGTATAGCACTCTTGGCTAGAGCTCTTAGTTACGTACTCCTTCTGTTGTTTTAAATTACAAATAATTTTAGTTAAAGACATCGATATTAAGAAAGTGGTTACTTGTTAAAAAGTATCATTTAATATATAACTTTAACCGTTAATAAAAAAATCTACATAATTTAATTGGTCACACAATATTCAATAAATACAAAAGTCACTTTGAAATGTTAAACCTACTTATGTTTTGAATCAAAAAAAAACTTTTAAAACAACTTACATTGTGAAACATAGGGAGTATATTATTAAGGGATAATTTAAAAAATACCCTATTTAAGATTTTAAATTTGAAGAATACATTTTGATTTTTTCTTTTTGAAAACTGCACTTTTTTATATGTGAAAAGTCATTTATATCGAGATTTTTTATAAACTAAAAACCAAAAAAAAAATTAAAACAATAAATTATTTTCTTCTGAGATAAACACAATTATGAAATAAATACATGTTAATAATTTAATTCATGAATCACTATATGATTTTTGGATTCATGTATGTTTGGTTGTTCTGTATTAGAATTGTTTTTAAAGTTAAATACAATCGACAACTTAATGTGTAGTTGAATCACAAAAACTTAGACCACTACGTTATAAACCAAAACCTGCACAAATTCCTATTGTTCATTCTTATAGTTTAAAAATGTTAATATTTTATAATTCTTAAAATGGTGAAACAAGCGTTGTATTCCACGAGAAGCTACAGTTCACTTTGCTTGAAGGCCTTAGGGATCTTAAAGTAGATATATGGAATTGTAACACATTCCATTGATGACTTGGTTGGAAGTGTTACTTATGTGAATTTTCATGAGTGAATTCTTCTTATGCTTTGAAATTTCTCTTGATTAGGATTTGGGGTTAAGTCGTTCAGAGGTAGTGCTTTGATGTTAGGTCGTGTTTGGTGTTTCTGTACAAGCATTTTTTTATCAAAGTTATATATGTTCAATTATTTAATTCATGAATACGTCATGGTTATTTTGGTTTGTGTTTGTGTTGGTTTGCTTGTATGCTTATATCTGGGAACTTTGTTTCTGTGTATAAAACAGATTTACTCTGTTTTCGTGAATAAAACAGAGCTCTTTCTTGTTTCATTAGCGGTATAGTTTTGATCAAAAACATAGTTTCCTGCAATAAATTAACAAAAAGCATAATAATTTTCAACAGATCCACCACACAATGTCTGTTTCTCTAAGTTTTTAAAAACGTAGTTGATGTTGCCATCGAAAGAGACGATGTCGGCGATACACGAGAGAATATACCATGCACAAAAAAGAAGAAACGATAATATATAGAATAATTATAAAATAGATATATATATATATATATATATATATATATATATTGGATAGTTTAGTCAATTTACATATACATAAGTGTAGTTTTCAAAAAAAATAAAATAATAGTGTATTTTTCAAACTAAAATCTTAATTTGATGTATTTTTCCAAATCAATACTATTAAAAGAGAAGAAGTTTAAATCTATTTAAAAAGGTTGTTTGGACCCTTTCATTAACTAATAATATTTTGGTCTTACTTTGATTTGGACAAACAATATGTTATCTTAAATTTCTCTAACAATTATTTAGTCAAAGCTTTTATTTATTGGACCCATATCTTTTTGTAAACGAAAAGATTATACCATATATATACGACCACATAAATTTGGTTCACGAAAATATAGACTGCAACTGGAATGTAATTTTTATGAATGGAATTATGTAGAATTAGCCATTCATAAGAATTCCAAATAAAAACTACCAGTTACAAGGAAAAAGCAAACTTTTTGATTCCACTCATTCCTGTGAGATGAATGAAAAAAACTGTAAATTACGTTAAAATTCTTTCATGATGAAAAAAGTAGAGGAATGGAAGGAATGAGTTGAATGAGATAACTTAGCTATAATTGGATACAAAATATATAATTCATTCCTTTTATCCCTCAAATTAGAGTCATTCCATTCCATTGTATCCCATATATTCCAATTCTTTTTCTTCCATACATTCCTAAAACAATTTACCAGTTACATCCATAATATCACGTACACTTTATTATACTATTATCTAAATATGTCTCATTAAGATAAGTTTAAAAATATATATTATGTTAATTTTATTTTATTGATAAATAACAATTTAGTATTTAAGATAAGTTTAAAATTATCAAAAACCCAACAAATCTTTTTTTTTACCGCTCAACAAAAAACATACAAATCTATACTATTAAATTAACCAAAAACCTCTCAAATAAATCTTAAGTTTCACCAACCGAACAAATGTAACTCTTATAAAATGCACAAAAATATAATGAAAGGTTAGATTTGGACATTCGGGTCTTCGGGTCAAATATAAATCGGTTTCTTTCAGGTCCAAGTTCTTTGGGTCTTGGGCATTTATATCCAACTAGGTATTTGAATTTTTTTTTTTTTGTTCAGATCGGTTCCTTTTAGTTCGGTTAGTTTGAGTCAATAATTCAAGTATCTATAAAATTTACAATGTAATTTGGCTACGTAACGAGTCGGTTCGAGTATTTAGGACAAAAAAATCTAAAGAATCCGAAAAGCCAAAAAATCAAAACACGAAAATACCCAAAATCAAAAAAATACCAGAAATAACTAAATATCTTAAAGACCAAAATCTTACCCGAGAACCAAAAATATCCAATATTTTTAATATATTTTTAAAATTTGAAATTTTACCCAAAACCTGAAACTATAACAGAAAAATTAACAATAATATTTTTATACTGAGAACATATATGAATTACTCAAATATACATAATATGAACAAAACATTATGGGTACTTTGGGTACCCGGAGTCCAACAGAGACCCGCAAAAATCTAATAGGTACTTTTTCCCAATCCCGAACCTCAACCCGTATTTCGTATTGGTTTGGTTCGTTTATCAAATTTGGGTAAAACTTTCAAACTTAATAAAGAGTTATATAAGAGTATATATAAAAAATCTTGAATAAACTTATTCATAAGTTATATAATTTTAAACAAATTTCTATATTCGATATAATACGACTTTATAACATAATAATACACAATATACTCAAAATACTATATCATATCCAACTTCGTATATAACCCATAACCCGCGTTTGCGAAGCGCGGATCAAAATCTAGTTTTCCCTATTATTAAACTAATGCTTTGTATAAGTTTTGTTTCTATAGTTATATGTCGATGTCTCTGTATCCAAAACCTTGTAACATTATTTGGCTTTAACTTTTTTTTTTCCATCATATTTGTCTTTGCTCCTTTTCATTCTTCATGGTGGATCAGATGATGGTTGTTTCGTAAGTAAAGCCATCAGGATTTCAACAAATTGTAAAACCAAAAACATGTGAATGTGATCCATCAAAAGTCTTTTTTGTTCCAAACAGAAGGAAAAGGGAAGTGACTGTCGTATTTACACCATCGAAACCGCCTGATGCATCCCTGATGATTATCAAGCGAAGAAAACCTCGTTGTTGGAGAGGGAAAAAACCATTTCATAAGCAACAAATACTCTTTAAAAAATGCTCTCCTTTAAAATTAAGTCATTATCCAAAGTTCATAATTTGTAATGATCCTAACCAGGAATTAGAAAACCAAAGAACTAATGTGGGAATTTCGAAGACTATGAAAAATTCTTGCAAAAATGTGATACTGAGTACACAAATTATACTGAACTCAAATAATATGACATTGAAGCTAAAATGTTAGAGCTTAGAACCGCATTAACCTCATTGATGTAAGTCAACGATGTTATAGAGAGGAAGAATGGAAGTTTCTCAATGTTAATCCAGCCACTAATGTCTAATCCATGATTTTGAGTTTTTGACTAAATCAAGAAATTCAGCATAAGATCACTAATATTTTCCTCAATCAAGAATTTACTTCTAGATCAATTTATCCCACTGGATGCAGAACTCCTATAATGGATCAAGATTGTGACATTTATCTTCTTTTTGTTTACGAGATGGAAGATTTTAATGTGAGCTAAGAAAAGATGAGTAGGGCTGGGCAAATAAACCGAAATCGAAAACCCGAACCGACCCCGATCCGATAAAAATGAATCCCAACCGATCCGAATCCGATGTAAATACCAAATGGATCTTGTTTTATGGTATTTCGGGTTATGGGTATTATCCGAACCGAATCCGAACCTAAATGGATACCCGATAGAACCCGAAAGATTCAAAATCTCAAAAAAAGAATTTGTACCGAACATGACTCGGTTTCTAATATGTATCCAAAATACACTAATATATTATTGAACATCTAAAATAATTATCTATTACATGAAGGTTGATGGTTAAAGGTGACGGTTGAAACTTGAAGTTTTTAGATTTTGGTTTTGTTTTCATTGAATAATGTTTCTCATTTCATGAGAACTTGGTTTTCATTTTATGCTTTCATTTATTTGATTTTATTTCTTCCAATAACTATGTTTACCTTTCGTGATCATGTTTGATGTTCTATTCTTATTTTTGAATAGATTTTACTTATGTTTTGGTTACAAAATAGGTATAAATCAAGTATTTTAAAACCGAAGAACCGATTTTATCAATGTTTTGCTTACAAAGTAGATACAAATCATGTAGTTTTAAATCGAAGAACCGATTGGGACCCAAACCCGAAAGTACATCGGGTTGTACCTGTTCTTTGGAGATTTACTAACCCCAACCCGAACCCGGCAGAACCCGAACCGGTCCCGAACCGAACTTTCATATAACCCGAATGGGGCTGATTTTTATAAATCCGAAAAATCGAGATCCGATTGCACAAAACCGAAACCCGATTGGGACCCCGAATGCCTATGCCTAATATGAAAAGAAAAGATGAGTATCCACTACATTATCATCATATACAGACTCTATATGTAAATGCAAGACACTTTTTGTAAGCTGAATCTGTCAGCGTCTTGGCCTGGCTATTTAACAACTCTCCTATTAAATGGTAGTTTTTTTTTTTTTTGAAGAATACTATTAAATGGTAGTTGCAGTTGAATTGGAGGAGCCTTCAACTTGTAAAGATTTGAAATAATCCTTCTCTGCGTTAGCCATTCTACTCTGGAACATGGTCCACTCCTTTTTGCATCTGTCCCTCACCTGCAAAACCACAAAAAAAAACACACACATTAAAGTTATGCGTCTTTGCTCACATCACACAGTTACAACAAGAGAGAGAGCTTAGAAAAGTTTGTTACCCCTTGCCATGGCGCTTTTCCATCTACTGCCTCACCCTACAGCAATCAAAAGAGAAAGGGAGTTTGAGCAAAAACGTTAATGTCGGATCAAGAAGATGAAACAATGGGACACAGAGAGAGAGTTTACTTGGCTGCCAAGGGAAGGGACAGTTTGATGAACGATCCACTGAGAATCTACTACCCCTATCTTCTCGTGTGCAGGCTGCATTTTGGTGTAAAATATACACAGATTCGTCATCATACAACAAAGAGGTAACTAAAATTAAGTAAACCAGTGTTTTAAGAAACAAGCTTCATGTGTTACTTTCGTACCTCAGCACATCTTCTGAGTGCAAAGTCAAGTCCCCAACCGTGAACCAAATCATTCTGTTTATAACAGTTAAGGTAAGGCATATAAGTAAGACTGGCATGAAGCCAGATTTAAAGTGAATTAAGAATGAACAAACAGATGATGAAATAAGGAACCTGGATCATATGCCACACGCATCTCCAGGCATCTCTTGAAAATACAGGAGCCATGATCTCGACAAATCTGCATTTGTCAATGACACAAAATAACGAGACTGTTTAGTTCCTCTCAACTCATAAAAGGCAGAAAGAAAGGCTTCTTCTACGTACGCAGCACATGGAGGGAGGTGAGGATCTGAGCACCATCCAGGTTTTTCTTCTGTTATCCTAAATCAATTCAAAGCCAAAAATTTCAAAAAGATCATTATGCAGAAAACTAAAGATGGCTAGAATATAAGGGGGATTTTGGGTCCATCATACTTGTGGACTTCAAGATCTCCTCTTCTCTTTGTCATCTGCCATGTTAACCCCTTGTTTGGTTCCAAGCCAGGTTGTGAAATCTCCAGGCCATGCTTCTTCACCAGCTTTATGTACCTGGAAAAAAGATAATCCAAAGATGATCCCAACAGTTCAAAATGAAACCCATGTGAAGGTTTATAAGAAACTTACTCTTCGGCATTAAATTTTGTTGGGAGATTCACCTGGAACATATGAGATGAAGATCTTCCTAAGATTAAAACAAGGAAAAAAACAGAGAGCAGAAAGATAAAAAGGGTTTGATGAAACAACCTTAGTGATTGATAATGATGGAAAAGATATTCCAATGAGAAAGCCAAAAGTTACACCGAAAAATGCTGCTGCAATGATCTTCATTCCATCTTTTGATTTCCTACTATTCGAACTGAAATAAAACAAGAACAAAAAGTCATGAAGAGAAATTCATCACTTAGACCTCTTAAAAGAAAAAGGACGAGATGTTTACCTGCGTGAAAAAATTCCCATATCTTCTCCAAAGTACAGACTCTAATTGTAGCATGCAATTTGCAGGAGTGACTCACTGGGTTTTTTTCTCTGGCCTCCTGACAGTGAAGAAGCTAGGAACCTGCTATGGTTATTAATACAGTGAGTCATTAACTAAAAATGAGTCTTTTGAAGAAAAAGATACACATGGTCAAACAGAATAGGATGTTCTATGTTCTTTAAACGGCAGATTTGGTCATCAAATACAATTTTTAAAAAAAAAAAAAAAATGGAATTCTATGCTCAATAAAGTAAGTCATTATCGTAGAATCTAAACATGAATAGAATATAGTGATTCTAAACCAGCAAAGACTTGAATACCAAACTATTGACCAAACCTATAATGAGAAAACAAATATCTAATAAAAGTCAAAACACACACATTTACTTGCATAGTTGAAATAGATCGCTCTCAGTTCTATAATCACAATTACAAGAAAAAAACTAACAAACAAGCAAGAAAGCATGATGAGCTTCCCCAATTGACAAAGGCAACAAAAACAAACCATAAACTACAATCAGAACGCAAAAAAAAAAAAACAGAACACTTCACTTAGATTGCAAGACCGACAATGACAACTAAACCAACAATCAACCAAAGCAGGTAAAGAGATAAAACGCAAAAACGTAACCCAATTTCCCAAACCGGATAGGCTTTCACATGATCCTGATTACGACAGGAAAAAAAAAAAAAAAAAAAAAAAGGCAAACTTTAAAATCGAAAACGAACCTGGGGGAGGGGTTAATCAAACAAGGCACGAATGAGATCCCTGTGACAAAAAAAAATTGAAAGCACGAGAAAATCGCTTCTCACCCACACAAAACCCAAACCCTTCTTCTTCGCACAGGAAACAACGAAAGAGAGGTGTTAAAACCCGCGTGATCGCCAACAAAAACCGTGAGGAGAAAACGGACAACTTTGCCTTTTCTTCCTTGAGAAAATTCAAAGCAGCGTAGGGGGGTCTTGGTTTGGTGGCGACCCCTATGAGAATTGTTTTTTTCTGGGGTTTTTTTTCAGGTGCAGGAGAAAGAAACCCCAAAAAGCTCACAACTCAAAGCTGATTCCTTTAAAAATTATATAGAAAAACGAAATTAGAATGGTGAAACTGAAATATCGAAATACCAAACGACGGCGTTTATATGTAGATGTTGTCATGGTTTGATTGGCTTTAACTTAAATGCGCGTAAAAGTACGCACAACAATAACAAAATTCTTAAAGGACCGACACCGGCACGAATCTCCTTACAACAAACATGTCAATGTGGATGTAAACAAAATCTAAGAAAATTCAATTTCAAATTGCAACTTTTGTCATAATCTTTGTTGCCAAAAATTATCAAGTTGCAAATTACTAGAAAGCCTGGGTTGGGAAATCTCTCCAATAATCACGCCAGATCTTTTACTATTTTAGAAGATAAGATTTTGATAGAAGAAACCAACAATCCAGATACGTTGTAAATAGTTAATGAAATTATTTATTTCTAACCTTGTATGAATTTGTTGAATAAAATCTATTGCTTCCAACTAGGGGTGTCAATTCGGGCTGGCCCGACCCGGTCCGGCCCAAACCCGCTAAGCCCGTAAATATTTGAGCCCGGCCCGGCCCGGCCCGAAAATAATTTGGGCCTAGAATTCAAAGCCCGGCCCGGTCCTTATAGGGCTACAGGGCTTTTCGGGCTTTTGTGGGCTTTTCGAAAAATAATTTGTCATTGTCACTTCCATCGTTTTAATACATGTGAATTTTCATTAAAAAAAGAGTTTCATTTTTAAAAAATAAAAAAAGTATAAAGTGAGTTTAAAATTTTCTTGTCTATCACAAATTTTTTATTTTTTCGTATGTTTTAAAAACATTTTATACACAAACCAAATTTAATAAGATTTAAATAATCAAATATCAATTAAAACAAAAAATATAAGAGAACAAAATTTATGATAAACATGGTCAAACGTTTTATACTTTATATTTTGAAAATAAAAACATGTTGTACATGAAAGAAGAATGCACTTTTGTAAAATTTAAAATGTAACACTTGTAATGATGAAACAATAAAGCGCATTAAAAACTTTTATATTTGCTTTATTAGAGTTTAGATAAAAATATTAAAATAATATATCAATACTAATAATAGTTTCGATTACAAGAAAGAAGGATAATATTTACGCTAAAATATAAATTTCGGGTTTTCGGGCCGGCCCTAGCCCAAACGGACTTAAGCCCAAAATACCCAAAGCCCAAATGGGCTTAGCCCGAAAGGCCCAATTTTTTTTGGGCTTATAAAGCTAAGCCCAAGCCCGGTAATTTTTAAGGCTGGGCGGGCTCGGACTACGGGCTTCGGTCCTAATTGACATGTCTACTTCCAACGGTGCCAAACCGTCCCGCACCGCACCGCACCGCCGTGAATAATAACAAAAATCTTTACATATACCTATGTATCTATATACTTTTGTTACTATTAGAACGGCACCGCACTTGTTCCGTAGTTGTACCGCACGTCACCATTCGGAGCCTATATTCCAATTTTGTATTAATAGAGCTTTAGACTTTATGATATCTATCTATAATAATAAAGTTGAGGAGCCTCTTTTCAATGCGTCATCTCAACCAAGGACGTTCCAAAATTTGATACATGTACACTTCTCTTTAACAATCTTGAGGTGTTCTCTAGCTCTCTTTCACGAACTGTTTTTATGTTTTCATATTTAGGTTTTACGGCGCATTCTAAAATTGGCATTATTTCTAACTTCCAGTCTTCGCTCGCTATACCTTCCATCATACCCTAAATATCACCTCCCAAAAACTACCATTACTATTAAAATTTTTATTAAGCTCACAGCAACGAACCAAATAAAGGTACGCAAGGATGATGAATAGTCGTTTAATTTCTTACTCTTCTTTTTCATAATTTTCCATATCTTTTATCTACTTTCTTCTATGGTCATCTCAAGATAGAGCTTCCGTTTCTGTCATCATCATCAGCTCCATTCGTGTGTTATACTTTAGTGGATCTTAGGATTTTTTATGGGGGACATGAGTATTTATATACTAGGTAATAATTCGCGTCTTGTACGATGAGATTATTTTTTTGTTATTTTTAAGATAAGAAAACATTAGGTCTGTTTAATCTGGATATCAATTCGGCTTTATGTTGTTTTTTTGTTTTTAATCTCCTAAAATATAACTATCATTCTAAATCCATATTTATTTTGGTTTGTTCGGTTAAAATACATGAGATTTTTATTTTTTCGGTGATAAACCAAAAACTATTAATATTTGTTTGGTTTCATGTTATATGAATTTTAGACAGTTTTGATGTCGAAACAATTTTAGATGTATTGTACAATTGATTTAAAGTATTAATATTTGTTGGGTTTCATGTAAAATTTTTGATAAGGTGAGCATGTGTCCAAAACTCAGCTTTTAGATAAGGAAATGACTTCCTGGTTAATTTCTCAAGCTACTAACGGTTCTAATGATTTTCTAATATATGTTTTTAAGGTTTCTTTGTATTTCTGTTTTTTTCAGTCAAAAAATAAATTTTTGCCACAATTTTTTTCTATGATCTAAAATTGTTTTGTACGTTTTTAAAAAGTTAGTATATCTATACAAAATAAAATTTATGTAAGAGAATCAAGTTTACAACATAATTCTATATTAGAAATTATAATCAAACAGTTTTTAATATATATGTATTATGCGAAACTATTTTTTTTTCTTCTCCAGTTTGAGGTTTCTGACTTAGCCTTTATATGATATAATAGTCAACAAAAAAATGCTTTATATTTTTATTAACAGACTGGAAAATTGGAAGAGTATGTAAATGATAGATTTATTCTTGACGTGGACGAATAAATATGCATTTATAAAAAATTAAGGGATATTACAAAATAGTTTGGAATATCTCCGGTTATACTTGCACATTAAGAATCAACCAGGTGCATAGTCTCCGCGCAAGCGCGGAGTCGGCTACATTATAGGTGTATTATATAGTTTTGTTTACGGGATTTTATTGTTTTTTTGTCTATAATGTGATTGATGAGACTTTGGATATTACATAGGTTGATGAGTTTGATATAAGAATGAACGACGAAGTCATATGTTGATATTTTTATATCTTATATGTTCAAAGTTGAGGGTGATGGAACTTGTTAGTGTTTACTTAGGTAGTTATTTGTATATAAATCAAATAGTGCATGGAAAAAGATAATAAATTTGGATTTAAAATGTTAGGGTTTCAAAATAACTGGGCCTTGAATCTGTGGTTTAGTCTAATACTGAAAAAACTGTTAGAACTTCAACTCCTTTTTTCTCTATGTCGGGAATGTGGGCACTAATTTTCCGATTCATGTAGGTAAAATTGTTTTTAGTTTGTGAGATTGAAAAGCGTATATTGATTTTAAGCATGATTGATGAGAGGTTTACTTGCATCAGCTTCGTCTGCCGTGTGTGTTGAGTTTCGTCGGCGTCAGATGTTAGACATGCAAGAGAGAAGATCTGAATATGTTAATTTCGTGTTTGTTTTTTCTTCTCTCGTGTTTTGTGGGTTCCACTCTTTGCTCAGGCTGTACAATAGATGAAGTCTGGCTAGGCCGTCTCACTTCTCTGAAGTATTCCCTTGATTAAGCTCCCACCAACATCTATCTTCTGATTCTGTCTTGAAGTCAAGGAGCTTCCAAAAAAATTAGCTTCCATCTGCTGTTCCGCTTGGAATGGAGAGTTCTGAAATGCCGCATAAAAAACATATTGGCAAATAACTAATGATTGTCAACAACTATCACTATACTAAATAGAAAATAAATCAAGGTTTTTTGTTCTGCACAAACTAAAATCTTACAACAGGGTTGTCACGGTCTTTTTTCAGGAGCAAGATCTTTTTCTTCCCAGAAACCATAGTCAATGCAATCCTTGGGAGAGAGCTATCCATGACAGAGACTAAAGTTGCGTAGATGAAAAAAATAGATCAGAAACACAGTAGATTTTTTCAGATAAGGAAAATATGGGATAAGTTGTTGACTAATTACCAGTTTCAGTTGTTGCTATGTCATTCCACTTGAATTTGCCTGATTGTAATCTTGCTTGGAGCTGCCAAATATGTTATGTTTACCAATTTCTAGGTTTGTGTTCGCAATCACTTGGAGCACCTAGCAACCTCAAAACGATCGACTTTCACAATGGAATCTGCTTTCAAAGATGGCATGTAATGATTAGCATGTCCGACGGGAGTAAACCCATGAATCACGGAATCTGCAAATAGTATTATCCAACAAAGAATCAGGAAATAAATTAAAACTATTATGTTAAATAAGTGTGATAGATCGAAGATTAACTTACTTTTTCATCGAGGAAAAGAACCGTGATTCCCACAAACTCCCTGTCTTTCTTGAAGTTCAAGGAATCCCATAAGCGGAGGAAGCCAGAGGCTATGCTCTGATTACTAAGACCAAGACGGAGAGACTCGAAGGTTGAGTGACGGACGCCGGGACGCCGGTTTGACGAACTGGAGAGGCAGAGAGAAACATTTTCTAGAAGATGGTTAAAGCTAAGAGGAATAATTGAGTTTTGTGTAGATGCAGATTGAGTTCATCAAAGATGAGAATCATATATATATGGTTTACAGAGGGGCTACAAATCAGGAACATTTATGATCAGGCGATTTAAGATGGGGACATGAAGAGTTCACCGGTGAAAAAATAGATTACGAACATATACACAGCGCAACTCTGTAACTCAGACTTGTTTGAGACAATGATGAAAAGAACTCATATTAAACTACAACAGTTTACAATATACGAAAACCATAATTGTTGAAAACTTAAGCTTTTTCATATAACGTGATGAATCCCATTTAAAAATGAAACCATAACACACTTGTAGGTCCGACTCTCAGAGGAAGCCGAAGAAGCAAGGGCTTCCGACCTTCATAAATATATATTAGGTTCGGCCATCAATGTTCAAAGGTATCAGTTAGCTTAGTGGTATAAATGTTGGTGTTTATATCTTAATAACCCGGGTTCGAGCCATGAGCTTGACACTTTTTTATACTTTTTAAAAGTGGGACCCACAAAACGATGACGTGGTGCGCTGAGGAGTGAGCAAAAACTGATCTATTATAATATAGATTCGTAGTCAAGGATTATGTTGTTAATAATTCGGTATAGTTAAAAACCGAATTCAGATTGTCGATAGGAGTAATTAATTAATTATTATGGTCCATATAAATTTTATAAATGAATGGTCCAGTTAAAAAAGACTTAAACATCAAGTTACTAAAATGTCACATCATAACTAATAAAAAAATGTATGTAAAATTCTATAGTAGTTCTGTCAAGGGCAAATTTCCAAAATAGCACATTTCTAAGTTTATATCACAAAATAGCATTCCAAAATTAAAATGACCAAAATAGCACATTTCTAAGTTTATCGTTTGAAAATTTTAATTTTTTTATTTTTTAAAATTTGAAATCTTATCTCCAAAACCTCATTTCTCAACTCTAAACCCTAAACCCTAAACCTTAAACCTTAAACCCTAAACTCTAAACCCTAAACCCTAAACCCTAAACCCTAAACTCTAAACTCTAAACCCTAAACTCTAAACCCTAAACCCTAAACCCTAAATCCTAAACCCCACCATTTAACTCTAAACCCTAAGTTTGTGACTTTTGATAAAACATTAAATGCTATTTTTGTGACTTTTGACCTTGAGTATTAGTTTGGGAACAAAAAGTTGATTTAGTGCTATTTTTATTTTTTTCTATTTTGTTAACGTGAAATTATGGTATTCACGTGTAAAAAAGTATAATACCAACTTGGAAACTGAGAGCATACTTTTTTTTTCGACACACTTTCTTTTTCTCGACATCATACTTGTTTATATCTATACTAATAAAAAATAAGCATTTAAAAAAAATCTACATACGAAAAGTTACTGCACCATTTTATTAACTAACAAGTAACTCTTTTATTAACTAACAATATTTTTGATCTTACATAATATTTCCCTAATTATCCTTAACTATACAGTAGTATTATTTCGCTAACTATACGGTAGTATTAAAGTTGTTATCGGTTCATATGCATTTAATTTAATAGTATAACACATTAAATAAATACATTTTCTAAGTATATTGATGACCGTAGCAATCACTTATGTTTCCATGAAATTCATATACATTTAATAATATAATATCACATCAAATAAAACCGATCATATATATTTAATAGTATTACACATCAAATAAATATCATTTCTATACATGATGGAAATGACTTCTATTCTATGTTACATAGAAACGGAAGCGGGTACGTGGAAGCGGAAGCGTAAAAAAGCGTAGAAGCGAGAATTTTTAAAATATTAGGAAGCGGGTACGTGTTGGAATCGTATGTCCATATAGAAATATATATATATATATATATATAGGTATATATAAATTTTTTAAAAATATAAGACTAAAAATTATATGATTTAAATTTGAAATAAAGTATTTATTCATTTATAATAATTTTGAAATAATTTTATATTAAAACTGTAAAAATACACATAAATTAAGTTTACAAAAAAATATTATATTAATTATTTTTAATACTTCATAAATAATTGACACAATACATTTCAATATGCGCTATATCTTTAATAAAAAATCTCAATGTATAAAGATAATTATAGTATTATTTTTAATATTTTTATATTTATAATTCAGTATTCATTACAATTATTTTTTTTTTATTTTATGTAGATTAAAACTATAGTTTTATATTTTATTGATATACATTGCATTTTTTTTTTAAACAGAAGCGTGATTCTAAAACGAAATCGTAAGATTCCAACAGGTTTTTAAAGAGAATATTTTAGAAACGTTTTGGAAGCGAGATTCCGCAAACTTCCACAAGGTTCTGATTCCGATTCTAGTTCTGAAGCGGGAAGCGGACGTCGGATGAAGCTTCTGTGCTACGTAGCTTCTATTCCCAACCAAGCTCTATAACTTCTGGTTTTTGTTCTTCGACATGCATCATTAATAAACAGTAATAAACAACCTAGAACATAGTCTTCAAATCGAGTTACAAAAAAAAAACATAGTCTTCAAATCTCAAAATTAAAAATTCAACAAACGAACACCATAGCTTCGTATCAAAATTAAAAATTCAACCAACGAACACCATAGCTTCTTCTCAAAATTATTTAAATAATTTTATACCAAGCTAGGCCTTTGGCTACAAATAAATAAATAAATAAATAAATATTATTATAAAATTAACTTTGAATCTAAATTAAAAAAACAGAGAAATTTTATAATAGATTAACACTAATAAAAATAAAATAATATTTAAATATAACAATCAATTCGATTTTTTAAAATATTTCATGTGATACGCATCTTCTCTATAATATTTTATCACTTAACATTATGGTTGTTATGCAATAATGTAGGTCTATATTGGGTTTGGGTCTGATCTTTTGGATCAGGTTTGGTTCGAGTCTATAATTCTAATATCTGTAAAATATATGTAATTTTGGTACAAAATAGGTTCAAATCAGTTCAGGTATTTAGGACCAGAAACGACTCAAAGTACCTGAAATTCTGAAAAAGCCAAAACTCGAAAATATAAATAAATACTTGAAAATATTCAAATGCCTCAAAAACCAAAATTTTATCTGAAGAACCAAAAATATCCAAATTTTTATTCGAATACTCGAAATTTTTTACCCAAGCTCGAAACTATAACCAAAAATCTGAATCTAAAACTTAAAAATTTCTATAATACTCAAAACAATATGAAATATCCAAATATACATAATATACACAAAATATTCAAGTACTTTGGATACCCGACTCGAATAAATTTTATAAATGAATGGTCCAGTTAAAAAAGACTTAAACATCAAGTTACTAAAAATGTCACCAAATAACTAATAAAAAAAATGTATCTAAAATTCTATAGTAGTTTTGTTAACGCGAAATTGTGGTATTCACGTGTAAAAAGTATAATACCAACTTGGGAACTGAGAGCATACTTTATTTCTGGACACACTTTTTTTCTCGACATTGTATTTGTTTATATCTATACTATAAAAAAGGAAGCATTTAAAAAAAATCTACATACGCAAAAGGACAAGACAAGGATGGTTTTATGAAGTAGGTGAATCTACTGATACTATGATGGGTGCCATGTATATTCGCAAAAGTCTATCACCTTTACATGCAGAATGTGAAGTTTTGATATGGGCGATGGAGTGCATGAAGATCCTACGAATCTCAGAAGTGGTGTTTGCAACTGACTGCTCTCAACTGGTGAAGATGGTGTCTACACCAACAGAATGGCCAGCGTTCACTACACACATGGAGGAGTTTCTACGATGTAAGGAATTTTTTCATCCCTTCACTATTCATCATATTCCGAAGGCACAAAATACATTGGCGGACAAGCTGGCACGAGGTGCTAGAAATCAGCCTGCTGCTATGGTTTATGTTGATTCGATTCCTCCAAAGTGGCTCTTGGATCAGGAACCTACTTAGTTTCGTTATAGCCTTTTATTGTAAAAAAAAAAAAAAAAAAAATCTACATACTAAAGGTTATTGCACCATTTTATTAACTAACAAGTAACTTTTTTATTAACTAGAAATATTTTTGATTTTACATAATATTTCCCTAATTATCCCTAACTATACAGTAGTATTATTTCTCTAACTATACGGTAGTATTAAAGTTGTTATCGATTCATATGCATTTAATTTAATAGTATAACACATTAAATAAATACATTTTCTAAGTATATTGATGCGGTAGCAATCACTTCTGTTTCCATGAAATTCATATACATTTAATAATATAATATCACATCAAATAAAACTGATCATATATATTTAATAGTATTACATATCAAATAAATACCATTTCTATACGTGATGGCAATGACTTCTATTCCCAACCAAGCTCTATAACTTCTGGTTTTTCTTCTTCGACATGCATCATTAATAAACAGTGATAAACAACCTAGAACATAGTCTTCAAATCGAGTTACAAAAAAAAACATAGTCTTCAAATCTCAAAATTAAAATTTCAACAAACGAACACCATAGCTTCTTCTCAAAATTAAAAATTCAACCAATGAACACCATAGCTTCTTCACAAAATTATTTGAATAATTTTATACCAAACTAGGCCTTTGGCTGCAAGTAAATAAATAAATAAATATTATTATAAAATTAACTTTGAATCTGAATTAAAAAAATTTTATAATAGATTAACACTAATAAAAATAAAATAATATTTAAATATAACAATCAATTCGATTTTTTAAAATATTTCATGTGATACACTTCTTCTCTAAAATATTTTATCACTTAACATTATGGTTGTTATGCAATAATGTAGGTCTATATTGGGTTTGAGTCTGTTCTTTTGGATCCGGTTTGGTTCGAGTCTACAATTCTAATATCTGTAAAATATATGTAATTTTGGTTTAATATAGGTTCGGATCAGTTTGGGTATTTAGGACCAGAAAAGATTCAAAGTACTTGAAATTCTGAAAAATCCAAAACACGAAAATATAAACATATACTTGAAAATATTCAAATGTCCAAAAGCCAAAATTTTATCTAAAGAACCAAAAATATCCAAAGTTTTATTCGAATACCCGAAATGTTTTACCCAAACCTGAAACTTTAACCAAAAATCTGAATCTAAAACTTAAAAATTTCTATAATACTCAAAACAATCTGAAATACCCAAATATACATAATATAGAAAAAATATTCAAGTACTTTGGAAACCCGACTCGAATAAATTTTATAAATGAATGGTCCAGTTAAAAAAGACTTAAACATCAAGTTACTGAAAATGTCACATCATAACAAATAAAAAAATGTATCTAAAATTCTATAATAGTTTTGTTAACGTGAAATTGTGGTATTCACGTGTAAAAAAGTATAATACCAACTTGGGAATTGAGAGCATACTTGTTTTTTCGACACACTTTTTTTTTCTCGACATCATACTTGTTTATATCTATATTATTAAAAAAAAATATTCTTAAAAAATCTCCATACTAAAGGTTACCGCACCCTTTTATTAACTAACAAGTAACTCTTTTACTCCCTCTGTTCCTAAAATATCTATATTCTAGTTTTTTCACACATTTTAATAAAACATATTAAATTTGGGTAATTTTTTGTGTTTATCTTCTTTCCACAAATTTAAGCCAATAAAAAATCAATTAGTGCAATTAAGATTTTTGAAATTTGCAATTAGTTAATAAAACATGCATTGAAAATGTGAAAAATGAATTTTTTAGAAACAAATTTTTTCTCTAGAATATGTATCTTTAAGGAACGGAGGGAGTATTAACAAACAATATTTTTAGTCTTACGTAACATTTCCCTAATTATCCCCCTAACTATCCCTATATATTATTTGAGAAACATTACAACTTCTTTTTGTAGCCACATGTCATCACTAGAATGATTCTTATAATCATTAGAGAAATATGTTGGTTCATCTAATTATATAATAAGCTTTTTATTAAACTAACAATAAATTCATCATTAATGTACTTTATTATTTCCTTAAATAAAATTTACGGAATTGCCTAACGTGGCTAAAGTGTATATGGCAATTAATGATTTTGAATAATAAAGATTTGATAAAAAATAGTATATCTTCTATCATATTTGTTTAATTTTAAGCTATTAAATAAATTAAACAACCACAATAACCATATAATAAAAATTTAGATTTTTATGTATATGTAATATTTCAAATTTTTACAAACGGCTATAAATTACTAAAACTGTTAAAAGTCTCACATTCAAATTTTATGATCCATGGTTTAAAATTTTTGTTATGACAAAATACAAATGATTACAAAAATTATATAAGTAAAAAGTCTAATTTAATTAATTAATAAGATTAATATGTATATCGTTTTAAATTAAACTATAAACCATATAAAATACAATATTTTAGTTTCAAAATTTACTTTGAACAATTTTTTTGATAAAAGTTTTGAACGATAATTGACAACTTATTTTTTTTTTAAATTATAAATTACTAAAACTATTAATCCCACAATGAAAATTTTATTAAAGTTGTTATCGATTCATATGCATTTAATAGTATAACACATTAAATAAGTACATTTTCTAAGTATATTGATGACCGTAGCAATCACTTATGTTTCCATGAAATTCATATACATTTAATAATATAATATCACATCAAATAAAACCGATCATATACATTTAATAGTATTACACATCAAATAAATACCATTTCTATACATGATGGCATTGACTTATATTCCCAGCCAAGCTCTATAACTTCTGGTTTTTCTTCTTCGACCTACGTCATTAATAAACATTAATAAACAACCTAGAACATGGTCTTCAAATCGAGTTACAAAAAACACAGTCTTCAAATCTCAAAATTAAAAATTCAACCAACTAACACCATAGCTTCCTCTCAAAATTATTTGAATAATTTTATACCAAACTAGGACTTTGGCTACAAATAAATAATAAAAATATTATTATAAAATTAACTTTGAATCTAAATTAAAAAAATAGAGAAATTTTAAAATAGATTAACACTAATAAAAATAAAATAATATTTAAATATAACAATAAATTTGATTTTTAAAATTATTTCATGTGATACACTTCTTCTCTAAAATATTTTATCACTTAACATTAAGGTTGTTATGCAATAATTTAGGTCTATATTGGGTTTGGGTCTGTTCTTTTGAATCCGGTTTGCTTCGAGTCTATAATTCCAATATCTGTAAAATATATGTAATTTTTGGTACAAAATAGGTTCAGATCAGTTCGGGTATTTAGGACAAAAAAGCCTCAAAGTACTTGAAATTCTGAAAAAGCGAAAACACGAAAATCTAAACAAATACTTGAAAATATTCAAATCCCCAAAAGACAAAATTTTATGTGAAGAACCAAAAATATCCAAAGTTTTATTCGAATACCCAAAATATAATTTTGAAATTTTACCCAAACCCGAAACTATAACCAAAAATCTGAATTTAAAACTTAAAAATTTCTATAATATTCAAAACAATCTGAAAATACCCAAAAAAATCTGAAAAGTTACAGAAGAGTATACATACAGAATCTCACATAAACTAATTCATAAATTATATAATTTTTAACAAATTTCCTTATTCGATATAATACGACTTTATAACATAATAATATAAAAATCATAGAATATTAATTCATATCAAACTTTGTTTATAATCAAATGAAATCTGCGCTTTCGAATTGCGGATCAAAATCTAGTGTTGTTTTAAATGAAAAGTGAAACGATGTCATTTTAAAACAATCCACAAAAGTGGACCGAAGGTTAAGGCCAAAAAATTCACGTGTCCAAGCCTTTGATTTCGGAAACCAACGAACACAGCGCTTATGTGCGATATTTTCAACTTTTAAATATATTAGTGATTAATGAATGGTCATAATGACGTTTTTGTTATTGTTCTAGTAACTTATCACTACGAGAAAACATAAGTTTAACGACGGCGGTATTCATCTTGACTTCGTCGTAAAAGAGGGTTTATGAGGAATTAGCGAGTAAACACGTTTCGTCTTTACTCGTTCGTCGTAACGCATATTTCCTCGTCAATTCGTCGTAACTTAGCGAGAAAAACGTTTCGTCGTAAAGACGAAATACCATATTTCGTCGTAAAGACAACGTAAATATTCCACGTAAGAATGTCGATACATTTCCTCGTAAATACCTCGAAAGTAGTTCCTCGTAAACTACACTTATTTATCTCGAAAGTATTTCCCCGTAGAGTAAACGTAAATACCTCGAAAATAATACCTCGTAAAGTACTCGTTCAATCTTCCTCGTCATTTCCTCGTACAGTTCCACGCAAATAAGTCGTAAATTAGCTACGAATTCACTTCGTTTTATTATTTTACAGAATTTAAAAATATAATTAAAAATAATAATTAAAATTATTTAATTTATTAATAAAATTAAAATTTAAAAACAAAATCAATACGAAAATATTTTATATATAAATAATTTTGAATTTATAAATACAACAACCAAAAAAAAAAACTAAGAATCGTTCATCGCCCGATAGAATTCATCACTCCTCCTCTCTACATCCGTCTCGGCATGTGTATCGGATGATGACTCGCCTAGAATGGGATTTTGTCGTCGCATGTTCCTCAACAAAGACTCTCATTCCGGATTTGTGGCCGCTATAACGTCCAAGAAGCCCTCGACTCCACCAACACGAGCTGTGAACGCAGATCGCGTCGAGTCCAACTCGTTACGCAGCTGAGTGACTTCATCTTCCCGTGTTTGACCATGTCGCTCTCGGAACATCGTTGACGGAACTAATCCCCAACGTACGTCCCTTTTTCTTAGGGACAACCTTAAAAACAAAAAATAAATATTGTTAGTAAACATTTAAAGTTAAATTAAATGAATAATAAAAAAAATTAAAAATTTTAGAAATTTACCTCCTCGTAAATCTTATTCACTTCAAGTGTGGATAAGGTGACGGGTAATCCGTCGGTGGACTGCTGGGTCAGCTGGGTCTGGCGGTCGTCAACCTGAGCAACCAGGTCGTTGAAGATTTGCTCGGACTTGCCATCTAGATATTGGTCCGCCTTATTCTTGTGGGTCCTCTCATAAAGTTGCATAAGAGACGAGAGTTGTCCCGTCTCTTTGGCCTAAAAAACACTTAAGAAAGTTAGAATATACATATATATATATATTAAAAAATTAATTAAATAAAATATTTAATTACCATTTCCAAACGGACACCGGCGTGGAGTTTTTGGCCCGTAGAGTGAAGCATCAGCTTGTGACCGTGCTCATTTACCGTGTTACGGGAGGCAGAGCAAGACTGGACGATTCTAATGGACTCAGGATCCCGCCAATAACGGATGAGGTCATCCCACACATCTGTGGTGAGCCAGCGGGTTTGCCACGCTCATACCCCTTCACGATCCAGTCACCCTTCCAGTTGGAGATCATGTCCAACAAGCGAACTTTTGCCTTCGCGTAAAACGCTTTCCTCACCCTCTCATTAACACCCATGGACCAACTTGTCTTCCTACCATTCTTCAGTTGAAACGCATTTGTCGTTCCATTACAATATGGACAAGCTAATCTCCCATGTGTAGTCCATCCAGACAACATCCCATAGGCAGGAAAGTCACTTATGGTCCACAAAAGCATCGCTCACATCGTAAAATTTGTCTTCGTTGAGCAGTCATACGTCCTCACCCCTGTTGACCACAAACCCTTCAACTCTTTTATCAGTGGTTGTAGAAAACATCCATAGACCTTTTTGGATGGTTCGGACCAGGTATTAATATAGTCAAGAATAGCAACGCCCCCGTCCTTGCTGCTTGAATCGTGGCTTCTTGCAGAATCGATATTCTTCTAACTTCTCATCATCTCCCCAATAGATCATGCAGTTGTCGATGCAAACATCTATCATCTTCTAAGGCAACCCAAGACTATAAACCAGTTTCTGAATCTCATAATAAGAATCAGCAGACACATTGTCTTTCGGCAAATACTCTTTAAACAAGTCTGCCCATTCATTCATGCAACTTTCAGGTAGATTGTGATCAGTTTTAATATTCATCATTCTCGCAGCCAACGACAATTTAGAAAGACGTTCTCTACAACCACTGTAAAGTGGCTGATTCGCCGCATTTAACATTTCATAAAAAAATTTGCATCTATATTAGGTTCTTCATCTTCATCATGAGCTACGAATGCATCAGCTACCATATCATGAACCCTATCATAATCTACCATCTGCTCTTCCTGATGGTAACTATGTTCATTATGCAAATGATGATCAACCGGTTCTTCCTGAAAATTGCTATTACTACTACTAGCTTCATTCTGATCATTATTATAACCTTCTCCATGTTGAAACCAGATATAGTAATTTGGCGTGAAACCTCTATTTATTAAATGCTTCAAAACATTTTCACGATTTGCCAATTTCGAATTGTCGTATTTCCTACAAGGACAAAACATCTTACCACTTTCTTTGGCGAGCGGTGTGGAATCTGCTTGATGCATAAATGTCTCCAGCCCCGCAAGGTATTCTTTCGTCACTCTCCCGTTAGCATCTCTATGCATATACATCCACCTCCGCAACTCAAAAATATTCCCGGAGGCCGACATTTTTTTTCTTTCACGTTTTTTCTTTCTTTCTTGTTAGTGTGTTTAAAATGATGTTCAAATGTCCATATTTATAGGAAATTTTCGAATCTGGTAGTTGTAATTTTCCTATGAATTTACGACGAAATTTAGTTAGGTGCCCGAAAAAAAATGTGTTACAACTACAAAGTTGGTGGATTCAAAATTTCCTCGCTAGGTAGACGTAAAATATTTCCTCGTAAAGTACACGCTACATTTACGTCGAGTTTACGAGAAAATCGTAATTCCTCGTAAAGGCCACGTGATATTACATCGACTTTACGACGAAATCATTTCGTCGTTATTTTACGAGGAAATAACGTGGATTTTATTTTTCCTCGTAAGTTCCTCGTAAAGTCGACGTAAATTTACGAGGATTACTTTTCTTCGTTAAATTTCCTCGTTAAACTTGTTTTTTCTTGTAGTGTATGTCTTATTTAATAAGGAGAGTGAAAAGAGCTGTGGTGATGACACTTCATCACTAAACTCAAAATCACAACTTAAATAATAATTCTCAATTAATATATAGGGAATATATATATATATAGCTGGTTGTGTTTTAGAATTGATCTGATAAGTAAGTGACATTTCCAATTCTTGGATTTTTCATTAACAAGTTTGCGTGAGTGCTGAATGCGAAAAAACAAGTTCTAACAGGGATGATGCATCATCTGACCCCGGATAATATCATTGAGTATGGGAAGAAGAAGCTTTACGAAAGTGAGGTTGTTGAACTTCAAGGAGTTTCAAGAGTTCAAGCATGTTGGTGATGATTCCCCTACCATTAGTCCCTCATATCATTGCTGCAAAAATAGTATGAATATATACCTTACATGTATGTTTCCAAGCCAGAGATTAATCTTAAGAAAGACTGATCAAGAAATAATTTGGTTTTGTGGATCAGATGGGCATAGATCTGGATGGAGTCAAGTTCCAGGAGATGATCCAGAAGTGCAACATGTTTGCTGATCATGCTGTTAATTAAGACCATACAGCAACGTAACATGTTTGTTGATCATGACCATCCAACAGATATCTTAATCATTGTTCCCTTATGAACTTCAAGATTTGTACGTGCTAACGCTGAGATGCGGCTTCGGTCAGTTCACTCATATTCAAACCCCAATCTGAAGTTTACTACTAATCTGCACACTGATTTTAGTACATCACTAATCAGTGTTCGACAACGTGTTTGCAAAAATTCATCTTATCAAAGACGTAAAGAAACAATTGTATCCAAATTGGTGTACTACTTGGTGACTGCAAAATTTAGTAGTCAATGAAAAAAAATTAATCGGTGTACTATGCATCTAATATAATTTTATGACATTTTATAATTTTTATACTCATAATCTATTCTAATAAATTAAATATATATATATATATAAAAAGTTGAATTTTTCCCTTCTTATGACATGTGGAAGGGGGGTTTATTGACATGTGTATTCATATTTTTTTTTGTATTTTAAATCCTTCTTCTTTTAAATTATTACAATTTACTCCATAAATTTCTAATTGTGTACTAACTAATCCTTCTCGCACTTATTGGTCCGAAATAAATAAAATAATATAAATATATTTTTAATTTTTAATTTATTAATAACTAAAAATACATAAACTTTCACCATTTTATTATTTTTTTACTAATTTTTCTTATTTTATTTACAAATTATATATTTATTTCACTATTAATATCATAAGATAATCAAACTAAGAATAAGAAATTAGAGCACCAACACAAATAACCAAGAAAACGAGCCAGATGGAGAATAATAATCGAAAGGCCAAAGCCACCAAGAAGCAGGAAGATATATGCTTAAAGCAGCAGAATCGCAATCAGTAGCTAAAAGGTAAGAAACATCTCATAAACTAAACACGAACATACAAGACAACCATGCAAGTGAAAAAACACAAAGCTCTGGATAGAAAAGACCAAAGCTCCAAGAGACTAATTTCGCACACCTATACCAAAGGAAACATGAAAAGAAAAGAAACAACTTGAGGAAGGGAGAATGGAAGACAACCACCAAAAAATCAGAAACTAAACTTGAGACCAAAAATTACCTTCCAAGCCCACATAGCATACACGAACGAAAACATTATCTAAACCTCGAGTGGCAAACATGGTGAAAGGGAGAGCCACCAGAGATGCGATGAAAGCTGCAAAGAGATGCGAGAATAGAGAGGGAAAGAGAGACGAAACGAAATCAACAAACTATGGAGCCGCCCTCGAGCTATGAAAGAGAGCATAGAAGTCAGAACACCAAAAACTAGATCTTGAAAACCAAGACGAGCAAAGACTATTGACGGTAAGCCAACGACGATGAATAAAACATCAAAGACCACTAAACTCTGACCCAACCAAGGAGATGCAATTTCTAACATCAACTGAAATCTAAAGAAAAAGATGAGCAATCAATATTGACTGGAACAGCCTACAATACCGTGAGAATCAACCGAACAACTGAAAACTCAGAAATCCGATCTACAACAAATACCATATAATCTCACAGGTGAAGAATCCAAAGAAAAAAAAAAAAGAGAAAGAAGTGAGTCTTTTTCCGGTGATGGTGATAAGCACCGCACACCAGAAAGGTAACGAACTACATTGACGGTGACGGTTCAAGTCAAAATATGGGAAGAGGACAAAAAATATCTTAAAAGTTTTAATTTTCAAAAATATGAAAAAATATAATACAATTTTGACGTTGAAACCGTTAATCTTAGAATTAATCAACAAATGCGTAGATGCAAAGTTATTGAAATTCAATATTCTTTTACGTTAGAGGTTCATTTCACTATTAACAAGTACTGTACACACAATAACACATTATTAAAAAAAAAAACACAAAATATATTAACCTATCACCTACTACTACATAACACATTAAAAACACCAAATAATGCTCTTAACAAATAAAAACGACAACATAATTACATTATCCAAAAAATCATGTTCTTAACAATAATAAAACAATATTCCGCGCGCAGCGTGGACACCCCCTAGTTATTATATAATTTTAAATATGATAATATCATAACAAAAATAGACTAAACCTATTTTATTTATTTTAGACTGGAAATAAATGAACTGTCATCCACTGTCAAAAAACAATTAAATTATATGATAAATTTATTCCAAAATAAAATAGTTAACATATTTAAAAATTTAACATTTATAACTATATAATCTAAAAAGAATAAAAGAAGAAATTAGATTTTGTTAAAAGAATCTCGCATTTTTTAATGCGGGTCATAATCTTAGATTTTGATCTAGTTAAAAAGATAAATTTTAATATTATGTTGAAAACTTAATATTTTAGCAGTTAAATAATATAAATAAAATAAAAATTTGTAACAAGTTATACGTGTATTTTCCATTCAAATACGAAACACAGGCATGCACTATACGTCTATACACGAGAAGCAAGTACCATTAGCCTTCAGTTTTCACATTCAACATCTACAAATTGTGTCTGGCAAAACAAAGATGGTGCTTCTATTTGTTAATACATACATATATGTATATTTGACTCTTTGGGTTATGTACATATTAAGTTGTTATTACACACTGGATCACTACTAAATCACAAAAATAGACTTTATACATTGGCTTCACTACACAAAGGCAAGCAAAACAATCGAGGCTAAGAGACAAAACTGAAATCTACGATTTCATTGGCTTCAGATACTGCTGCCATGAAGGTAGGGATCCAGAGCTCTACAATAGTACCACCAGCTACTAGGGCTGTATGGATATGAGAGGTGATATAACCCTGATCATGCATCCCTATAACTTTCTGGAGCTACTGTTTAACCCGTCACAAAGTTCCATGTCATATTGTCTTCAAACATGTTCTCCGACATGAGTTCTGCTCCAAATGGTGTTAGCGAATACATTTGCGTCTGCATTGATGAAACACCTTAATGGTAAGAAAGCATTAAGTTGACTTTTGACCACCATCAGTTTTGTATTAACCCGGTTTCATACGTAAAAGGATATGAATTTAATAGCAGGAGAAGATAGTTTTTTTTATCTCGTTTACCATTTGCGCATATCAGGGTCATCATTAATCTGTTTCCCAACTTTCATTTTCTCTTTGGTGGGGGTAGTATGTTTTTTTCAAATTTCATATATTTTTTTGTTTGTATCTCCAACTCTATTATTTGTCATTTCAAAAAAAAAAACTCTATTATTTCTTTTAGAGGATAAAGTCCTCTGCCTGAGTTGGATGCTTAAAGCTATCTTATCTTACCTTTCTTAGCATCCTTCATTACCCTTTACCCCTTATTCTTCTTCATTACCAATATGAAGTCAATCATATCTTCATTGTTTGCTCTCTCTTTACTTTCACTATCATCAGCCCATGCTCAATGCCATTTCCCAGCAATCTTCAACTTCGGCGACTCTAACTCCGACACCGGCGGTCTCTCTGCCGCTTTTGGCCAGGCTGGTCCTCCTCACGGCATTACCTTCCCCGGCTCACCCGCCGGGAGGTACTGTGACGGTCGCCTCGTCATTGACTTCATAGGTAATGTTAACTAAATTATACTCTTATCAAACTTCATTTCTTTGCGTTAGCGTTATAGTGATTATTTGTTTTTCTTTTTTGACGCAGCGGAGAATTTTGGATTACCGTATCTAAGTCCGTTCCTAGACTCGGTCGGTTCAAACTTCAGCCATGGCGCTAACTTCGCCACGGCGGGATCTCCCATCAGAGCTGTCAACACCACTTTTCGTCGAACTGGATACAGTCCATTTTCACTCGATGTTCAGGCCGTACAATTCTCCAACTTCCACAACAGATCCCAAATAGTTCGCAGTCGCGGTACGACCCTCTCACTCCCTCATTGTATCTGTGAGATAATATCGAAATAACGTGTTTAACTGATATGTTACATGAGTTACATAGTATATCGTCGAATATGAATTAGAGGGTGGGTGTTGACCAAAAGAAAAAGAGGGTGGGCAAGGGCAAACAAACCAGAACCTAAAATTTGAACGAACCAAACCAAATATATGAATCCAAACTGGATGACAAAAATATTCAAAAGAATCTTGTTCTACACTATTTCAGATTTTAGGTTTTACTCTGAAACGTAAAGATTCAAATATCATAATGAGTATCTAAAACTAGTATATAAACATAATAAGTAACTAGTAGGGTTGAACATATAAACTGAATCCGAAAATTCGAACTGAACCTATCCCGATAAAAATTGAACCCAAACCAATCCAAATCCGGTATAATATCGAATGAATTTGTTCTACGGTATTTTTGGATTATGGGCTTTATGTAGCATCCCCATCCCGCAGTCTGAACTGGATCAGTCCAAGGTCGGACTGATCAGACAGGATAGACATGTTGGACATTACATCTGGATAGTACTGGTCAGGTTAAGACGATACTGTCTGTCCAAACATAGCAGTTGAGCTTGTCGGACTAAGCTGGATGGATTCATACAAGGCAGCTGGAGTTGTCTTCCGAGATCAGTTAGCCTATGTACGGACTAACTGTTGTACGTTCTGACGGGAACAGATACTGAGCTGAACATGAACTGGTTAGCTATGGAGAATGGCGGGATCAGTTACCGGAACGGTTACTAAGTAGTTACCGAAACAGTTACTGGACGGTTCCTAAGTGACTACTGGACGGTGTAACCAACTAGGACGGTTTATGGGACTTGGAACTGTCAAGCAGTTATGGAGCGGTTAATTAACTGTCGGGAAGTTAAGTTAAACTGCCCTAGAGCAGTTACAGATGGGATTAAGCGCGTGAGCAGTTGAGTAAAACGGTTATGGGCGGTTAAGGCCGAGAAGTAACCACCCAAACTCCCTTTTAATGGAAATCCCGCGGATCAGAAAGGATCTCTGCTCTATACGGTTCAGGACAGACTAGAGAGAGAGAAATACAGAGAGAAGGCGATTATGATCGGAAAGATAGAGAGAGTTGGCCGAAAGGCAGATCGGGGTCTCAATTAATGGCCACGGGTCTGTCTGGTGCACTGTGACTCCGTCTGATCTGAACATGATCGGATTGCGACTGGGATACCGAGAGACAATGATACTGGATCGAAGGGATAGAGCGTGGGTACTGATAATAGATCGGCATATTGTATCTGATCAGGTACAGTACGGGAAGGGAACAGACCGAATCTGTGTTCTGCGTGGGTTCTTGTTAATTCGAGTTGTCCTTCATACCGTGGGCTTGATGATGCGGATCTTCCCTGATGGATGGCGAGTCCTGTGGAGGCTGGCTCGGCTGGTTATGTACACGGTTTGATGGTTTCTGATGGGAGGCGTCTGTACTGATGATACAAATCAGACGGCAAGAGTTATCTGAGGCGGTTATCGGATGTTTGGTGCTGGAAGGCGATTCTGACGGTTAAGACTCAGATCGAGTCTTAGTTCTGTTCCGACGATGGTAATGGTTGTGTCTTGATGGAACGGCTGGTAGCGAGGCATCTTCTATTCATCGTGGACTGAGTGTTGGTTGGATCTTGAGAAGATTTGATCTGATCGTATGGTGGAGAGGCAGGAAGGTGGCTGTGAATCCGGGTGTGTTTTTACAGGGATCTGGATGCGTGATAGTACTGGTTGGATCGTAGGTTGCAGAGCCGAGTTCGTACTGATTGATCTAGATGTGATCAATGACTGGTTCTGGAACGCTAGCAAGGCTGGCGTACTGTCGGTACTGGAAGGCGGGTTGGAGACATAGCCAGGACAAGATGGTCGTGAGGTGTACTGATGGGATCGAGGGCTGTAGAGCCGAGTATGTACTGACTCGTCTAGGTGTGATCAATGACTGGTTCTGGAACGCTAGCAAGGCTGGCATACTATCTGTTCTGGATGGCTGGATGGAAACCAAGCCGTCTCTCTTTGTTCATGGTCATGTGGGGATGGTTGGCTGAGTGACTAAGTAACAAGGGGATTCAGTTAAGTATCTGATCGAGCTGGCTGGATAAGAACGAACGGGAAAGGATGAAGACAACAAGGATGAAGTGTATGGATGGACTGGCGGACAACTAGCACCGATGCAGTGAGGTACATGTTTATTATATTGTCAGTCTTAGTATTTTTCTAGGATGCTGGATAGATCTAATGAACTTAAGGAACTGAACTGAACCTCATAGAGGAAAACTGGATAAAAATCCTAGATAGGGTCAGTTCGGTCGAGGGAAGCGAACTGAGGACGTACCGACGGTAAGGGAAACCGGGTCGGGGCCTCACAAGTGGTATCAGAGCAATTACGGTTCTAGGACAGAGTTGGAAGGATTATTCAAGATTTGTCTAGACCGAACGGACGTGGAAAATGCTAAGCACGAGCATTGGAGAACTGACGTGAGACTTAATCTTGGGAGTGATCAAGTCGAACTTACACTTTGTATGGGCAAATGTAAGTTAGAAGTCTAACTGGAAAGAAACCGTAAATAAGATCATTGATGAATGATTGGATTGGTTGAATGAAGTCTGAGTTAAGATCCTTTGGAGAATGATCGGACTGCTTAAGGTGTTCTGGATTACTCGAGAGAGTTATCCAAGAAATTATTCTAAGTGTTGGAAACAACAGAGAGGTTTACTTAGGTCAATGGATCCGGATTCTGAAGTGAAGAAACGGGAAGGATTGACTAGGAGATTTCTGAAGCTTAAAGAAGGTTAAGCAGACTAGAGTAAAGAAGAACCAAGCTGTTCGAGAAAGCGAAAGATGATTCAAAAATGTCAAAGTAAGACAATGAACTGTCAAGGACAATGATGTCGGATATGAAGCCAAGGAGCTGACGAGTTTAATTTTGTATGGACAAGACGTCCGTAACTGGATCTGAAAGGGGGACTTCAGACGGAAGGACTTCAAGGAAAGATAGCCGAGTGGATGAGCCGGATGTTGTAAACGGGAACTGAGTTGGACAGTTGGTCCGAGAATTGAGTTAGTATCTCAATGAACAGGTTAAGGACGGGTTAAGGCAATGGATCGTCTCTGCTAAGAGATAACCTGAAAGATCGGAAAACTGAATTGGACTAGTCGTCCATGGAAGAGCCTAAGAACTAATGGCCAAGGCACTGATGCTGGAATGCGAAGTACGGAGACTTACATTCGAATGGAACGTCTGTTGGGAATTCTTAGACGGATTCTAAGGTTTTCAAGGTAATGGACAAGCTGGTCCGGGAAAATTTAACTAGAAGTTTCATAAAAAGATTTTTGGAAAAAAATCTGAGTGAGACTTACACTTAGCAAGTGGTGGGTGTAGGCAAGTCTGGATATAGGAACTGGACAAAGGAATTGTCAAGGTTGACTAAGGTTGATCGTCTTGGTAGGTTTGTGCGGTCCGAGAGTTGAGATTATCGGAACAAGAGATTGGAAGTCAGGTGTACTTGCCAAAGACTTGTTAGGTGATCAAGAAACTACTCGGAGGTACAAGATGCCATAGATGATGAGTTGTGGTCAGAGTTTCAAAAGTAGTAAATGATTGGTTCCTATCATGAGCGTCTAGATCAGACAAGGTACTTAGGGGCTGTGATGCTAGCTAAGACTTGCTGAAATTTGGATGACGGCTCGATGATTTGGGACGATCATTTGAGTTTAGATTATTAATTCCTTTCATGTGAGAGTCTATATCAGTCTAGGTGCTTATGGCTGAGGTGCTCATTAAGACTTAACTGGATAGTAAAACGGCTACTCGATGACTTGGAATGATAATGCTATACCAGACTAAGTGTCTGATTAACTGGACAAGTGGGAATACTGAAACCTTAGTGTTAGTGTTGATGATATGTCCTTTGGAACCGAGTGGGTTTGCTTGGGTTTGCTGAGGCATAACTGTTCTGATACTGTCTGTTCTAGCGTCTATGGAAACCGAGAGTTTCCAAGACGTGACTGTCTATCATCACGTGTTCTGTCCTGACGTCTGTGGGAAAACAGAGTTGCCAAGACGTAACTGTTATCTCGTCGGTGGGAACTATATTAGTTCACCATCGCGTGTCTGTACTGGAGTCTGCGGAAACCCAATCTGATGTCTGTGGGAGATGCACCTTTCAAGACATAACTGTACTGTCACTGGAACTCATGGAGTTCACTACTGTGGGTTTCCGATCGCGATGAAAGCATGGATGGGAACTAGTGAAAGTTTGCCATCACATGTCTGTAGGACGTTTGTCTGTTAGGTATGTATCGTATGAACTAATGTCGTTTTGGAACTGATGAGTTTTCAAGACATAATTAAGACTGAGTCAATGGGAACAAGTTGAGTTTGTCATTATGGGATTGTGAACCAGGAAGGACTGGGAGTCCGAAAGGAAAACTGTGCAAGGGATCAAGTGTAGGATCCGGTAAGAAATGTCTGTAAAGATCAAGAATGATCCAGAGGTGTCAATAAAGATCAATAAGGATCTGAGAAAATCTGATATCAATCATCATAGGTGGTCGGGGACTGGTTAGGATCAGGGAGTGATCCGAGGAAACAACTGTAAGGATCAAGATGAGATCCATGCGTTCTGAAAAGATTAAGTTCCTAGTATTCGAAGTGAGGCCATGCTAAGGAACCCTGTAGTGCGAGAATCAAACAGTCAAGTCAGATTGGACTGAGACTGGTTGGAACTGAGTTCCGGAGGGACAAAAGTTGAGTCAATAAAGTGACAGTGATTGGTTAAAGTTTAAGCTGGAAAAAAAAAATTACTAAGATAGTGAGTTAACACTTCGAGAATTGAGGTAAAATGGTCAGCACAGTTGGGAGTCTAGCGTTCTCGCCAAAGTGTGTGTCCAAACACCAAGAGATTGCTCGGAAGTAAGGACTACTATGCTTAGTGAGTTGGTGCTTTGAACTGAGTTTGTTGAGATTTAAAAAAAAAAAAATGGTAAAGACACCGGATTGAAAAATTGATATCTGAGATCAAATTCAAGCATGATTGTGATCAGGAAGTCTTGAACACTATAATGGTCGAGTGACCGAAAGCCTGAGCATTGAGTTAAGGCATGAGTGCCGTTTGATTGGGATTCATTCCAAGTGGGGGAGACTGTTCTGATTGGATAGAACAAAGTTCTATTAACTACGGAATTCGAGGACGAATTCATTCCAAGTAGGGGAGACTTGTAGCATCCCCATCCCGCAGTCTGAACTGGATCAGTCCAAGGTCGGACTGATCAGACAGGATAGACATGTTGGACATTACATCTGGATAGTACTGGTCAGGTTAAGACGATACTGTCTGTCCAAACATAGCAGTTGAGCTTGTCGGACTAAGCTGGATGGATTCATACAAGGCAGCTGGAGTTGTCTTCCGAGATCAGTTAGCCTATGTACGGACTAACTGTTGTACGTTCTGATGGGAACAGATACTGAGCTGAACATGAACTGATTAGCTATGGAGAATGGCGGGATCAGTTACCGGAACGGTTACTAAGTAGTTACCGAAACAGTTACTGGACGGTTCCTAAGTGACTACTGGACGGTGTAACCAACTAGGACGGTTTATGGGACTTGGAACTGTCAAGCAGTTATGGAGCGGTTAATTAACTGTCGGGAAGTTAAGTTAAACCGCCCTAGAGCAGTTACAGATGGGATTAAGCGCGTGAGCAGTTGAGTAAAACGGTTATGGGCGGTTAAGGCCGAGAAGTAACCACCCAAACTCCCTTTTAATGGAAATCCCGCGGATCAGAAAGGATCTCTGCTCTATACGGTTCAGGACAGACTAGAGAGAGAGAAATACAGAGAGAAGGTGATTATGATCGGAAAGATAGAGAGAGTTGGCCGGAAGGCGGATCGGGGTCTCAATTAATGGCCACGGGTCTGTCTGGTGCACTGTGACTCCGTCTGATCTGAACATGATCGGATTGCGACTGGGATACCGAGAGACAATGATACTGGATCGAAGGGATAGAGCGTGGGTACTGATAATAGATCGGCATATTGTATCTGATCAGGTACAGTACGGGAAGGGAACAGACCGAATCTGTGTTCTGCGTGGGTTCTTGTTAATTCGAGTTGTCCTTCATACCGTGGGCTTGATGATGCGGATCTTCCCTGATGGATGGCGAGTCCTGTGGAGGCTGGCTCGGCTGGTTCTGTACACGGTTTGATGGTTTCTGATGGGAGGCGTCCGTACTGATGATACAGATCAGACAGCAAGAGTTATCTGAGGCGGTTATCGGATGTTTGGTGCTGGAAGGCGATTCTGACGGTTAAGACTCAGATCGAGTCTTAGTTCTGTTCCGACGATGGTAATGGTTGTGTCTTGATGGAACGGCTGGTAGCGAGGCATCTTCTATTCATCGTGGACTGAGTGTTGGTTGGATCTTGAGAAGATTTGATCTGATCGTATGGTGGAGAGGCAGGAAGGTGGCTGTGAAGCCGGGTGTGTTTACAGGGATCTAGATGCGTGATAGTACTGGTTGGATCGTAGGCTGCAGAGCCGAGTTTGTACTGATTGATCTAGATGTGATCAATGACTGGTTCTGGAACGCTAGCAAGGCTGGCGTACTGTCGGTACTGGAAGGCGGGTTGGAGACATAGCCAGGACAGGATGGCCGTGAGGTGTACTGATGGGATCGAGGGCTGTAGAGCCGAGTATGTACTGACTCGTCTAGGTGTGATCAATGACTGGTTCTGGAACGCTAGCAAGGCTGGCGTACTATCTGTTCTGGATGGCTGGATGGAAACCAAGCCGTCTCTCTTTGTTCATGGTCATGTGGGGATGGTTGGCTGAGTGACTAAGTAACAAGGGGATTCGGTTAAGTATCTGATCGAGCTGGCTGGATAAGAACGAACGGAAAAGGATGAAGACAACAAGGATGAAGCGTATGGATGGACTGGCGGAAAACTAGCACCGATGCAGTGAGGTACATGTTTATTATATTGTCAGTCTTAGTATTTTGCTAGGATGCTGGATAGATTTAATGAACTTAAGGAACTGAACTGAACCTCATAGAGAAAAACTGGATAAAAATCCTAGATAGGGCCAGTTTGGTCGAGGGAAGCGAACTGAGGACGTACCGGCGGTAAGGGAAACCGGGTCGGGGCCTCACACTTTACCCGAAGCCAAATGGATATCCGAAAAAATCTAAAAATTTCAAAATTCCAAAAAGAATTTGTACCAAATCCGATCTCAGTCCCTAATATATATCCAAAATACACTAAGATATTATTGAGTACTTAAAATATTTATCTATTACATGAATAATTAACTCAAATACGTATTTAATATATATATTGGTATTCATTCAATATTGATGTTTTTATGTTTTGACAATTGCATTTGAAGTTCAATAATAAATATGTTCGCTTTTGAAATTTAAACAATGTTCTTTAAAAAATGTTTAAATAATGTTTCTTGTGTTTACGAACTGCTAGTTGTTAATTGTAATTTGTTTACGTTTTATTATGTATGATTTTCGTTCGTACATAAGGTTTTGGTATATCATGATATGTTTGATGTTGTGACGTATAGTTCAAGGGTTAATCACGTATGGTTGATATAAGGTAATTTTAGATTTTAAAATACTTTTAGATAATAAGTCTGCAAATCCGATTCGAATCAACAAAACTCCACACCAATCAGATATTGTATGCATAAATATCCGAATGTAATTTAATTTTTTAAATTCTGAAACCAGAAAAAATCAAAATTAAACCAAACCTGAGTATCCGAATACAACCTAAACCAAATAAACTAATTAAAAGGTTCGGATGGTCAAAAATAGAGTTTTCATATTAGACTGCTTACATTGGGGTAATTGAAAAAATTATTCGACTACTGAAAGCATACAATGAAGGTGTTGAAACAAGAAAAAAAAGGAGGTGGATTAAACTTAGTTGAAAAGATTCAACGGATTGTAAAACAAGAAAGAGAGACCCACGTTAAAGACATAAACCAATCAGATTACATCTTTGAATTGCACGCTCCTAACTAGCGAGTAAAGATCTGAGATTTTGTTTTTTTTTCTTAGAAAATAAATATAAAGTCCATAGAACAGGAATTTCTAATTGGTTATTTTGTAGTTAATACTTTTTTTATAAAATAATTTATATCAAAATTCATTATTTTTGTTTTCTACAAATAGAGATTTGGTTTATTTGACTTGGATACATAAATAATTTTACTCTAATTTTGATATTATTTCCTAATAAACTCTTACTTATATAAATAAAAAAAATATATCAAAACAAAATTTTATAACTAAAAATGAAAATTATAAATATTGTTTTTGATCAGGAAAACTAATTGTGTTATTCAGATTAATTTGTTATTGATTTTTTTTTTATAAAAACATAAAAAAATTGAAACAAAAATTATGGGATGTTGAATTTTTAAAAACAAAAATCATTGTATGCTTTGAAAAATAAATAAGTGTTGAAGGATGATGTGGATTAAAGAGAGAGTGATGTGTAATGTAAAAAAAAAAACAAAAAGAAAGGTGTTTAATAATAGAACCATTGTACGTGGTGTTATAAAAAGTGTGAAAATTTGTTTTATTATTCATGGCCACGTCAAAATGTCACAGGAGGAATATATACGACAATGCTGCCTGAAGCTAACAGTTTCTCCAAGGCGTTGTACACTATTGACATCGGACAAAACGATCTCACTGCTGGTTACTTCGCAAAAAAGACCGTAAAAGAAATTGGAACCACCGATGTTCCTGAGCTCATCAGCCAGTTCAAGACTGCTGTCACGGTCGGTCGGCCTCTCTGTTTTATACTCTGTTCCAATGAATGGTCTTGCTTCAAGGTCATTTATCATAACCGTGTGTATTTTCTTGTGACAGAATATATACAAAGAAGGAGGGAGATACTTCTGGATTCACAACACAGGACCCATCGGTTGTTTAGCTTATGTGATCGAGTGGTTTCCGCTCCATGAATCAGACTTTGACGCACACGGATGTGCCTCTCCCTTGAACCATTTGGCTCAACAGTTCAACGGCGGCTTGTCACAAGCCGTGACCGAGCTTAGAGCTTCTTTGTCTGAAGCTGCCATTACTTACGTAGATGTATACTCTATCAAATACGAGTTGTTCGCTCACGCACAGGAACATGGGTTCAGTAAGTCGTTGGTCTCTTGTTGTGGCTATGGAGGGAAATACAATTACAACAGGAAGACTGGGTGTGGGAAGAAGATTATTGTGGATGGCAAAGAGGTTTTAATTGGAAAATCGTGCGATGAGCCTGACAAGGCTATCGTGTGGGACGGTATACACCTCACTCAGGCTGCTAATAAAATTATATTCGGTAAGATCGCAGCTGGGCTGAGCATGGCCTGTCACAAGCAGTGACAAGAACAAGAAGAGTGAAGCTTTTCTAAAATTTAGTGAAGCTTTTCTAAAATTTCTATGAGTTTATTTTTATAGTGTTAAGGACAATTTGTGTGTGAAAAAAACTGAGACTCCTATGTTTTTGTTGGCTGTCGTTGATTTGAACTTTTAAGATTGGTAATAAGATTTTTGGTGAGATACGTTCATAATAGTCAACAAGCATTTACATAATAATCAACGGATATGAAACAACATAGAATACAAAGCATAGGTATGTTAAGGGTGATGAGGCTTTTCAGCATTTATAGTGGTTGAGATCAACAATCACCACTGTGATATCATCCATACTACCTCTACTCACGGCAAGGTTCACAAGCTCTTTGGAAGCCGCCTTGGCCCAAGAAGACTCAGCCTTCATCTTTATTCGCTTCAAGGCGGTGATCTTCCGTGCCTTCGAAGGTGGACTCCCCATTTCATGGTAGGAGGGTGATTCATTCTCTGAGTGGTAAGGTTTTGCACACTTGGGAGATTGAGCTGGCAACAACTCCTTTCTTTGCTTTACAAGCGAAACTCGCCGAAGTTTTGAAGATGGACTTACATTGACCAACCCCTTGAACAAACCCTCGTCCTCGGTTTCTCTAGGTGTCTTTCTCTGAGCTAGAACGCTCAGTACAGTGTCAACTGCTTCTTGGTTACTAACCACATCCCAGAGTCCATCAGAAGCTAAGACAAGAAACTCCATATCTTGTTCCAAATCGAGTATTCGTGTCTCCGGTTCAGCAACCACCCATTTCTTTAAATGTGCATCCCCAATGCTTCTGGAGATAGCTAGTATTCCATGAACTCGCCACGCCCCTCGATGGAACTCCACATAACCTCCCTGTAGAAGCAAAAAAAGACATCAAATCTACTCTCTCAAACCAAACTTCTTCACAAAACTTACCTGATTCTCGATTCTTTTGCGTTCATCGTCTCTTCCAGCTCTGTGATCAGTTGTAAGAGCCTCAGCTACTCCTCCTCGACAAAGAACAGCTCTACAATCTCCCAAATTCGAGACAATCATCTCCTGGTTTTGTATCAAAGCTGTAACACAGCAGGCACCACTCACTACACCCTACATTTGTTGTTAACTTGTTACCTCTAAGTTCAAGTAGATTGTAGTTTTACAAGTCATTACTCATACCTCTTCCAGGAAATCACGATCAGTCCTCAAATAAGCAGCTTTAAAGGCTTCTTCTTTCTCCTTGCAATCCTTCAGCATCTCAAGAACATTCTTGTGCAGATTCTCAGCTACAAAGTCTGCAGCTTTACAACCTCCATGGCCATCATAAACTCCAAAGAAGCTCTGCCCACCAAAACCCATCAACCCAAACATCTCCTACAAGTAAATTCAAAGTGAAAGAAAACATTACCGTGTCTGAGCTTCCGACAGAACAAGGAGCAACTCTGTGACTGTCTTCCATGAACTTCTTCTTCCCCTTTCTGGAGACAACGCCGAACCCGTTTCCTCCGGAGCACACGGCGTCGTTTTGGTGAGCAGAGTCTCTGAATCTGAGGTCATCAGATTGAATTTCTTGGAGGATATTGGGGATTTCTATCTGGGGAGGTCTCTTTCTCTTCAAAGACGGCAGCTTTGGGACCGAGAAAGGGGTGCTTAGTCTAGTTTCCATGGCAGAAGAAAGAGTCGCCGTTTGTTCTTCTTCTTCTTCTTCTTCTTCTTCTTCTCCTGTGCTTATTAGTGTGTAAACGTATATTGTGAAAGAGTGAGCAACGGCTACAAAATGTGGGGCGGAAAAAGTCAGTGGTAAAGTCAATGGACGCCTTTAGGGTTTTGGCTCGGTCAAATACGAAAAAAAGTTCATTTCAAACGTTCAAACCACTTCAAATTGTGATAACAAAACAACTTGTATATTGTTGTTTCAAAGAAAAAAACCAACTTGTATATTGCAAATTTTGTAACCGAACACAAACACACACATATATATATATATACGTATAATTTCAAGAATGGCCGAGTTAGAATTCTTTTTAAAATGTATTGCACAAATAATACAAATATTTAAATAAATTATATATATTAGATATGTAAGATAATAATTTTTTAAAGATTATTGTTTGTTTCAAAATATTCGTAGTTTCATTTATTTTTTTAAGAACTACAAATTACAACTGTTTGACTGACATAATTGAGTTAGGAAAAAATTTGAACAAATGAGAAATTAAAAGTAAAAATAACAGCAAGCAAAATATGAGAAATAAGAAATAACCATTTTTTCTAAAAAGATATTCAAGGATACATTAGCTTGATCTACTTTAGATTTGAAACTTGAAAGAAGTCCTTAACAAATCTGTCTTTTTGAATACTTAAACGGTAGAAACAGAGTTAATGATATAATTTTACTCGCATAGTAATATTGTTTTTTTTTTCATAATTAAACCAATTAACTCAAAAATTAAGTAAATATACATGGATGGTGAAGTCAATTAGGTAATTAATACGTGAGTAAGTTACGCAGAAATATTATAAAAATAATAGAAAATTCTATCTTTATTCATGATATAGAGGTTCATTATATAGGAGATTAAACCGTCATAGATAAATGGAAAGAGTACAAATCATAATCCAACTAGGAAAAAGGAAAACATAAAGACATAAGGAAAAAGAAAAACTGGCCGACTCTCTCTTTCTTGGGCCGCTGAAGGTATAATCTCTTGGTTATGAGCCATTCACAATCTGGTTCATAACACTCTCCCTTGGATGCCATAACCATTTAGAGCTTGTAACGTGCTTTAATGTTGCCTCATTAAAACCTTACCAGGAAAACTCAATTGAGACAAAACCATGGTGAAGGAAAAAGAGTACAACACACATTACTCCCCCTGATTTGGACATTACTAAAGGTCTCTTGGACCTCTCCAATTTTCTGCAATCCGTGGGTGATGAAGATCTTGGGCAGAATATGCTTCGTCCTCGAACATGATAGTTGGTTCTTTTTTACCATCAGCTATGCCACAATCTAATCGAACATATTGAGTCATCGACCTCAAATACACACACACGAAATCTTGGATGATGTTGATATGATATGCGTGTACCACCATATCATATGTAAAACATAACCTGTCTGAAAACAAATCAACAAAACCAAATAACCTTTCTTTGGGTTGGTTAGTATAAAATAAATCAAAATCAATGGCTTCTTCATCGTCTTTCTTATGGACCAATCAGATCAGTGTCTAAAACAAGACTTCTGCATCATTCATCTTAGGACTAAATGGACTTCTTTATCGTCCACCTTTGGACTGAATGGATCAGTGTCCAAAACAAGTGATCTCACACCCATGTACTAGATAATGGGTGAGACTGGTCCATATTAAATCTCTTGAGTACCCTTTTCTGTATATACTATTTGATGCACAAGGATTTCATTGTTAATGTACTCAAGCTGTAATCCCAAACAAAACTTTGTTTTCCAAGATCTTTCATCTCAAACTCTTTCTTGAGATATTCATCGACCTCAAATACACACACACAAAATCTTGGATGATGTTGATGTGATATGCGTGTACCACCATATGTAAAACATAACCTGTCTGAAAACAAATCAACAAAACCAAATAACCTTTCTTTGGGTTGGTTAGTATAAAATAAATCAAAATCAATGGCTTCTTCATCGTCTTTCTTATGGACCAATCAGATCAGTGTCTAAAACAAGACTTCTGCATCATTCATCTTAGGACTAAATGGACTTCTTTATCGTCCACCTTTGGACTGAATGGATCAGTGTCCAAAACAAGTGATCTCACACCCATGTACTAGATAATGGGGTGAGACTGGTCCATATTAAATCTTTTGAGTACCCTTTTCTGTATATACTATTTGATGCACAAGGATTTCATTGTTAATGTACTCAAGCTGTAATCCCAAACAAAACTTTGTTTTCCAAGATCTTTCATCTCAAACTCTTTCTTGAGATATTCATCGACCTCAAATACACACACACAAAATCTTGGATGATGTTGAGGTGATATGCGTGTACCACCATATGTAAAACATAACCTGTCTGAAAACAAATCAACAAAACCAAATAACCTCTCTTTGGGCTGGTTAGTATAAAATAAATCAAAATCAATGGCTTCTTCATCGTCTTTCTTATGGACCAATCAGATCAGTGTCTAAAACAAGACTTCTGCATCATTCATCTTAGGACTAAATAGACTTCTTTATCGTCCACCTTTGGACTGAATGGATCAGTGTCCAAAACAAGTGATCTCACACCCATGTACTAGATAATGGGTGAGACTGGTCCATATTAAATCTCTTGAGTACTCTTTTCTGTATATACTATTTGATGCACAAGGATTTCATTGTTAATGTACTCAAGCTGTAATCCCAAACAAAACTTTGTTTTCCAAGATCTTTCATCTCAAACTCTTTCTTGAGATATTCAACTATTTGGAAAATTGTATCCAGAGGTTCCTAGAATATTTAGATCATATACTTTGATGATTATCAATATTGTTCTCGAGAATTTGATGTACTTTCAGCTCAATACCCTCTAGTACTTTCATTATCCAGTGGACCATATAAATATGCAGTCACTACATCAACTTCCTGCAAGTCTAATTTTCTCTCTTATATATCCAAACTTATGAGAAATCTAAAAGTAGTTGCATCCACCACATGGGAGTATGTCTCCTCATAATCTATTACTGGTCTTTGTGAGAATCCTTGTGCAACATCAGCTTTATATCTCACGATTTATATTCCTCACAAGACTCATTTATATCCACTGGTTTTAACATCATATGGCGTCTTAATCATATGGCCAAATACGCATTTCTTCCTTAAACTATTTAACCTCACGTTTCCATTTAATCCAATATGTTCTACGAGTGCGCACTCTTATATTGACGTGGGTTCATGATCCTCACTTATATTCATAAATTCAAGTGCTACCTTGTATGCAAATAAATCATCTTATGTCGATATTCCTTATTGGTTCCATTATGTTCCAGACATGATATAATCGATTGAGATTCATTATTATCAGGACCTTTACTACTTTGCAGCTTGGCGTCCCAAGCTACATTGTTTGGTACATGTACCTTAGAGCCGACCGGGCTTATCTCCATGTCTGGGATGTTTTTCTTAGTAACCTCGGATTTGGATTTTGATTATCATTATTTGCACCTTTCTTTTGTTTCCGATGATTCTTATCTTTTGGAACCTATTTGGTCTACCACGTCTCTTCTTGGGCATCAAATTCGTTGGTGCTTTACAAGCTGGTTCATATATGACTTAGTCATTCTTTTTCGGGTCAGCAAATGTGTCTGGCATTTGATTAGCTAGATTTGTAAATGTATAATCTTTGGACGTCTATTTCACATTATTTAGTCTGAGGATCTTGCCAAGACATTGATGGTTGATTCCATTCTGATTCTTTTACTATTTTTTTACCAGCTTTATTATTTTTTTCTCCTCCTGGTCTTAAAATAATCCGTGTAACTGGCCTCAAATATAATCACTCATAGTTGGCCCAAAGTACTTTATTATTGTGGGAGAATCATATCCAACAAATATCTTCATCCTCCTTTTGAGGTCCCATCTTAGTTCTCTGTGGTGGACTAATTAGTACATAGACAGCACATCCAAATGTCTTATGATGGGGTATGTCTGGCTCTTGACCCGTTAATAATTGTGATAGAGGATATCTATGCTCACTAAATGGCCTGATGCGTATTAACTTAGGTACTTGTAAATTTCTTGTGGCCCAAGCTGTGAATGGGAGTTTTGACCTCATAAGTTATGGTCTATCAATTAGCTATTTGCGTTTTAAAGGATTTCGGCCAAGCCGTTCTTGGTATGGACATGTATCACATAATTGTCCACACTTACCCCAATGGACATACCATAATCATTAAAACACTTGGGACATGTATTCACCAGTATTATAGACATATAGTCTTTATTTATGAAAAAGGCTCGTAGCCGTTTTACTGGTGATGACCTAATGAGATTCCCTTGTGTACATGCTACACACGTGAGATTCTTTGGGATAACTCTTCTTATCTTTTAATGTGTGTCTTTTGAATATCAATTTTCGCATCATGTTTGGACCAGGATGGCCAATCCGGTCGTGCCATAAAGTGTATATTTCCGCAGGCTTTTAGTCTCTATCATACTGATCTATGCATAGTCTAGGTCAGTAAAGAATGCAAGTATAGTCTTTAGGACTTATTATGGCTTTCGGCGATTTTATACATATATCTGAAGGAGCTCTTTGTTTCCTTGGCCCATTGTTTCAATATGTAAACCATTCATTCTTATATCTTTAAAACTCAATAGGCTTCTCTTGCTCTTATAGCTGGGTGAATATAAGGCATCACTGATTTCTAGATGCATACCCTTAGGCAATAATATATTAGCCTAGCCATAGTCTTCTTTCAGACTGGCGATACCTGCTTTAGTACTTATATTGGTGTTTTTCAGTGTACTCATATAGAAAAATTATTCATTCATTTAATCTAAGCAGACAATGTAATAGAAATAAATTCAAAGAGATTAAAATCAGGGAAAGCATACAAGCAAAGCAATCACACAAGTTTGATGTCGAAATCAGATTATCAACTTGATTCTTTTAGGCAATAATAAGTCTCATATTCCATAAGATCATCTTGATCATGTTCGAAATTATTTCCACCATCTTTATAGACCAAGTGGGTTTCAGGTTCTTCCCTTTCAGACTCTCTTTGATAGAGGTCACAAAAATGTTTAGGAGTCCTTCATATCTTAGCCCAATGGTTCCCCATTCCACATCTATGGCACACTGATTTGGTCGAGCTTTGTGGTTTAAAGGATATACCACGGCCACTGCCTTGACCATGGCTCAAATTGGGTTGATACCCACGGCCTCTGCCATAGTGATTCCCACGGCCAAATGTGTTATAGTGGCCATGGTAACGTCCTTTCCACCCTCCACGGCCATGACCGTGTGGTCTATCATTCTGGACATGGTTACCTTTTTTTTTTCTTCTGCGGGCTTATTGGTATCAGGTAATGGGGTTAATCCAGGAGGTCTCAATTCACTGTTTCTCATCAGTAATCCATTATTTTGCCCAGCAAGCAATAGACTTATCCACAGACTTATAGTCCTGGATTATGAGATTCCTCCAATCAAATAGGGCATTTGGTAATAACACCGTTCTTTGGTGATCATATCTCGATTTTTAACTCTGTCCAAAGGTCTAGAGGATTTTCTATAGTCAGATACTGATCTTTGAGACTCTTAATAAGATGATGGCTAATAATTAATATTGCCATGTATCAATCTTTCTCATTGGCATTATTGCCTTCTATGATACATTCACCAAGTCTTTTTTTTTTTTTACTTTAGGATAATCTTTGTATCCAATACCCACTGTAAATAATTATCTCCAGAGAGATTTAGGGCAGCAAAATCCAGGTTGATTTTCGACATCTCAAATCATATATCACTCTATATTTAGGTATAATTTTCAAGCGGCCTTACTCTTAAGAACAATCAATTCGGATTTCAATCTTTTGAGGACAATGAGACTATCAATCTTAAAATCATTTTATCAATCCGTCAATTTCTAGCAAGTCTCAGCAATACTATTTCTATGCGCTCATAATATTATGGTTTATCAAGACTAGTAAAAACGGATTCAATTAATCATGCAATTAGGGTTTAACAATCAATTGATTTTAGCAAGACTAGTAAAATTTTTTATTAATCACTCAATCAGTTTCAAGACTTATTTTAGCAATACTAGAATATAGATTTCAAGCATGAATTTCAATGAATCAGTTTCAAAGCTGATTTTAGCAATACTAGAATATAGATTTCAAGCATGAATTTCAATGAATCAGTTTCAAGGCTGATTGGTATTTAGCATAAACCATATTTAGCATAAACCATGTGTAAATAATTTATATAGTATCCGAATTTATCAAACCTCAAAAACATATAATCAGATCAATCAATTTAATCGAACTTAGCATACAATCTTAAACCTCAAGACATTAGATTTTATCATGAATCTATCAACCTAGCATACGGATTCTCAATTCTCAAAGACATCCAAATCAGATCAATATAACCTATCATACAGGTTATTTAGGGTTTCTATTTAAAACAGATCAGATTACAAAACTATCAATCCTAGCAGATGATATTAAACCTCAAGAATCATGCAATCAGATCATTCAGATTTTAAACAAGTAAACCTCAATCAATCTATCAACCTATCGGATTATATAAGCAAAACAAGATAGCAACCTATCAGATTCAATCAATGTTTTAACAGGCTGGTCGGTTTAAACAATTTTAAACCAGATGAACAATTAACCAAGTAGGATGAGAAAATAAATCTATCAATTTAACGGTCAAACAATTCTAGCAACATAGCATCAGATTCAATCAGATTTAAAACCTCAATGATCAAAATCGAAAACAGTTTTGATTTCAAAATATTCGATTAGGGTTTTAATATGTGATTTGATAATTATAGTATAATTAATTCTGATACTTATATTATTTAGGGTTTATAGATATATGGTTAGGGTTTATCGGATTTTAACTTGTAAAAACCGATTTGGGGTTTTAATCATGTAGGAACATGATTTAGGTTTGGGTATCGAACTTTTAGAGCTTCGATTTACTCAATTAGGATTTTTGATCTATTACCCAATGGTTTTTATTCATAAAGATTAGGGTTTTAGGGTTTCATTCTTTATCAATCAATCCATGTTCGATTATGGGTTCTTAGGTTTTGAATTACCTTTTAACCTTAGGTGATTGTTGAATCGGACCACCAAAGGAGCTGAACCGCGAGCTGGACACGAACGGGGAGCGAGCTGGAATGGATCGAGTAGCTTCTATCGGGTCGCGGACGTCCTTTGTTGCTTGATCGGGAATGCCTTGATCGTCGGACGCGAGCTGTTGATGCTGTCGCGAACGAGGAATAGGTCGCATGCTGGAGCTGCTCTCGGGTCGCGAACGTCTGAGCTAGGATCAAGAACGCCTTGGGCTGAAGTTGATCGGGGACGCGAGCTGGAACAGATGTGGGAACAAGAGACGCGATCGGGGTTTAGGGTTTGTCGGATCGCCGGCTAGGGTTAGGGTTTTAGGGTTTTTCGATTTGGGTATTAGCTTAGGGATTTAGAGTTTCGTGCTGATAACGTGTTATAAAAGTAATGGAAAAGTCTATTTTTATTCATAACATAGAGGTTCCTTATATAGGAGATTACACCGTCATAGATAAATGGAAAGAGTACAAATCATAATCCAACTAGGAAAAAGGAAAACATAAAGACATAAGGAAAATGAATAGCTGGCCGACTCTCTCTTTCTTGGGCCGCTGATGGTATAATCTATTGGTTATGAGCCATCCACAATCTGGTTCATAACAAATTATGATTTCTCTTTTCCCTAAATGACACATGGTTTAGTTGACACTTGACACACTTTGTGTGGACATCTGTATTATTTTGGACATAAATGATTTTGCTTTTGTGCAAATGGAAGAATGTTTGTTTTAGGGAAGCAACAAGCAACTAACTAAGTTTGTTTTTTTGTTGCAATCAATGCAATGGTTATTACGAGAAAATGTTGGTATATGAGTTTATGTGAATTGGTTTTGGGCGTATAATCTTTTTCACAACAAAAAATCTAACAGTTGTGAAAGAAGCTTACTTTTCATGAGTAGTTATTAGTACGCTGTCCAATTAATATGTTCCTTTTTTGAGATATGATTTTGATTATTTTGTTTCTTAAGTGCAGATGGATGAGATGTGTTTTGTGATATGTACATAATGAGTTTGTGGTTTCGGAGGTAAATGGGAGTTCGTTGTGGACAAGAGAAAGATGCGTGGACGGGAGATGTGTGGATGAGAGACGCGTGGACGGGAGACGCGTGGAGCCACTTACACCACCAGTGTAACTACCCTCGCGTCTTACACCACAGCCTCCATTGCGGTGGTTACCACCATCTCCACCTCCATATCCTCCACCTTCACGTCTTCTACCTCCACCGTATCCACCACCATCTCCTCCACTCGAATAGCCACCTCCACCAACCACCACCATTGTATCCACACTCACGTCTTCCACCATCGCCTCCATAACCGCCACCGCTTCCACTGCAGTATCCACCACTTCCTCCACTGTATCCACCACCACTGTATCCACCATCATCTCCTTCACTCGAGTAGCCACCTCCACCAACCACCACCATTGTATCCACACTCACGTCTTCCACCATCACCTCCATAACCACCACTGCCTCCATTGCGGTATCCACCGCTTCCTCCACCACGGTCTCCATCGTAACCGCCATCGTTTTCCACGGGACTGACCTTCGTTCATAGTAGAGATTGAGATCGAGGAATAGAGATCGAGATTCCGAGATCAAGAAATAGAGATTGAGATCGAGAAATAGAGATTGAGATTCCGAGATTGAGATATAGAGATCGAGAAAAGGCGAAAGTGAGAAAGGGTATTAGGGACAGTTTCGGATGGAGAAGATTAGGGTTCAATCTCTCTAATCTCTCATGTCTGAGTTCGATACCTGGATCTAGAAGATGTCAGGAGAAAAAGGGTTTTCACGATTTTGTATAAAGTGAAGAGATAAGATTTGGTTATTAGTTAGAGAAAAAGAAATATTTTATTTAAGAAATAAAATAAAAAAGCAGATCGGTTTGGTTAGTTAGAAAAAAAAATTAACGAGAGACATCATCTCTCTTAGCTTAGTTGGAGGTTAACCTGGTAAATTTGCAATGAGAAAGTGTGCTAAAGATTCAATATGTCTTTTAACGAAATTGGAAACTTAAATTGTGTCTCCAAGCGTAAATTTTTCTTAATATGTACTACTATTGAAATTTCATAATTTTTATTTTCATATATATATATATACAGACATTCAAAATCTTACTTCATTCATTCTAAAATGGATCAAAAAATATTTTCACATATCAATGTATCAGAAAGTAATTAATGGAGATATACATGCAACTATATAATTTTACCCATTATTTCTAAATATACCAAATAATTAAGAGAATTTGTATTATTCTTTTCTAGGGCTGTTCAAATAGACAATATGGTTTGGTTTTTGTATATACCATATAAACCGAATGGATATAATTTTATAAAAACCGTAGGATTTGGATATGGTTTGGTATATAACCGATTAAACCGAATAAACCGAACAAAACCGACTAAAAGTAGAAACATGTAAATATGTATATATTTTATAACAATACATAAATATCTATTTGTTATATAAGTTAAATTTGTGTTAATAACTATTACCATAATGTTATAGTAATAAAGAACAATTTGTAAAACAATTGAACTATAATTAAATAACAATACATCGCAATTCAGACATCTTATTTTTAAGTTTTTTTTTTTATCTTTTTGCTTTATTTTAGTATTCACTAAATTAATATGAAGATTATAAATTTGATAGAAAATAATTAATGGAAAATTTTCATAACTTTTTTCTTATCTATAAACAAACAGAGTTTCGTGTCCAATCGAAAAATCATGACTTTAATGAACACTAAATATGGAAGAGTGGAAAAACTTTTTTTTCATGTTTCTGTTTTGTTTCATATTTTTATTTTCAAAATTTCAGACTCTGATTTTAATTATAGATTTGATTATTATATTTGATGGTAGAAGAATTTTTACCTTTTTGTTCATTTATTTGAACATGTAATATATTTTTAATAAATGACTGTGTTGACAATATGACTCTAAAATTCATTTTATATGATCTCAAACTAAATAATTATGTTTTTTGGTATAAAACCGAATAAACCGAAAACCGACGGTATATAAACCGAACCGAACCGAAGTAAATATGGATTTAGAATGGTAGTTATATTTTACTAACCGAAATACCGAAAACCGAAAAAAACCGAACCTAAACCGAACCGATATCCGGATTGAAAACCCCTATTCTTTTCTAATGATACTTCGGCTTCTTCACCAGAGTGGAAAGCACAATTTCATCTTCTCTTCTTGGTCTATTCAGTTCAGTAATAATATTAATTGAATAAGAAAAACAATATTCACAACTTCCGATCTATTGCCCAAAAGAGCTCCTTAAAGGTTATAACTATTATTACCAATTGTATTCAGTTGTATATATTATCCACAACTTTAGTTTTTCATGTTTGTTTAATCAACTTCATTGTGTTGTACTGGAAGACGGAAGCCGGGAAGAGTCACCGTAAAGTAGGAATTTACTGGAGAGATTTTACGGGAACGACAGAAGAGCTAGTTGACATTTGAGTCTCCGCATAATAACCCTTCAAAGAGATTAAGTCGATCCCCAACACACTTGAGAAAAAAAATTAAGATTCCCATGCTTTTTTGTTTGGGAAATTCAGCAAACTTGGCAACAAACTGGCTTTCTCCTTTACGTCTGAAAATTGCAATATGCCGTGTTAACTATGTCGTGACTTGGAGAAACAAACAAAATGAATCTTCACTGGTGTGGGCAGACAAATAAGATGATGAGAAGGTCGACAATTTGGTGAAATTCAGTACCGAAGAACACAAATGTAGAAATCCAATTGTTACCGGTGGAGCAGCCAAAGATGATTTTGACTGGATGTGTGAAGAGGCAAGAGGAGAGCAATGCAACTTAAAACCTGCAAACCTTTAAGCACCAAAGAATTTGTTGTACCTAGTGTTGAAAATGAAAACCGTATCAGCTGCATGTCCGGCCCTGTTCGTTTACGTGTCGCGAGACTTGCGACCTGCGACTAAGATTACGTTCGTTTACGTGTCGCGCGACCTACGACTTGCGATCTACGACTAAAACTATATTCGTTTACGTATCGCGCGACCTGCGACCAGTCGCGCGATCAAAATTTTCTTAATTTTTGGTCGCTGTTTTTTCGGGCGACTTGAATGGAAACCCGCAACTGGTCGTGCGATCAGTCGCGCGACATCAAAACGAACAATAACCTGTGACTTGTGACATGCGACCAATCGCAGGTCGCATGTTACGCGACAGCAAAACGAACAATAATCTGCGACCTGCGATCAGTCGCATGTCGCAGGTCGCGCGATAGGTAACGAATAGGGCCTCCATTATTAATTGTATACATTCAATTGAAAATTTCCTTTTTTTCGATAAACCCTATCGGCTGATCCGGTCGGCCTCGGGAGGAACACACTTAGTTCTACAGAGTGGACTGGTTACCACACTGCATGATCCGAATTTGGAATACCTCTCGACTAATGTCATGGGGTGAACGATCATGTGTTATGATCCACCATGTAAATCACTTGGACTGAAGCCCAAACCCCTGACTAATTTAGTTTCTAAGGGGAACCCTAAGACTGATGTGTGTACACCATCAAGCTCTAAAAAATTGCCACTAGATTACCACCGCTTGATTCATTCAATTGAAAGTTTCATTTCTATTTTTCCAATCTATATATATATAATAATAAAGGGGACTTTTATCCCTTCTCCTGCGTCCACGTCACCACATAGGGTGGGCTTTTTCGTGACACGTGTCGCCATACCAACCCATTTGTGATTTCTGTGCAATCTGGTTCTTTAACGCCACTTATTCGAACTGGACTTTTATTACATTTTCATATTAAGCCCAATCCTTTGAACATCTGTTACAAGCCCACACGATTATGTTTGTTCTTCATTTTTCCTCTCACGCCTGCGACCTTCCTTCTTCCTCTCAGGACGACCTCCCTACGAAATTTCACAGAGACTTAAAGCGGCGTTCCATCTTCGTAACGTCTCAACCATCCATTAATCTGTTCTTTACTCTGAGTTTTTCCTTGATTATTCCACTCCTCCCGCGTTTCATTTATTCCTCATCACCACCTCTTTCAGCTTCTTCACACTCATTCACCTATAAATAGTCATTTCCGTCACCATGAATCTCAAAAAAACGTTGTGACTCTCCTCTCCACAAACGGCCAAAAAACTATCCAAACCATGACGGCTTCCCAACTATCGCTCTCTGCATTGAATCGTTGTAATGGCGACAATTGTCACATGGCTGCTCCCTTTTTGGGAAGCACGGAATGTGAAGAAAGGCGTTGAAGAAGCTGGGATGATGAGTACTGAATCCTTACTAAACAACTTCTTAAGTGTTTTTCCTTACTTCCCGTTAAAAGCTCAATTTTTAGGTCTTTTTGTTTGCTGTTAGAAAGATTGAACCTTGCGTCTAGGGATTGATTCTTATAGGCTGAGATTTATGTGTAGAAGACTAAAGGAATGATCTTTCAAAATCAAAGCTTTGATTCTTCTGCTGATAATGCGTTATCTCAAATATTTTCTCTACATATAATGTCTAACAAGAGAAAGTGGTGAAGACAAATCGTGATACCACTATGAACAGTTCAAAAGTGATCGATCAGGTTCACTGGTAAATCAAACTTCTGATTTGGTTTTCATTTTCAATGACTTAAACACATATGCTCTGTATTTGGGTTATAATGTTTTATGTGGCAGATTCGGTAGAGACAACAAGTGATCATTCTGGAGAAAGCAAGGCAAGATTTAGAAACACTGAGGGAATACATCTTTTCACGGCTGATAAAAGAGCTCCAAGTTACTGATTTGTGGAAGCTGCTGCAAACTTATTCCCTAGGGTTATGTGAGATATGAACCACTCATCTTATGGAACCATTTTGGTTAATTGATATATAATGTTTTTTTTTGTGGCTTACAGATGCATGAGTATGTTGACAGCAACGGTTTTTAAGTTCTGTGTATCAAGGACACTCTCTACTCCCGATGAGATTAACGCTATGCTTTTACAGCTTAGTGACTCCTTCTTTAAAGTCGCCGCAGATCAATATGCTCAATGCGTATGCCGTTTCGTCAGATGTACAACTTAATGTTGTTCTATATCAGTGAAAACACTTAAGCTAACAGCTACAACATTCACGAAGCAACTTCATGCAATGGTCAAGAAAAAGTCACCTCCATCGGCTAGAAACCAAGCTCCAGCTCCGACAGAGTGATAACAAGCGTTCAAAGCATCTTCCTTACGAACTCCACTGCTTGGTCGCAAATAGTCAGTGAACAACCAGGTACTAAGTTGATTTTATGAGAAGGGGAAAATTAATAAACAACTATACACACTGAGATTATTTATCCCAATGCAGTGGCTGGAAAAAACATCGAAAGGTGGTCATGGTTAATGAGGAGTTTTTAAGGCCACAACCCTGCACAGCTACGAGAGCCACTAAAGGTTCACTTTCACTACTTTGTATCACCATGCTGACGCACAGTTGATTGGTTATAATCAAACCTTCACCAACTTCAAATTGTAGTATTGTAGAGCCTTTGGGAAAGACTGCTCGCGCAGCTCACCAAGAGATCCAAGCACATAAAAGAAATGGTGGTTTCCAACAAGTTTATTGTGGATTATGTCACTGTTTTCAGATATCATTGAACTCAGCGTAACATCTATTACGTAATGCTTCTTTTAGATTTGTAAAACTGGAAACGCACCCTGACATTTAAAATATTGGTGACTAAATCTAGGTTCAAATAAAAAGGTTGAACAGGATCCCCCCTAGGCTTCCTATAGGGCACAACCAAAGTACAGTTCAACTACTCTAAACATCAGACATATTTGCACTGCTGGTCAGAAAATAACAGATTATTTTTAAGTATCCACATTTAAACATCAAAATTCATATTCCAGACGCTTGCCACAGCCTCCGTAGATTGCTGGGGAATAGAAACTGGAATCTCTGTTGCAGCAACCAACACATATGATGGTGTAGAAAATAGAGGTCGGGATCATTCTCCTTATAGTTAATACCATTATATTCCTGGCTTCTAAAAGTTTATGTCCATATCTGTGCGATGTAGCTAATGCGAACAAATCTAGAGCTCTACAGATAAACCAAGAATCTTTGTACATAGTGAAAGCCACGTGTCTTCATATTCTGCCTATGTCAGCATTGAGAGTTGAAATATTTCTCTGAAACCACAATTCTTTGTTCAAGAACTATTATACAACTTTTATGTCAATCTCTCATGATCTTATCTCTGTTTCAATAAAACTTTTATGTCGATGAAAACTTGAATGTTAGAATATTATGGAGCAATTTGGCATTTAGGCCTACATGTGAATTCTTTTGCCTTGCAGTTTTTTTTTTGGTGTTCAATGGAAAATTATTACAAAATAGAGCAAATATAATATAAAAAATCGTTAAAAATAATTATTACACGTCCAATGAAAAATAAATACTCTATTAATTTTGTATTACACATTCTCTATGAGGAGCAATGATATATTATATGATGCACATAGCTCCAATCATCATCAAGATTAATTTGTCTGACTGTCTATACTTATTTATCATTGTAGGGGTTCCATATAGTGAGCATTATAGATTGAATGATGGTTGTCTCCTTTAAGAAGAAAAGCCAGAAAAATCAAAGAAATTAGCGAGCTGGGACTTCACTCTCGAGGTTGGCGAATTACGGTGAAGGAAAAAAGAGATGAGATCTGTCAATCTCTGAAATTTGGACTTCTTAAAATCAGTAATATGAATTGTAAATATTTACAAAATTAAAGAAGTTATTGTATATAAAAAAAAATTTGTTTAAAGGAAGCAATATGTGACACAAGTTGTATAACTCTGACAATCAACAATTTAGGTTTTATATATTTCTATAAATAGCTTTCATATAAAATAAAGGAAAAAAGAGTCAATACACGAAAGAAACAGAAGAGGGAAGATGGCCATATTTCAGAAAAATTAAGCTTGAGCATTTGGCAATAAAAATATCTTTGATACAGTAAAGTAAAGGACTGATACAATGACTTGACCAATGACCACGCTCAGATTTTTAGATTATTCATGACTATTAAAAATTGAAAACGTCAAGTTTCAAAAAAAAAAAATTGAAAACGACCCAAGGCTGGAACAAAATATCAAAGTAGAAAATATTAAAGTAGAACAAACAATGAAAGAATGTAAAATCATTTCTATTTTATTATGAATGTTTTTAATACTGAAATTAATATATGATTTACGAACAAATGTATCACCTTCTATTGTTAAGGGGTAACTAATCTGAAAACATCCCATGCAAAAAACATAACCAAAACAAAGTATTTAACCAACATGTACAATGAAGCCCCTAATAGATTGGCACATCGAAGACATTGAGAAAGCATGTGCGGATTGTCGGATTGTTACTACTTTAATGGAATGAAAAAAATTATTATCTTCGTTCAAACATGATAATGTTTTTATATGTTTTAAGTTCAACTATATTTACTTTAATGCAACTATCAGCTATTTATTCTTTTTATTCAATAACCAGTGAAAATCATTTATAATATTCTTCTTTGACCTAAACAATTTTAAAAACAAAGTAATACACTATTGTCACTAACCACTATTAAATGGATAAGAATAAAAACAATTTTGAACTAATTAGAAAATAAAACATATGAACCCGGCGCGTAGCGTCGGAATACCACTAGTACCAAATAAAATGGGATATCAGTTCTAAACTTGAATGAATGAAAAAGGAGGTTGCCAGTACCATCGCAAAGATACTCGCTAAATTATGTATTTACCATTATTAATAATGTGAGATTTTATCCCACTATCCACAGTATAACAATTTAATATATATAATAATAAGTTAATAACCATCAATATAAGACATTTAGCCGATAATCACATGTAAAATATCCAAAAAGTTAAATAAATTATACGTGTAATTTCAGATTTCACTCTATTCACAAAAGCAGTTACTAATAGCTATCAAATTGTTAATATAATAAAATATAATATAACCGGCAATGATGCGCTTAGCTACAAGTCATATTACATAACATGATATATAACAATTTTTTTGCTAATGAAAACAATTTTAACACAAAAGGTAAAGATGAGTTAAAAATGCACTCTTAATTGTCTATGTAATCCATGCTGAATTTTCCATGACACCCTAACTTTTACTATGTGCATCAAAAATTGTCTAGTGTTCTATTCTATGTGGACGCCATTAGGTGAACACGCTTTTGAGTTGTTCATATGGACGAAATTTGGTGGACAGATCGTATATGAGTTATCCAGTAATCTAACAATTATAAGGAAACAAAGATTGAAAACTTAAAAGTGGGAAGAAAATTTAGAATGAGCAAACAAAAGTGTTTTACGGAGGATAAAAAGATGAGGCTTTGGGGATCACCGCCATATCATCTGGCACAGAACAAGAATCTGATCGATTAGATCTATATGCTTGAGGAAGTCACGAAGTTCAACACCTGCTCATAAGCAGTCCCGGCTCTTGGGTAGGGCAACATGGGCGGTTGCCCAGGGTCCATGAGTCCATAATTTCTTTTAGTGTTATTCTATAGGTCCTTTTAATTGGTTTGATTATTAAAAAGGCCCATAATTAACTAAATCTAATCTACTTACAAAAAGACAAAACAACAGACAATCTGTACGCTTATATCATCAAAACCTGCTCCAGAGCTCACCTAAATATGATATGATGTACCATTCAGTCATTCACTAATAATAAAGATCCAGATTTATATTTTTTTTTAACAACATAACAGTTTTTTTTTGTATTTTTAATGTTGATTTTAGACAAAATTTAAAAGACATAATAATTAAAGTTTTTAAACCTTAAATTGCAAACCAAAATAATAAGTTTAGCTAATTGTTTTTAAAAAAGTTTAACATTCTCTTTAATAATTATATTACATTAATTAATTAAAGGGTCTTTGAAATTTTTTCCCCTAGAGCCCTTCAACAAGTTAAGCCGGCACTGCTCATAAGCAGGAACTCATAAATGTAGGGTTTATATAAACAGACAATTTTCTCAAATAGCATTTTTAAAATTTTTGTGACAAAAAATTACCATAAAAAAATGATCAAAATAATCTATTTTTATTTTAAAATTTTTAATTTTAATTTTTTTTTTTAATTTGAAACTCTATCCACAAAATCCCATCCATTAGCTTTTAACCCCAAGTCTATATTAATTAACTCTAGAATAAAAATATATTTTTACCCTTTAATAAAAATTATTTTAGTCATTTTCTTTATTAATGGTTATTTTTAAAAAATAAAATAAAAATGACTATCTTATAAAAATTTCTTTAAACCATATCACACCGACAAGACATCAGTACAAAAAGCGTATATTAATTTATGAAACGCAATGGGAAGTGGGAACATCTCAATTTCTTTCATAAGCTCTCTGCATACCCAATTCATCATACAATTTCCATTAAACTATAGTCAATACTAAGTTTCAACTAACACAATAAGCAGAAATGAAAAACAAAGCATATAAGAAAAAGAAAAAGAAAAAATCTCAAATATAAGAAATGATGCTCATGATCAAAATAATAATGTCATGAAAAAGAGAAATCGAAATAACAGGAACCTCATCTCTGCAGAAACCCTACTAATTTTCTACATATTTGTTCATCTCCAAATCGTATAAAGAGAAACCACCAATAAAGAAAACAATTATTGTTCATTTTGTCCTCTTATCGTTAGTAATTTTGATAACGAATTATTTAGAAGAAAACTTAACTCCGAATCAAAATTCATCTATTCCATTTTATTTTGCATCCATAAAAGCAAAACAGGTACCAAAAATAAAACTTATCAAGAAGTTGAAATTCTTAATGCTTTGGTATATGCATATAGATAACTAAAATTAAAATTTACAGAATACAGAAACACAAACTTTTAATTTATGTTTCAGAAGGCTTTACAACAATCTACAGAAAACACCAAAACATTCATATAGTGAAATCATAATACAAAGGAAGAAGCGAAATGGAATAATCATGCTGACCCTCAGAAGATTCCATGTAACTTCTTCCATTAGCATAACCAAACAAAAGATCATGCTGATGGGGTGGTGCTCTGCCTCTTCCTGAGTGCGCCATGTCGGCATCAACAAAAAGAACCATAGTCCGTTTTTGCATACTCATCAACACGTTGTGCCACGTGTTAACCCGTGATTGAGCCTTACCGTGAACACCGACGTTCATCTCCGCCAAGTCCTCGCCTCTCACGTTCATCACTTCCTCTGGTTTAGCACCGTCGAGGATCCAGATAAGACAAGAACAGAACCCTTTCGAGATCTCTGAATCGCTGTCTGCTCTAAACCTCATCCTACCTAACTCGTCCATCTTGATGTCTAACCATACCTGAGTCGTGCATCCCGGGACTCTGTTCTCCGGGACACGAGCCGAGTCGTCGAGTGGAGCTAGATCCATCGCGTAGTTCAAGAGACGTTTGACTCGGTCGATTGGTTCGGTTAAGGACCGGAACTCGGATACGAGGAGACGAAGCTTGTCGTCGGCCGATGTTGTTCTTGTTGTTATTGCCAGGGGTGCTTCAACGGAAGCCGTCGCGAAAGAAACGGGAAACTCGTGATTTGGTTTCGATTTGTAACCGAAGTTAAGATTGATGTTAGAATCTTGCATGCATCTGACCCTTTTAGGGAGTTTAGGAGAAAATTTAGGGGTAGAGAAAGCTTTTGAAGTTGTTCTTGGAGTAGAAATGAGAGGAGGAGAAGCAAAGACTTTCAACGGCGATGAAGTGTTCATGTTCCGTGACAGGAGGGATCGAGAAAAAATGGAAGGCAAGAGTTGGGTAAAGATGAGGAGGAGGGAGAGAGATACTTAAAGATGATCAGAGGAAATCTTCTTGAACTACGCGACGGAGACAGGATAAAGATTAGAGAGTATGGAGTCTTTTTTCTTTCTATAGAACGCGCCAAAACTAGTGTTCTGTTATTATTTTATTTGTTTCTGAATGTGTTATAAATGGAGTAATAGTGAACCAATTCAATAATACACTACTTTTAAGCTTCAATTCTACTTTGACGACAAAAAATACTGCAAAATAATGACCTTTTTTTTTTTGTCAATAATTGGCATAGTTCGTCTACAAACTTATTTCAAAAACTCATCGCAGAGAGGGTGTTTACAAAAGTATAGAGCTTTCCATAAAATCATAATTAATGGAAGGTTTTTAAAGTGAAGTTCTTAGAGCATCATTATCCCAAATACCCATTTAGGAGCTCTTATTTTTTTTTTAATATTTTCAAGTAATAAAAGTGACTTAAGACACAACATTAAGAAACCCAAACATTTTTATGCTCCATTGCAAGGTTCGTAATCAGGGTTCTTAAAAAAAATTATTATATATTTTAATTGCATGAATGTACCAGTTTTAATTGCATGAATGAAATATGATTCACAAAAAAAACAACAATAGTTCTAATATTGTTAATGCATATGCATATACTATTACTATAACATGACAAGAGGCTAGCTAAAATGGGTTTCCTATATTGCAACCAAAGACATGAGAAGATTTTAAAAGAGTACATACCCTAGTTGCAAAGTTGTGTCTGAGTTGGTGTTTTGGAGGCTGCATTTAATGTCTCCCAGGCAAGGGTTGTTTAAAAGTGAGGTCTTGGGATCTATAGCGAAGCATCTGATGTAGGATAGAGCATAGTGTTGGTTGATCGACGGGAGAAAACTTTTCAGTTCTTGTACCTATTTCAAATAGAATGTGATTAGAACTAGATAGTAGAAAGAAGACTTGGTGATAAGAGATGATTCAACACAAATTAATGGTTTCGTTCACCTGTCTACGTAAGGTCTCGTTTTCTAGCTTTGCTCGCTGTTTCTGCAAAGTTGAAAATGTATTGTATGATCAATTCTTGCAGTAAGTCTCTATATTATTGGGTACATACCACAACATTAACCTCTCAAGTCTCAAAAGATACATTAGGCATGAGTTTTAATACAGTTCATCAGAGATGTCTCACATAAACTTACATGAAGTGACCATAGAAGCTAAACATGAAAATCAAGTGTTTCATATATATATACAACTCAAGAGTTACCTTCAAGCGTGATTCTTCAAGCTGTTTAGTCAACATTAGTTCCTGAAATCACATAACCTTTGCCAAAAAAAAAAACAAATATGTTTTATGAAAAAGGGATGGGGAAGAGTGATATTACTAGTCTTTACCTTTCGCTCTCTCACAAATATTAATGCGACATATAGCTGCTTCTCAATGTGTTGCAGCTCCTTCAAGCTCAGAATACTCAAACGCTTACCCTGAAGCTGTCTACAAAACATGCAAAGACAAACCATATAAGACATAAAAGTGGTGGATGATATCTTCATGATTTTCATTGTTTTAACCATTCATTCTTGCATTTGTTGATCATTTAGGATAATATTTAGACATGTTTAGGTTGCATTGCACTACATATGTCCTTATCAGGTGATGGAGATTTCAAATGGTGACTTTGGAGCATCTAGAGACGGTTTGGAGGCAAGATTGGTGATTTTCGAGCATGAGACGAGATGATCAAGTGTCCCAGCGGCTTTGTGACGTCCCAGCGGCCTTATGACCCCATCGAGAAGCCGCTGCAAGCGCTCGAGGAACGGAGACTAAGTATGGGAGCGGCCTTGCGCAGCGGTTTGCTGAAGCCGCTGGGAAAACACCCCACTCCCTGCCGCATATATACTTGTTGCAGCGGCCTGATGACGAAGACTGCAAGAAGCCGCTATGAGAGCCTCAGCGGCCTGGTGGAGCGGTCTGCCTTAGCCGCTGCGAGTTGAGAAAGTCAACATTTCCGAGTTTGACCAGATATTTACCCATTTGTATTTGGGTTAATCCAAGTTTGTTGGGTTAACCCGGTTCGATTTTAAGCTACTATTGTTTCTCAGACCTAATTTTAGGATCTTATCTTGTTTTCTATCAAATCAAAAAGCCACCTTAGGTGAAAGATCTAATCTTGATCAATTTCTCTTTTGTTTACTTGATTGTTTTGATCATTAATCATGTTTAGACTTAGATCAATTAATGATCTAGTGTTTATCATGATAATGAGTGAGTAGTCATCTTTGGATTCATGGGTTAGGATGATTAGGATGATTAAGTTATGATCTAGAATGTTTAGAGTAGATTAATATGTTTCATTGCATGATTGAGTGATCTTAATGCTAAGCTAGGGTTGGCCATTCTGGTTTAGAACTCTAGACATTTCATTGCCCGGAAGGTGTTCGATGAAATGTCTGAGCCAACTCAACATGCTCTTAGCTTACCCTACCAAAGGGATTTGATGTTAGGGGAGTTAGGAAAGTTGAATGATCCATTCTTAATGATTGCTTGATTGACACAAACCAAAGGAATTTGATGTTTGATCATGAGAGTAAATGAGCTTTTATCTTGGAAGAGAACTTGCTTAGAATTGATATCTAGACTTAGGGGAATGTGTTGATTGAAACCTTGCAATTTTAGATTAAATCTTAGTCATCTGAAATCAAAATCCTATGCCCATGATTCCTCCTTTATCTATTTGATTGAAAGTTGCTTGTTAGTTGTTCTTGAAACTTGTTAGTTTGATTGAATCACCTCATCTTATTGATTGCATTTATCTTAATTGAAAACCTGAATTCTCCTTGATTCAAAACTCTTAGAAATGGATTGACATCTTAATTACTACATGATTTGAATTAGGACCCTTGAAAAGTCCATTTCGAATTTGGCGCCGTTGCCAATTCTAAGTTGATTTTGACATTGAGATTTGGTTCTTGCTTGAGACTAAATCTTATCTCTTATATCTAGTTACTGATTCTCTTTCCTAGCCTTTTTTATCTCAGGTGCATGAACTTGCGGAGCAGAGGCCCAACAGACCTAGTTCCAAGAGTTAAAGACATTAGAGCACTTGAAAGGGAGATTGCAAGGAGGAGAAGAGAAGAAGAGCAACAGGCTCACGTAGACAGATTGGGGTTTGTGATGGATCAACATCAGAATCAGCCTCAAGATGGAGTGGGCAATGGCCAAGGAGCTGACAACCTTAGACCACAACATCCACAGCACCAAGCTAGAACTATTGGCACACATGATGAGCCCAATATCCATGGGCATAGAACTGGCATCAGAGCACCAGCTGTGGAAAACAACAACTTTGAGATCAAGTCAAGCTTGATAAACATGATCCAGAGCAACAAGTACCATGGTCTTGCCTTGGAGGATCCACTAGACCACTTGGATAACTTTGATAAGCTGTGTGGAACTACAAAGATCAATGGTGTCTCTGAAGATGCATTCAAGCTAAGGTTGTTTCCATTCTCTTTGGGAGACAAAGCTCACACATGGGAGAAGAGCCTTTCAAGAGATTCAATCACCACATGGGATGAGTGCAAGAAAGCCTTCCTCACCAAGTTCTTCTCTACTTCAAGAACTGCTAAGCTAAGGAATGAGATCTCTGGATTTCATCAACGGAATCTTGAAGGCTTTGGAGAAGCATGAGAAAGGTTCAACAGCTACATCTCTCAATGTCCTCATCATGGCTTCAATATGGAGAGTTTGCTTAGTACTTTCTACAGAGGTGCTTTGCCCAAGTTTAGAAGTCAGCTTGATACTGCTAGCAATGGTTTCTTCTTGGGAAGAAGTGAAGCAGATGCTTTGGAGCTTGTAGAGAACATGACTAAGAATGATTCAGTCTACAGTGATGAGCATGATAGAAGCAACAGAGGCAGTGGAGGTGATGATACAAACACCAAGAGACAGTTAAAGGCTCTACAAGAAAAGATGGATATGATTCTCTTGGATAGAGCTAAACAAGAGAAGGTGAACTTTGTTGGTGAGAAGAAACAAGAAGAGATTGTTGTGCTTAATGAAGTTGATGGTCTAGAAGGTCAAGAAGAGTTGTGCTTTATGAATGCTAATGGGACATGGTACAATAAGGAGCCTAACTTTCAGTACAACAACTACCAACAAAAGCTTTTCTACAACAACAACCAACAAAGTGGTTACCAAGCTAGACAAAACTATTCTCAAGGCTTCCTCTCCAAAGGAAATCAGTCTACACAAGGTCAAGCCAACTCTTCTACCTCTACTACACAAGAGAGTAGCACTGATACAATGCTGAAACAAATCTTGGAGTCTCAAACTAGAAGTGAGAAGCACATTAGATATGAGCTGAAGAGCCTTCACACCAAAGTTGATGTAAGCTACAATGATCTCAACAACAAGTTCTCAAACCTTGCTTCCAACTTCAAAGCTTTGGAGAACCAGTTTGATTCAATGAGTAGTAATTCCAAATGTCCTATGGGATCACTTCCCGGAACTTCTGAGCAAAACCCCAAGGAGACAATGAAATCCATCACCCTAAGGAGTGATAAACAATTGCCTCCTAGAACTCTCATTAGGGATAATGAGAAGCAAGATGGGGAGGTGGTCATCAATGTGGATGATGATATGGTTATTGTGGATGAGAAAACCAATGAAGAGATCTTGGAGAAGATAGTTGAAGCTAAAGGGAAAGAAAAGGTTGGAGAAGAGAAGAAGGTTGTGAACAAAAATGAAGCTTCTACTTCATCAAAAGGAGCTCCATTCATTCCTCCTCCATATGAAGCAAAACTTCCCTTCCCTGGTAGATTCAAGAGACAACTTTTGGAGCAATGCAAAGCCTTGTTTGAGAAGCAAATGAGTGAGGTTCAGATTACCATGCCCATTATTGATGCCTTCATGCTAGTGCCTCAATACAGCAAGTTCCTAAAAGATGTTGTAACCAAGAAGAAGAAAGAGATGGAAGGGATGGTAGTTCTCACCCATGAATGCAGTGCTATTATACAGCGGTTAACCATCCCCAAGAAGCTTGAAGATCCAGGAAGCTTCACTCTACCTTGTGCCATTGGGCAATTGGCTTTTGAGAAGTGTCTATGTGATTTGGGAGCAAGTGTGAGCGTTATGCCTCCCTCCATTGCTAAAAGGCTTGGGTTTACACAATACAAGAAGTGTAGACTCTCTCTTGTGCTAGCTGATCGCTCAGTGAAGATTCCCATTGGTATCCTAGAAGATCTCCCTGTTATGGTTGGAAATTGTGAGATTACTACAGATTTTGTGGTGTTGGAGATGGATGAAGAACCAACAGATCCTTTGATATTGGGGAGACCTTTCTTGGCTACAGCAGGAGCTGTTGTGAATGTTAAGGAAGGGAAGATTGATCTTCATCTTGGAAAAGGGAACATCCTGCATTTTGATATCAAGAAGGTGATGAATACGCCCACTACCCAAAGCCAAGCATTCTACATTGAGGAGATGGAAGCTTTACCTGAAGAGTATTTGGAGGAATTAGCTATTGAGGACTCTCTTCAACTTGCCCTAACAGTTGATAGAGAGACTCAATTGATTGAAGATGAGGAGAGTGCAAGGTATGTGAGGATGCTAGACTGCCACAAGGAGAAAAGTGGAAAAGACAACTTCATAGAGCTTCCACAAGAAGTTCATCATGCTGCCACAGTTGATCAATAAGAGAACCTCCAAGAAGATGATTGGAGTGAACTAAAAGCACCAAAAGTGGAGCTTAAACCTCTTCCCCTTGGTGTAAGGTATGCATTTCTTGGACCTAATGAGACATATCCTGTCATTGTGAGTAGTGAACGGAATGAAAACGAATTATCTTAACTTTTGAATGAACTTAAAAAGTATAGAAAGGCAATAGGCTACTCACTAGATGATATTAAAGGGATATCACCTTCTTTATGCATGCATAGGATACATCTAGAGGATGAATCTATGACTTCTATAGAACATCAAAGAAGGTTGAACCCCAACTTGAAAGATGTTGTTAAGAAAGATATTCTAAAACTCCTAGATGCAGGTGTAATCTATCCTATTTCAGATAGCAAATGAGTGTCTTCCGTGCATGTTGTCCCAAAGAAGGGTGGAATAACTGTGGTTAAAAATGATAAGAATGAACTAATTCCAACAAGAACAGTAATGGGACGTAGAATGTGCATAGATTATAGAAAACTTAACTCAGCATCTAGAAAGGATCATTTTCCATTGCCATTCATTGATCAAATGCTAGAGAGACTTGCAAATCATCCCTACTATTGTTTTCTTGATGGGTATTCATGGTTCTTCCAAATCTCCATACATCCAAATGATCAAGAGAAAACGACTTTCACATGCCCTTATGGTACCTTTGCTTATCGAAAGATGCCATTTGGGCTATGTAATGCTCCAGCCACCTTCCAAAGGTGCATAATGTCTATTTTCTCTGATCTTATAGAGGATGTTGTGGAGGTGTTCATGGATGACTTATCTATCTACGGATCTTCGTTTTCTGCTTGTTTGTCCAATCTGTGCAGGGTCCTAAAGAGATGTGAAGACACCAACCTTGTGCTGAACTGGGAGAAGTGTCACTTCATGGTTAAAGAAGGGATTGTGCTTGGACACAAGATTTCAGAGAAGGGGATTGAGGTGGACAAGGCCAAGATTGAAGTGATGGTTGGGTTAGCTCCACCAAAGACAATGAAAGACATTAGAAGCCTCCTTGGTCATGCTGGATTCTATAGAAGATTCATCAAATACTTCTCCATGATAGCTAGACCAATGACTAAGCTTCTATGCAAGGAAGCTGCATTCAACTTTGATTGGGAGTGTCTAGAAGTATTCAAGAAGTTAAAGGACAAGCTGATTAGTGCCCCCATTGTGCAGCCACCGGATTGGGATCTCCCCTTTGAGATCGTGTGTGATGCTAGTGATTATGCTGTGGGAGCTGTCCTTGGTCAGAAGAAAGACAAGAAGACTCATGTGATCTACTATGCAAGTAGAACTCTTGATGAAGCTCAAATGAAGTATGATACAACTGAGAAGGAGTTGCTAGCCATTGTCTATGCCTTTAAGAAGTTCAAAAGCTATTTGGTTGGGTCAAAAGTCATAGTCTACACTAATCATGCTGCATTGAGACACCTTTTGGCCAAGAAAGATGCTAAACCAAGACTGTTGAGGTGGATCTTGCTGCTACAAGAGTTTGATCTTGAGATCAAGGACAAGCCAGGAGTTGAGAATAGTGTAGCTGATCACTTGTCTAGACTGAAGATTGAGTGTGGGATCCCCATTGATGAATGGCTTCCAGAAGAACAGATCATAGCTATTAGAGCAGTAGTAGCAGTTTGTGAAACTAGAAAGAAGCTTGAAAAGGTGAAAGGAACTGAAGAGAAAGGTTCTTGGTATGCTGATTTGGTGAACTACTTAGCTTGTGGAAGAGAGCCATTGGGTCTTGAGGGATATGCCAAGAAGAAGTTCTACAAAGATGTGAAGAGATACTATTAGGATGAACCTTACCTCTACATACTTTGTAGAGATCAACTCTATAGAAGAGTAGTAGCTGAAGAAGAAGTTGATGGGATCCTTACACACTGTCATGGATCATCCTATGGGGGTCATTTCGCTACTTTCAAGACTGTTTCAAAGGTGTTACAAGTTGGGTTTTGGTGGCCTCATATGTTCAAGGACACTCAAGACTTTGTCTCTAAGTGTGATTCATGCCAAAGGAGAGGGAACATCACCAAAAGGAATGAGATGCCTCAAAACCCAATTCTTGAAGTGGAAGTGTTTGATGTGTGGGGTATTGATTGCATGAGACCATTCCCATCATCTTTTGGCAACAAATACATCCTTGTATCTGTTGACTATGTCTCCAAGTGGGTGGAAGCTGTAGCAAGTCCTACCAATGATTCTAGAGTGGTGATCAAGATGTTCAAGAGCACCATCTTTCCAAGATTTGGAGTTCCAAGAATTGTGATCAGTGATGGAGGCTCCCACTTCATCAACAAGCTGTTTGATGGTCTTCTCAAGAAGAAAGGTGTGAAGCATAAGGTGGCTACACCTTACCATCCTCAGACAAGTGGGCAAGTTGAGATCTGCAACAGGGAAATCAAATCTATCCTAGAGAAGATTGTGGGAACTAAAAGGAAAGATTGGTCTGACAAGCTTGATGATGCGCTTTGGGCTTATAGGACGGCTTACAAGACTCCTTTGGGAACCACACCTTTCAACCTTGTGTATGGAAAGGCTTGTCATCTACCAGTTGAGCTTGAGTACAAGGCATTGTGGGCTATTAAGCTGCTGAATTTTGACATCAACAGTGGCAAGGAGAAGAGACTTCTCCAACTCAATGAGCTTGATGAGATTAGACTTGATGCTTTTGAGAACTCAAGGATCTACAAGGAGAAAACCAAAGCTTTTCATGACAAGAAGATCTTGAAAAGAGAGTTCAGTGCTGGAGATCAAGTGCTTTTCTACAATTCTAGACTGAAGTTGTTTCCCGGAAAGCTCAAGTCAAGATGGTCCGGTCCTTTCAAGATCAAAGAAGTAAGGCCATATGGGGCAATTGTGTTATGGAACAAAGATGGTGGAGACTTTCAGTCAATGGACAGAGGGTTAAGCTCTACATGGGAACCACAACAGACGAGGAAGGAATCTCGGTTCCACTCTCCGACCCCATTCCCGCCTAGCCAAAAAGAAAGGAAGTCAAGCTAGAGACTTAAAACAAGCTCACTTGGGAGGAAGTCCCATGTCTATCCTTGTACATATTTTTATCTTTTATTTTCGATTTCTAGTATGTCTTTGGGTATTTTTCTGTGTCCATCAGATCATCAGGTTCTAGAGGAGAAATTGGGGCATTGAACGAGGTGTGAGGAAGTTCAAAACACTCCCAGCGGCCAACCACAGCGGCTTACACATACCGCTGCGACAAAACTAGTAGATGGGAAATATTTCTTAAGTTTCACAGCGGTATCCCGGAGCGGTCAGTCATAACCGCTGGGAAAATACCCTACTCCCTGCCCGATATCTACTTGTCGCAGCGGTCTGAGACGTCGTAGCGAGGAAGCCGCTGTGAGATTCGCAGCGACCTATTGGAGCGGTTTTACGTAGCTGCTGTGTGTCTCAATTACGCGTACCGACATCGATTTCCGGTTCAATTCAATTGAGATCGAATCCAGCTAACCGGACGTGGGCCACTTCTTCTTCTGCACCAAAATTGTATCTCTCTCTCCCCTATCAATCAAACATCATTCCTTTCATTCTCTTGAGCATAAGAACTCATATCTCTCCCAATTCTACATCAAATTCGTTGATTCAAGTTGCTATCTCCGTGATTTTACCTCGTCTTTTCATTTCTCTACTCTTGTTTCTCTGAAACAAGCTAAGGTATGGAGAAATCGACATCTAGTTTTCGTAGTAAAAAATTTCCAACTTTTTCAAAGTGGTTGCATTGTTGATTTCTGGTTCAATACTCGTTAATTATGTCCTTTGATGCTTGTCTGATGAGTTGGGTAGATGAAAAACGTGTATGCTTGTTCTGAATTAAGATTTGAAAAAGTTTGGGTTCAAATAGGGAATTTCTAAATTTTTTGCGGAATTGATTGTCTGATGCTTGAAGTGAGTCTATTGAATTATAATTAGACTTAATCTATGAGGCTACTTCCTTTGAATTCACAGTTTCTTGAAATTTCAAAAAATTCTCTTGTGAACCTGGATGAGAAACTAAATAAAATTGATTGAAGTTAATTGTTGTTTACATACTGCCTCTGATGTTTGAAATGAGTTATATAAAATGAGTATGAATGCTTCTTATTGCTTTGAACTTATTAACTCATTGCAAACTTTAGTGTGACTCTTATTGATCATATCACTTATACAATTTCAAGCTTGATGATAGCAGGACATGGGGAGAGATCACGGACCGGGGACTGATCCCATTGTGGATGTAGGCACTTCATCTCAAGCTGGGACAAGAGTGAACCCACCACGAGCAGGCCGACCAGCACCAAACCCACCAGCTCAGGTTTACCGGCGCAAAGCTCCACAGAAAAAGGAAAAGTCACCAGCTGAAAAAGCGATATTGGAGGCAGAGATTGAAGAGATGATAGAAGAGGGTCTTAGAGCTGAGACTGAAGATGAGGAAGAAACCCCTGCTCCCAAGCAAGCCAAGAAGAGGAAGAGAGTGCCACCAACCACCAGAAGCCCGACTTCAGCGCAACTCTATGTGCGCCTTTATGATGATGTCAAATGGAGCCCGATGAGATTTTCGGACGCTGAAGCTCTTCATACGCTTGGGATATATGAGGATTGGAGACTGATTCTCGGGAACATGGGCATGGAGTCACTACTTGGTATGAGCTACGGAGTTCATAAAGAGGTTTCCTGTCAGTTCATGTCTACATTCGCCGTTCGATACCATTGTGAGGCACATAAGACCGAAGGATTTGGGCGCATCACCTTTCAGATCGATGGGAAAACCCATAAGGTGGGTTTCAAGAAGCTAGGCTCCATTTTCGGTTTCTCGGACAAGTGTGGGTCATTTCTGCCTTCTAGTTCAGCGATTGTGGACGACATATGGGGAGAGATTTCTGGGTGGTCGCGTACAGCAGGAGAGGATAAGAGCACTGACATCTCTAATCCTGGAGTGAGATATGCCCACAAGGTCCTTACTCAAACCTTTTACTCACGGAGAGAACCGGACGGAGCAAATGATGACGAGCTCAAACTTCTAGCTCTTGGACTTCTCCCGATTCTTGAGGAAGGAACGCTACTCCACACCGATCCGGAAGACTTTGAGGATATGGGGCTTGTGGGATTGTTGATGAAGAGGTTTGAGTACTATCAGGATTGGGCTTGGACCACTCCGAATGAAAAACCAACGCTGTTTATTGGGAGCCTCATTACCCCGATTTTGGAAGCATTGGGGATTGATTTGGGACCTCAGGATCATGCTCCAGCCTCCATTGATCTTGCTTACTTGAAGAAAACTCATTTCCTTACCGGCCAATCAGGAGATCGGTATGGTTACCCTTTCTGGTCACGTGACCAAGAGCCTGAACAGTTACAAATATTCCTCCCTTGCGAGAGTTTGACGACGTTATCTGATCCTCAGCATGTAGCCTTCACTCCAGCTGCTCATGAGCTCATTCCCGCAGATTTTGGTGCACTTGAGAGCATCACCAAACCGCACAAGAAGAAGAGCAGGGCCAGTTCTTCTCGAGCAGCCCATCCTAGTGATGCTGATGATGAAGGACCAATCACACCAGCCCCGGTGTATGGGACAGAGAGGTACCACTTTAGGCCTTATGGTGGAGTTACGACGAATGTTGCATTGCGCCAAGCTCTCTCTCAAAACGCTAAGTTGCTTCGGTGGAACAAGATGCAAGATTCCACCATCTACAAGCTCAAGAACTCAGTGAAAACGCTTAAGAGACAGATGAAAAAGGTCACTGCACTTCTCTCTCAAGTCTCTATCGGTTCTGGTTGTCAACGGGATGACGTGATGGCTGGTGCTGGTCCATCTACTCTCCCATACCCTGTCTACTATGGACCTCCTCGTTCTCCGGAGTACCAGCTCCGTCGTAGACGCAGGAACACAGCCCCTCCAACCCGAGTCTCCTCCAACGAGTCTCCTTCAGTCGCCAATGCAGACGACGACGACACGGAGGGCGCCTCCTCCTTTGCCTAGCCAGGTATCACCTTCACCTTACCATTGTATATACCAGTCTTCTTTATTGCATTTCCTTTTCATTTTCGGTATCTCCTTCACACAGAGACTGTGTGATTTAAGTGTGGGGGAGGTACCAAGTATCTGATCATTTGAGTGTTTTATGCTAAAAGTCATGCATTGTAGATATTTATTTGCATAGAAAGTCCAACAAAAAATTTCAAAAATTTCAAAAAAAAAAAAACAAAACAAAACAAAAAGAAGCATATAGTTACATCCATTGCATCTTTAAGATTGAGTCTAAAGCATTCACTTATCTGCATAGAAAATCCAAAAAAAATAGGAGTCTAGAGCATTTAGGATTGCATCATGCATTGGGGACAAGGATTAAACTTACCTTGCAAAGAACTCATGCTTAGAACTCAACTTGATATCCTTTGTAATCATGGCAAGTAGCTTGAGCATCCTTTGAAAAACTTGTAGACTTCGAGCCTTGAAAACTCCTCTTGAAACTCATTGATTGTTGAAACCTACTCATCTTTGAAGCCAACTCCAATCTTAATTGAACTAAATGAACTTAATGCTTCTTACTTATGGTCTCTTGAGTGCTAAGTCATGGCTTCATACGCACTTGAGTTTGTCTCTCCATTTTTATCAACTCTACTCATCTTTTGACAACTCAAGTGGTAGTCCATTCCTTAAACCCTTATTTCCTTTCAAGCCATCATTAATTGTTGAGTGAGGTCTTTTTGGAAAGCTTTACATGTGCATAATGTTGAGAGTAATCGGAACGACAATGTTTGGTCTCCATTATTGCTAGCTATAAAACTCACATTGTCTAGCTTCTAGGATGGGATGATTTTGATTTGAGAGTTTGATCTTGGGAGTGTGAACAAAAGTATGAGAAAGAGTGAAAAAAAAAAGAGTGCTAAAGAGTGTACAAAAAGAGTCTAAAAGAAAATTAGTCACTAGGGACAAGTGAGGAAAAAAGTAAGAAAATAGTGAAAAAGAAAAGAAGTAAGCTCAAGAGTGTATAAAAATTTTGAAAACTCTATAAAAAAAAAAAAGAGCTTAAGCTAAGAAAAGAGTGAAAAGTCCCTAGTTGACAAAGAAAAGAAACAAAGAGTTCAAGTAGAGGGAGTGTCTTTTAAGTGATCTTAGAGTTTTGGGTGAGTGAAAAAGAGTTGGTCATTGGGAAATAAGGGTAGAACTTGTATAACATTTGGGAAAATGGTAGAACAATGGAGATTGAGCATTGTATGCATGAATTGTTCATTTTTTTAGATATATTATGCATAATGTCAAGGCTACTAAGTTTTTGAGAGTAAGTCACCTTAAAAAGAAATCATCTAAGCCTCTTGATTCACTATGCATTCTAGCCATTTCTTTCCAAACCAAATGACTTGGACCAATTGACCATTTGCAAGAATTCACCTATGACTTTGCTAAATGAATGTGAGAGTTAGATGATTTGTTTGTTTGTGGATCCATGATGATGAGTGTAGAGATCAAAGGAGTTAAGATAGGCCTAGAGAAGATAGAGTTGGAAAAAGTCATTGCTCTTGCTATTTGATATGATTGTGCAAGGATATCATGTTGAAGTCCAAGAAGAGTTTCTTTTGGTGATGAGTCCTCACCTTCAAACTTCTCCCCTTTGACATTTCTTGAAAATTTACTTGTGGACAAGTAAAGGACTAGTTTGGTGGAGTTGATATCTTCATGATTTGCATTGTTTTAACCATTCATTCTTGCATTTGTTGATCATTTAGGATAACATTTAGACATGTTTAGGTTGCATTTCACTACATATGTCCTTATCAGGTGATGGAGATTTCAAATGGTGACTTTGGAGCATCTAGAGATAGTTTGGAGGCAAGATTGGTGATTTTTGAGCATGAGATGAGATGATCAAGTGTCCCAGAGGATTTGTGACGTGCCAGCGGCCTTATGACCCCATCGAGAAGCCGCTGCAAGCGCTCGAAGAACGGAGACTAAGTATGGGAGCGGCCTTGCGCAGCGGTTTTCTGAAGCCGCTGGGAAAACACCCCACTCACTGCCGCATATGTACTTGTTGCAGCGGCCTGTTGACGAAGACTGCAAGAAGCCGCTGTGAGTGCCTCATCGGCCTGGTGGAGCGGTCTGCCTTAGTCGCTGCGAGTCGAGAAAGTCAACATTTCCGAGTTTGACCAGATATTTACCCATTTGTATTTGGGTTAATCCAAGTTTGTTGGGTTAACCCGGTTCGATTTTAAGCTACTATAAATGTTTCTCAGACCTAATTTTAGGATCTTATCTTGTTTTCTATCTAATCAAAAAGCCACCTTAGGTGAAAGATCTAATCTTGATCAATTTTTCTTGTGTTTACTTGATTGCTTTGATCATTAATCATGTTTAGACTTAGATCAATTAATGATCTAGTGTTTACCATGATAATGAGTGAGTAGTCATCTTTGGATTCATGAGTTAGGATGATTAGGATGATTAAGTGATGATTTAGAATGTTTAGAGTATATTAATATGTTTCCTTGCTTGATTGAGTGATCTTAATGCTAAGTTAGGGTTGGCCATTCTGGTTTAGAACTCTAGACATTTCATTGTCCGGAAGGTGTTCGATGAAATGTCTGAGTCAACTCAACATGCTCTTAGCTTACCCTACCAAAGGGATTTGATGTTAGGGGAGTTAGGAAAGTTGAATGATCCATTCTTAATGATTGCTTGATTGACACAAACCAAAGGAATTTGATGTTTGATCATGAGAGTAAATGAGCTTTTATCTTGGAAGAGAACTTGCTTAGAATTGATATCTAGACTTAGGGAAATGTGTCGATTGAAACCTTGCCATTTTAGATTAAATCTTAGTCATATGAAATCAAAATCCTATACCCATGATTCCTCCTTTATCTATTTGATTGAAAGTTGATTGTTAGTTGTTCTTGAAACTTGTTAGTTTGATTGAATCACCTCATCTTATTGATTGCATTTAGTTTAATTGAAAACCTGAATTCTCCTTGATTCAAAAATCTTAGAAATGGATTGACATCTTAATTACTACATGATTTGAATTAGGACCCTTGAAAAGTCCATTTCAGTGGATGGTTGGGGGAAACAATAAAAATAAGAACATAGTTTGGATTAGGTTGCATACAAGTGTTTCTCTTGAAGCATTGAAATCTCATCCTTTAAAAGGTCCACCTCTGTAAACTCCTCTCGGTTCTAAACAGCATGTCAGGTTATAATGCATCAAGACAAAACAGTCAAAACACTTGAGTTGAGTCTAGGCAAAAACCACATGAGTTTCTAACCTCTGCTTTACAGTTAATCCCAGAAACATCTGAAGAGATCTGGTAATTTCCGTATCTCAAAAGCGTTTTCCTCATGCTAAAAAAACAAATGACAAATTAGATCTAAGAAGTAAATGTGAGATTTATTAGGAGTTTAGGACTAATGAATCTGAATAAACATGCAAGAACCAATTTCACTAAGAGCAAGAACAAATGTTGACACATGCAGATACGAAAATGGAATTAACAAAAGGATTTGATTAATTACCACCTAGTACTTGAGAACTCGAAGAGCTTGCCAGACTTGAAGAAGACAATGACTGCAGACGGAGAATCGAATTAAACTTACCATCTCACATTACAACAGAGCTCTGGACGAGCTTCTTTTGAGATCTAGCACAGAGCTCATCTAGATTTAGCCCTTGTGGAGAAGCGGAGAGGAATGAGAGTGAGCGTCGCGATGGGTCGCGGGAAGAATGATTCGAGAAGAAAGGAGACGAGGAGTGCTCAAGAGCCGTCTCTTCCGTAGCTTGATTAAGAAACGTCGTTTAAGGTATTTGCTATTTTTTTTTAATTTCAATAATACTAAGAGACGGGCTTAAGCAACCCGGTTAATGATGCTCTTAGCAGAATATAAGAACCCATCCTAAGAATCCCTCATTAATCATGCTCTAACGCGCCGAAATTGTATGGATTTCTCTTTTTAGTTTTTTTTTTTCACAAAAAAGTAAATATTCATTAATGAAAATGAAAAGCATACAAATTGTTTAAGTCCCCAAAAAAAGTAGAAAAAGACTTAAAAGAACAATACATTAGAACTAACAATTGCACGAACAATTTTAGTGCTAAAATATCTGATCCACAACCACCACACCAAAGTGGGTAATAACTCTGACGACACCAATTTACACGAACCCTAGACTCCCGATGACACTTCAAGGTACGGTCCCGACGACGCTTTAAGTACAATCAAGTCTAGAGACCAAAAAGACCCACCACACGAACCCAGCAGAGACTGACGACACCTATCCTTAGCACGAACCCAACAGAGACCGACGACGCTTCATGACACGAACCCAGCGAGATCTTAAGACATTCAAATCCATGATCCGAACAGTGTACGAGTAACCCAACCCGACACTACCAAGACAACTAAAGCTAAAACAACGGGACAAGCGATAGCCTCAACAACAATCGACAGGTCAACAACCCTACAAGCGAAAAGAAAAAGACCGAAGCTACCATATCATGGTCAAGCAACCGGAACAATGGAACTGGGATGCTGCGGTCTAACAGCAGCGGTCCACAAGAAAATCTGGAACCTATTGACCACCACAAGCTCTCGGAAATCTTGGCTGCAGCTGTATCCGAGAACCAGATAGACAATTCTGAAGCTTCCCGGCACTCAAGCTTCACTGAAGACCTGCAGTAAAACGAAATCAGAGAGAGGGCGCAACTTGAAACAGAGCAGTTGCCAATGCTAGAGAGCGAAAATGATGGGGCCAACATCCAGGTTAGCGACTGGTACACCATAGACGCCACCTCACCCAAGCATAACCGAAGCCAACAAGTGCAAAGACTAGAGAGAAGGAAGAGACACATGAGACCACCTGCTCGCTGCACACCACACCGGAGAGGAAAACGCCGATACCTATCCTGACCGGAGAGAAGAAGAGAAACCCACCAAGACACCAAAGGGAGGAGACGAGATCTACAACTCACCACGGCCCAACAAACAGGAGAACTGAGACTCCACACCACGTGAACCCTCAGGAGACTATGAGAGTCGAAAAGCTAAACCAACCAAGCGCTGGTCACAAAGGCGGAGGAGAGCGGAAACATATCTGAAAATTCACCACCACCGTAATCCCTAAAAGCCGGCCCTACCACACACAGACCACTGACGAGACTCGCCGACACTCCAATAGAGAACAGGAGCCACCGGATCCAGACCTATGGCACCGAGATCTAGGTCATAATCTGGGGCACGCCAACCACCACAGAGAAGCCGCGCATATCGAACCGCAGAGGCAAGGAGGGTAGAGGAAAGAAAAGAGAAATGAAGAAGGATCGAGGCCTCCAGCACCAGCGAAGGAGCCGGCCACCGGGGACAGCAGCGCACAGAGCTTTTTTTCTTTTTTAGAGAGAGAAAAAGTCTTTTGAATTTGTTTACAGTTTTTATTTTCAAAAGTTATTAAAACGCACAATTTAGGCATCGAACTCTGGGCTATGCGCCTTAAGTCAACTTCTGAAACCACTAGACCATTGTAATCTAGTGAAAATTTGAAAAATAAAAAGGGTGCAACACGAGGACTTCTTGGGAGGTCACCCATCATAGTACTATTCTCACCCAAGCACGCTTAACTTCGGAGTTCTGATGGGATATGGTGCATTAGTGCTGGTATGATCACACCCATTTTTTCTTTTTAGTTTTTACTAAAACGTTTTCGCTATTCCTATCGACAGAAAATGTTTCACATTTAAAAATTTTAACTTCTTTTAACATTTGTTTCTATTACCTAATATAAAGGGAAATTGCCAAATTACCAGATTTATAATTTCACTTTTCATGTTTATACTAAACATTTTTTATCCTCACTTTTAATGAATGGTAAAATACATTTATAAACTCTAGAGTTAACTAATCTAGACTTAGGGTTTAGAGTTGAAGGGGTAGGATTTTTGGAATGTGGAATTTAGGATTCTAATAAATATATAAATAAATACTTAAATATATATATATATATATTTAAAAAAAAAAATAGTTTCAAAAATAACTTCCGATTTTCAAAAAGAAATTTTGAAAAAAAAAATCGAAAAAAATCAAAAAAATATTATAAAAAATTCGAATTTGAAAAAGTATAATTCGTGAAAAAAAATTTTAGTTTTTTAGTTTTATTTATTTAAATAATTATTTATTATATATGTAGAGAACAAAAATATAATAGTCTTTTGCCACTTAATGAACAATGTATTTTTTTAAATGTCTCTTTAGTGGTGGTAAACATGAATAACGGCATCAAGAAAATAGTAAACATGATAATTCCCCTAGTATAAATCAAAATATTAGTTTTTCACTTTTATATCAAACATTTTATAAACTGAAAAGTCAAGAAAATTCTAAACACAAACAGAAAGTTATCAAAAACTAATATTTGATATATTTCAATTTTTGGAAAGACATAAAAAAATAATCCCGCTTAATCCCTGCGTATATTTCAATTTTTTTCATAACTCGCTATGTCCTGACCGAGCAGACGCGCCTAGCATATTCCTGAAAAGGGATTTACCAACTACCAACCACTCCATAAAACTTAACTAAAAGACTTCACTCTAATTAATCGAATTCTAAGTGTACATGAACTAAAAGATAGGTGTTGATATAGTGGACTGATTTAAAAGTGGCAAAGTGAGTTTAGTCAATGATTCAAACACGACCTAGTCAACTGAAGAACCATTTTGAAAGAGAGTGGCCTCAAACGTGCTTAACGAAATATATTGCAACTTTATTGATCGTTGATCGAGTAGAGAAGATACGATGAACCAAGTTTGAGGCCACCTCTAGAGTGACCAATCTAATTGGCACGTGCATCGCTCTCTCTTTCGACCTACCTCCTCCAGTTTCCACGATGACAAATTCTTTTTTCGAGTTAAATATGATTTTCAAGGAAAAAAATATCAAAAGCATATTCGATTCGAATACTGATTCTTTAGAGCCCATGATGTTGGAAAGGGACTTAGGGAAATTCATATTTAACTAATTTAAAGTAGTTTTATTTCGTCATAGCTGACGGTTACACTCTTTACTCAAGTGTCCCGGCCAAAAACAGTTTTATTATTTGTTCTTTTTCTGTATTTTCATGATGTTTCTTTTGACTATTCGCGCAGGATAAAGAAACAAAAAACATGTCGTTACAAAAAAAACACTACACATAAGAAAAAGACCATTTTTATCAGGAGGTTTCTAGCGTAATATAAGAATCGTCTCTTAAATTTTAACTAAGAAAAACTAAGAATCGACTCTTAAATTCTTATTTAAAAGTCGGTTCTTAGTTTTTTTTTTAAATTCTTATTTAAGAGTCGGTTCTTATTCTTAATTAAAAGTTAAGAAACAGTTCTTATATCACGCTAAGAACCTCACCCTAAGAACTTCCCGATAAACATGCCCTAACTTTTTTGGTTCCATTCAACAAATTTGCTAAACACTAGACTAAATTCAGCAAACTTTACAGTTTTCAATCACCTTCAACAATTTTGGGGTTATGCATGTTTACATTCAGGTCTATTATACTCTTTCAGTTTTTGGTCCATCAAAAATAATCATATGATAAAAAGTCAAAAGAAGGAAAAGACCAGCTGATGAATTGATTCTAATTATAAACTTAATCTTCAAGATTAGTGTCTTTTTCTTCTAACTGAAATTATAATGATCAAATTAACTAAATTAAGATCCATGATATTGATCACAGGAAGTAGAAGGCATGATCGGCAAAACCTTCTACGATACATACACAAACCAGAAACAACTTATTAAAATACTAACAGACGGCTCTGTGAAAACATGAACAACACTCTGAAACTTAGCTGATATGCTTGTCTTCATGCATAAAGTAGTAGATGTAAAAGCCGGAAAACCGGATCAAAAGAAACGATATAATATAAACGATGTTAAGGAAAATATATAGACGATTCGAAACCGTAACGAAAATGAAAACATGGAGTCGAGACGAATCTCTTTCCTTAACTCTTAATATTCACTCCGTTAGTGCGACGGATCTGTACAAATATGATTCTTAGGATAAAACCATGATAGGTTATCAGGCGGCACCCGTGAAGAACCTCTACGAACTAATATTTCTACGAAACACTCTCTAGACTTACGCTATAGGATTTGCTGGTTTTGGTTGTGGAAAAACGTTATGAAACTTCCTCCGCAAGATCCTTTCTCGTTTAAACTTATCTTCACGAAGAGAGACTGCATGTTGTTTTTAAACGAACTACATGTTGTTTAAAATAAAATGCATGTCATTTTTTCGGAAATTAAATGGCAAAACTTTGAGCTTAACTTGGTCCAAAAAGAATAGTCCTATTAGGCCGGAGGCCCTCCACCAAGACCCAAGACCCAAGACCCAAGCCCAAGCCCACGCCCACGCCGAGCCGAGCCGGCCGGACGGCGGCGGCGGCGCGCGCGTGGAGAGCCTTTCTCTCTCTCCAAGCCGTTTACACACTCATGGCATGAAGGCATATATATATTACTCCAATTCTCTCTTGCTAGGCGATGTGGGACTTTGCTCCACTTCTTCATTCATTTAACTTAAGCCAACAAGGCTTTTTGTTAAAATCCCGTAGGCCCATTTCGTTTTCACATTTGACCATTTATTATTAAGCCAATGGGCTAAATAATTAGGTCCAACAATCCCCCACATGAATATAAATGACTCTTCTAAACATATGCAGACTAAATGCAGACTCGGTAGACTAAAAAAATACTTATTCTAACCCTGACTAGACTAGACAGACTTATCGAGAGTGTTTGCGAAAAATTCACTGTGTTTGAGTTGGTGGCATTTTTAAGCCTTGAACCACTTATAGTTAATATCTGTCGGGTTTACTTTACCAGAAGGTGAACATGATGTCTTGAACCAACCGGTGTTTTATGTAGACCGAGACAACAGACATAACGCAGCTTCATTTTTTCGTAGAACTTAGTTCTCTATTGTGTTCATTGTGGCCCTGAAGTATTCCTGGTTTTCATGAGTGAACTTATAGAATATAGCCTTGCATTTATTCTCCTAGAAACGGCCCCATTTCACACTCATTAGGTGATTGACCATGAAAAGTATTGAGTAATACTCCGCTTTAGAAGCTATGGAATCATTAAAAGCTTATGCTTACCCTCCTCACATTTGCTAGCACTTTTATCATCTTAGAAACTGGGAAGAGACTACTTTGTCTCAAGTGCTTTGGTTAGATTCTATTTGATTTTTTTTCCCTTTGAACCTACGTCTTGGGATCTCCAGTCATGATAGGTTGGGTTGCAATCAAGCATCCTTATTCGTTATAGGCTTAAAAACCCATTCCTTTTGATGATTTAGCAACAACATCTCGTGGCAAACCTTTAGTAAATGGATCCGCTAGGTTGTCAGCAGATTTGATGTAGTCTATTGTGATTACACCAGTTGAGATAAGTTGTCTAATGATTTTATGTCATCTTCTGATGTGACGAGATTTACCATTGTAGAGATTATTCTGAGCCCGAGCTATTGCTGATTGACTATCACAATGTATGTGTATAGCTGGCACAGGTTTCTCCCACATAGGAATATCTTCCAAAAAATTTCTAAGCCATTCAGCTTCTTCTGCTGCTTTGTCTAAGGCTATGAACTCAGATTCCATGGTAGATCTGGCTAACACTGTTTGTTTGGTAGATTTCCATGATATTGCTGCTCCTCCTAGTGTCAAGACATATCCACTCGTAAATTTTGAGTTTTTAGAATGTGATATCCAGTTAGCATCACTGTATCCTTCTAAAACTGCTGGTTCTTTACCATAGTGAAGCCCAAAATCTTTGGTATAACGCAAGTAATTGAGTACCCTCGTTACAGCTTTCCAGTGTGTATGACCTGGATTACTTGTATATTGACTAAGTACGTTTACTGCATGCGCCAGATCCGGTCTAGTACAATTGGTCAAGTACATGAGACTTCCGATCACACGTGCATACTCATTTTGTGAAATCGCTTCACCTGAATTCTTTGTCAAGTGTATTTGGGGATCTAACGGAGTTTTTGCCATACTATTAGAGTAATTTTTAAATCTCTATAATATTGTTTGAGCATAATGAGATTGGGTTAAGATAATTCCGTTTGAATTTCTTGTGACTTTAACCCCGAGAATTACATCTACTAATCCGAAGTCTTTCATCTCAAATGTCCCTTTGAGCATGTTCTTTGTTTGATTGATAATGTCTTTACTGCTTCCAATAATGAGCATATCATCTACATATAGACATAGCAAAACATACGCATTTTTGGTAGTTTTGTAGTATATGCATTTGTCACATTCTTTTATTTTGAAACCATTTGACATCATTGTATTGTCAAATTTTTCGTGCCATTGTTTAGGAGCTTGTTTAAGCCCATAAAGTGACTTTACAAGTCGACATACTTTGTCTTCCTGCCCGGTAATGACAAAACCTTCAGGTTGTTTCCTCTTCTAAATCACCATTTAGAAAAGCAGTTTTTACATCCATTTGATGGATTTCTAAGTCTCTTAAGGCTGCGATAGCTATCATCAGTCTTTATTGATGTTATTCTCGTCACTGGAGAATATGTATCAAAATAGTCAAGGCCTTCTTTTTGTCGGAATCCTTGAACAACAAGCCTAGATTTGTATTTTCCACCAGGTTTTCGTGTCATTATCCATTTATTCCATAATGCTTTGCAGCCAGGTGGTAAATCCGTTATGTAATAAGTATAATTTTGCATGATCGAATCAAATTCACTCCTGACAGCTTCGTTCCAAAATGGAGCTTCTGGTGAAGCCATGGCTTCTGCCAGAGTTTTTGGAACATTTTCTACTAAAAATGCCATTAGGAAATCTTCTCCAAAAGATTTTTCTTTCCGAACTCTTTTGCTCCTTCGAGGTTCATCTTTTTCTTCATTTTCTGAAATATCATTTATAGAAATCTCGACGTTTGTCTCAGTTTCTGAGTTTTTGTCATTGTCTCTTTCTTCTCGAGTTCGTTTTGAACCGTGTTTTTCCTTATATGGAAAAATATTTTCGAAGAAACATGCATTTCTTGATTCCATGACTGTATTTTCATGAATGTCTGATATTTCAGATTTATGTACCAGAAATCGATAAGCATTACTGTTATGTGCATATCCGATGAAGATGCAATCCACTGTTTTAGGTCCAATCGTGACCTTCTTTGGTGGCGGTACCGCAACTTTTGCCAAGCACCCCCACACTTTGAGGTATTTATACGAAGGTAAATTACCTTTCCATAATTCATATGGAGTTTTGCCAGTTACTTGGTGTGGAATTTTGTTGAGGATATAATTAGTGGTATGCAACGCTTCCCCCCACATGTTCTGGGGTAACCCAGATTCCTGCAACATTGCATTCATCATCTCTTTTAGAGTTTGATTTTTGCGTTCAGCAACTCCATTAGATTCTGGTGAGTAAGGAGCTGTAGTTTGATGGATTATTCCATGTTCTTTACAAAATGCATTAAATGGACCATCGTACTCGCCTCCTCTGTCGTTTCTAACTACTTTAATAGTTGTTTTAAGCTGATATTCGACTTCGAGTTTAAATTCTTTAAATTTTTGTCAGGTTTCATCTTTGCTATGTAATAAATATACATAACAATATTTTGTGCAGTCATCTATGAAGGTCACAAAGTACTTTTTACCACCTCTAGTTTGTAAGTATTTTAAATCACATAAATCGGTGTGAATTAAATCTAGAGGTTTATTAGTTCTTTCAACACGAGGTGATGGCATTTTCGTGAACTTAGCCTGTACACATACTTCACATTTTTGTTTACTTGTTTTGCATTTAGGAATTAGATTTAAATTCATTAATCTTTGTATAGATTTGTAGTTTACATGGCCTAATCTTTCATGCCATATATTAAAAGACTCAACCAAATAAGCAACTGGCTCTTTCTTATTCATTGAAACTTTTGGAGCTACAATTTTCGGAGGGACTGTCATTACATTCAACTTGACAAGTCCACCCTTAACATACCCTCTTCCCAAATACATCCCATTCTTCCTAATCACGAGCTTGTCCGCCTCAAAATTTGTGGCGAATCCATTCTTGCTGAGCAAGGTTCCCGAGACCAGGTTCTTCCTCATGTCAGGCACATGCTTCACATTCGTCAGAGTGACCTCATGTCCAGATGTCATCTTCAAAATCACATTGCCGCGTCCTTCAATCTTGGAGACTGCAGTGTTTGCAATCTTGAGCTTCTCCTGAGTCTTGCTTTTCTCATAGGTGTTGAACATCGCCCTATCGGTGCAAATGTGGGTGGTTGCACCAGTGTCATACCACCATTCCTTGGGGTTGTTGCTTTCAACCATGTTGGCTTTAGTCACCACAGCAACGAGATCCTCCTCAGTGAGATTTGCCTGAGCCTTCTCATCTTTGATCTTTTTGCGACACTCAACAGTCTTGTGCCCCACTTTGTGGCAGTAGTGACATTTCCCCCTGAACTTATCCACATTTGCATTCACATTGATTTCAATGCCTTTGTTCTTGAAGTTTTTTCCAGAAGCCTTCAGGGCTGCAACAGTTTTGGAAGGCTTGGCAGGAGAATGGGCGTGTGCCTTTCCTTTGCCTTTGTGCTCAGCCATGTTGACACTGTGCTCCTTAGCAGTGACATTGTCAGCAATTCGGTTTCTGAATTCCATCTGAAGCCTCATGATGAGCTCCTCGAGCCCCATCTTCTTCTTTTTGTGCTTCAAGTAGTTCTTGAAATCCGCATAGCTTGGAGGAAGCTTTTCAATGAAGCTGAGAGTTGTGAATGTCTCGCAAATGGACCTTCCTTCAGCAGCGATTTCATGGCAAATGAGCTGAAGCGCTTCCACCTGATCCATGATGGATTTTGAATCCACCATTTTGAAGTCGTGGAACTTTGAGACCACATACTTCTGGCAGCAAGCGTCCTCACCTCTGTACTTCTTGTCCAGTGATCTCCATAGCTCTTTCGCCGTGGGGATCTCACAGTAGACATGGTACAATGGGTCAATGAGACGACCCAAAATGTAACCTTTGCAGATGAAGTCGGAATGCACCCATATGTCAACAGTTGCGAGACTGTGAACATCATCAATCCCGTAAGGAATAAGGGGCTTGTCCTCCTGGATGAACTTGTCTAGCTTCATCGTTGTCAGGAAGAACATCATCTTCTTCTGCCACGTTTTGAAGCCTTTGCCATCAAACTTGTCTGGTATCAGTCCTTGAGTGAACACACTAGGGACAGCCGGAGGAGTTTGAACTGCCACCGGACCACTTGCAGTTGCTGAAACTGAACCCGCCTGATAAAGACCAACACTGAATAGACTCTGGCGAGTGGTTTCATCAGCAGCATTTCCCACAGGGAGTAGTGCTTGTTGTTGCTGCAGCGGTTGACGCTGTGATGTTTCCAACGGTTGTCACAGTTGCATCAGTGGCTGCAACGTTGAGTGGAGTTGTTGTGACATCAATGGGGGTGTTGTTATCGTTCGTCATTTTTCTGTAGAGAAAACATGAAGACGGATTAGTACTCCAATCAACAAATAACATAATATTTTTAAGCAAAAAATAATAGTCTAAAATCGATTTTCATTTTTGGTGTTTGAACCAAATCATATCGATATAAGTCTTGAGAAAAACGTTTTTCAAACTCACTTAAAAGCGTTCGCAGAAATCGTTTTGTATAGACTTAGAATGTTTCACAAACTCGCTTAAGAAAGCGGTTAATGAAAACGATTCATGTAAGTAACATTTTGTTAATGTATCAAAAACGTTTCGCGATAATGCTAGAAAGCAATCCACAAAGCGTTATGAAACAAATAAGAAACGTTTCGCGGAAGGGCTATAAAGCAAATCGCAAACTCGTTATCAAAAGAACATAGAAACGTTTCGCGGATAAGCATATAGCAAATCACAAACATTGTTTGAATGAAACCATAACAGGTTTGTATGAATTGTATATAAATAAACGTTTTTCGGTAGTGCTACAGAGCAAAACGCAAACCGTTTATGAGATAAATTACAAACGTTTCGCGGAAGTGCTAGAAAGCACATCGCAAACACGGTTCTAAAACCCGTTTTTATAGATCGTTCTTCAATCCGATCAAACGCTTTCCTAGATGCAAGTACACCTAGCCAAGCAGGGTGGGTCTTACGTGACAATCAGATGCTTTGCAAGTCTGTCAGCCACTTTGTTTCTCGACTTGTTACTGTTGACCTTCACAATGACTATGTTATTTCACATCAAATTAATACAAAGTAGATGTTAAAAAACATTTGCCAAATAATTTTTTTAGAAAAATAAATATGCAAAATAGTATATAAAATGATATATAATTAAATGTGAATATAGTCAAAAATATACATACATACTATGCAGATTCAACTCTAGTTTTTTTTTTTTTGTAACACAAACTCTAGTTAATAGTTATGTTTAGATCCTAAATGCTATAAGCCGAATAATAATTTTAAAAGAATTTGTAACAACCCGGTTTTGTTAACCGGAGTTGGTTTGATTTTTCTAGGGCTGAACCAAACCATTTCCTAAACCAAGCCATATATGATCGTATATATCCTCTTCCCTAATAGAAAAGCCTTAGCCGTATCCCTATGCAGCCATCTCCATCGTCTTCTCCGATCTCTCCCATTCGTAACTCATTCCCTCTCTTGGCTTCTTCTTTTTCTTCTTCTCTTATGCTTTGCTTATTCTTGTCGTCGTGCTCGTTCTCATGTCTTCACCGGGTGCGACAAGACGCAACCACCTCCCGAGTCATCGCCGGTGAGTCACGCCATCACCACCTTCTTCATTCACTATGGGAGTAATCGTCAAAGGGATATGTCGCGTACTCGCGTTATCATGTGTTGTTGACGTGAAGAAACAAGTCGAGAGGGAGAGAAGTTGCTTTCATGAACCGGAGCCACCTTGTTCTTCACCAGCACCGGTTTTTGATCTGTATTGCCGTGAGCTGTAAGTCAGTGGAGGTGCAGCCCATGTCGCCGAGGTTGTGGTTACGTCAAGGCGAAGTGGTCGGTGTTAAGCATGCCTTGCTCGTTTCTTGCGCAGCAAGAAAGTTATCATCGAATTTCATCCTCACGTGACGTGTAATACCAACTTAATGTGCCAATTATTCTTTTTGAAAATTTCAAAATATATATATATTTTTTTATCTCTTATATTGGTCTCGTGTATCATTGGCAAGAAATCGAGTTTCAAGGTGACCAAGTTACATAATGCTATTTTCCGATCTACTTACAGTTCTTTCTTATTGGATAAGATGAGAGCTATTCTATAATATCCCTTAGAACTATTTCTATGGATATTTTAGTTTCTATGCATGTTCTATCTCTATGAATCAAGTCTTCATGAGAGTCTTGTTTGGTTATTATTTATGCTTGCTAAACCTGATATGGAGTTTTAGAGGATTCAACAATTGAATGAAATGAAATGAATAATGATAAAACAATTATATGTATGTATAAACAGGAGTTCATTTATGGAGATTGCGGGTGCAAATAAACGTTTGTGTAAACCTCCTTTTGTAAAGATTATAACAGTTATATCTCTATGAATCAAGTCTGCATGCGAGTCTTGTTTGGTTATTATTTATGTTTGCTAAACCTGATATGGGGTTTTAGAGGATTCGATGGTTGAATGAAATGAATAATGTTAAACATATATATGTATGTATAAATATAGTCCATTTGTGGAGATTGTGGGTGTACATAGACGTTTGGGTAAGCCGCTTTTTGTAAAGATTACAGATGCATAAAGATGTTGCGTAAGCCGGCTTTTAGGGTGATTGTGGGGGTATAGATCTATATTATTAAAACTGAAGTATTTTTTGGCACTATTTGGAAACATAGTTAGCAGTATAAATGAGAATTGTTTGGAAAAATAGATATCAGTATTTTAGTACTTCTTTTATTTACATTTAACTATTGCATTTACAATAAATTAAATATTTACTTTTTTTATTTCTTTTTATTTACATATTCTGCGACTGCATTTAAAATTAATTTAGACTAATTAATTACAATACCGAAACTTATCTAACCAAATCGATATTCCTATATTACATCAAGTTGCATCAAGTTATATATATATATATATATTGTCATCAGTTGCATCAAGTTATAAAATTTATAATATAATATTATGTGCAAATATTTGCAACGGATTGTTCTCAGTTGGTGAAGATGGTTTCGGAACCAGAAGAATGACCAGCATTTGAAAGCTATTTAGAAGATATTAAGCTTTTAAAAGGAAGTTTTCTACACTCAGACATTGTACATGGAATTTTTTTATAAAAACCAGCAGTTTATGAGTTTACGTTAAACACAAGTTAAATCAAACATCCGCGCGGGAGCGCGAGTCAAGTTCTAGTACGTTATTATTAGTCGCCGACGGGTAGATTTCAGGGGTACAAAGACGTTAGTATCAGTCGCAACGAATAGATTGCGGAGGTACAAAGATATTTGTCGACGAACGGATTGCGGGGGGAGGGGTACAAAGATGGACTATTGTACTAGCGATACTTACATATATACATATATTCTTATGAGAAAATACAGTGTGCAGAGAGTGTTTATGTATTATCAGCCAAGTTGAGGTACGATAGGTACTGTGTTTCACTACAATAAAACACTGATTTTGCCACACTACATATATAGTGACAAAATAGTCACAAATATGACTTTTGTTACCTTTTTGCAACTACGGGTTGAAGTAAGAAACAACTCGTCGCAAATAATTGTAGTCGCAAATTGGTTGCCAAATAGCAACTACTGTGAGACTTCACAATAAGTAGCTAATTTTGTGACTAATGTATAACTACATTGGAAATCATAAATTAAGTTACAATTTCGTGGTAATATCCATAACGACAATGTAGTTGGGGTTTTTAGTTCATTAGTGATAAAGTTGTGACAAAAAAGTGCGACTCATATGCAACCACATGGTATTTGGAGTTACACAGTCGTTTCAAATATTAGCAACTACTTAGGGACTGCACTGATATTTATTATTTTATTTTACAAAAATTAAAATTTTAATTTATATTTGAATTTATAAGCAAATAATTAATTGTAAATGAAAAACATTTATAATTAAACTTTATTAATTAAAAACATCGGAATCAAGTAGTTCAAAATATGCTTACATAAACAATAGGACATTAAAAGACAATCCAATCTAAATTTCCTAACTCAATTGATTTTGTATAAAACAGCCAAACACTAAAAGATAATCCAATCTAATCTATACAAAACTTTCTCTACTTTTTTTTTTGTAACTTGAGAACTTTCTCTACTTGTGATGAAGTATCTATGCTGGCACAGAAAACATACTCGTGTTATTCCTTTAACTCCTGTCTTGTTTCTTCCATTACTTCACGAGAAGCAGCTTCAAGAACAGTCTCATCATCAGAATATATCTGAACAATAGACAAATATTTAAGAGATTTATTATGCATTCCTACCTGCAGTTCATCCTATATATATTACAGAATCTCATAATACTTACACTACAAAAAAAAGATCAATTTAAATCATTTATTTTTAATATTTGCATTAGTTATAAATGATGTAAAAGAATTTCGCATCACTTAAAAAAATGACTCTGAAAGTGGTGATGCAAATAATTTGTATCATTTCATTAATAATTGATGTAAGAAATAATAATATTTTCATCATTTAGTTTTAGTGATGTTAAAATGTAACGGTTATAAACAATGATGTTAACTCTTATATCAATTGAGTTAAATGATGTTAGTATTAGTATCAATTAAACTAATCGACTTAAATTATTTAAATCATTATTAACAACTGATGTGATATATTTTTAACAGTTAAAATAATTTATTACAATTATTATATTATTTATTAATAATAATATTAAAAATTAAATGGATTAGCAGTTGTCCCATTTATAATTATCTATTTAAAATACTGCCATCGCTTGTACAATGTTTAAATTTATCTCAATAAATAAAAATAAAAATCTTTTAATTAAGCATTTTTTATTTTTTTGTTCCTGTGAAAATTTAACGAAGAAGAAAAGGAGAAGCCTCACAAATAAGACTGGAAAATGAATTCAAAGAAAGAAAGAAAAAAACTTGTAAAAATAGTTAAAAGAATTGGCCATAGCAGTTTCTTCAATAAATTCTTCTTCTTCTTCTTCTTCTTCTTCTTCTTCTTCTTCTTCTTCTTCTTCTTCTTCTTCTTCATTTTGTCTTCAATTGGCCATGGAAAATGATAATGGCGTGGAGCTTGTTACTCCTAAGTAGCAGACAACAAAGAAACATGATCAAATCCAATTGCTTCTGAAACCTGACAGAACAACAGTGCCAATCTTTAGGACATAGAGTTATGTGATTCATTCCAAATGTTAAAATCTTTATACCAAGAACCCTAGAAACTTCCTGTCTCATCATCTGCAGTACACTAGCATCAGCGTGTCTGTCTATATATATATACACTTAGACGTCATCACAATCTAAGATCCTGACAATGTATGGAGAAAAAGGAAATAATACCTATCAAGAATTTTTCATCAGATTTTTAAGAAAAGCAAAATCTTCCTTTCAAATCTTCTATAAACAGAAACACAATCATAATCATCATGATTCATATAAGAATACTTGATTCATGTTGAGAAAATGCTTTTAATCAAATAACAGAGAACAAAAAAACTGATGAAAGAGATTTGAGAGAGTGTGACGAATAGGAAGATCTTCACAGAAAAGAATAATAACTACTTCTCTAATTACATTGGGTTTAAGTGGTTTACTCTATTTGAACTTGTAATGGTGGTTCCTATTTTTGGGGGATTGTAACAATCACATTTGCTACTTTTTAATAGTTATGTGTTTATTCTATAATAATATTGTAGTTTTACAAATTTTGTTCTCGATATAAATTATTTTTTTACTAGCTCAAATATTTTAACTGATGCAAATTAAAATAAAATAACATCATTTTATTAAATTGATGTTAAAGAAAAGGATTATTATAAATTTTTGTTAGCATCAGTTTTCTAATTGATCTAAATTATGTATCATGTTAATAACTGATGTTAACTAAAATAATAAATGCATCAGTTATTTAATCGATATAAATTTATATGATAGCATCAATTTCATTTAAGTGATACAAATTAACAAAAAAAATAATATCATTTTTCTGAAATGATGTTAAATTAATTAATAAAACATCAGTTATTATAATTGATTTAAAAATAGGTATATTCACATCATTTGTAAATAAGTAATTTAAAATAGCATCATTTATTTTTGTGATATAATTTATGTGATGTAATTCACACTTTTTTTTTGTAGTGTTAGGAAATATATCTTAAATGCACAATAGATGATCAAACACGATGTGGCGATAATAAAATAAATAAACATGTTATTCTATTTCATTCTTACTTAGCTATATATCGACTTTTCCATAAGCATTGGAGAGGAAAGGAATTACGAAACCAGTTAGATAATAAAATGCAAAACTACGAAAAAATTTGAACAAGCAGAAAATTATAAAATCCGATTCTTGTAACCATTTTGCATTGTAAACCTAAACAGATTCTTTAACTTATATGGAAAATAATACGAAACGGCCAAAAGACTCGCAATGTTGCAAATGTGAATACTAGAACTGAGGCAAGAATAGTAATATAATCATAATGGCAGGATCCCCTATATATTAATTGAGGAACATTTGAAAAGATGTAATCTCAATTTTGTATTAATTAAAAAGACCTCAATGCATATGTGGCACTCAATTAGGTAGTCAATTACATTCAATTGAAAAATAAGTAGGTCCACATTCGATTTTTATATGTTGTTAGATACATAAGTTGGTCAAACTATATGATATAATGATATGATATGCTATTTTCTTTCCTTAAATAAAACCTACGGAATTACCATAAATGGCTAATATATATATGACAATTAATGATTTTAATAATAAAGATTTGATAACAATTTATATCTCCTCCATCATTTTTGTTTAATTTTATATTATTAAAATAAATTAAACAATCAAATTAGCTATAAAAGTAAAATTTAGATTTTTTCGTATATGTTATATTTTGAATTTTTAAAAACGACAATAAATGACTAAAACTATTAAAATTATTATGTTAAAAATTAATGATCAATGGTTTAACATTTTTTATTATAAGAAAATACACATGATTTTAAAACCATATGAGTAAAAAATATCATTTAATAATAAAATAAATATATATATATATATAGATTAAACACTATATACCATAAGATTACATAAATATTTTAATATTAAAACTTTCAATGAATTTTCAAGAAAAATTATAAATTATAAACTTATTAAATATTTCAGATTGAAAATTTTGTTATCGATGATTTAAATATTTTGTTATAAAACGATATGAATGATCATAGAACCGTATGATTATAAATTCTTATTTAATAAATAACTATACAAAATATACTATTCTTAGAAAAATAGGTTGGTCCATCTTAACTTATATTATACTTTTTATTAAACTAACTATCGAATTGATAAATAACGTACCAAAAAATGTTTTGCACTTTCCTTAAATAAAAGCTACAAAATTACCAAATATGATTAACGTATATGTGAAAATTAATTATTATGAATAATAAATATTTGATAACAATTTTTGTATCTTAGTTCTTTTTTTAATTTTATATTATTAAAAGATATTAAAAATTACAGTAAATATATAATAAAAACATTTATTATTTTTCTTATATGTTATATTTTGAATTTTTCAAAACGTCTATAAATTATTAGAAATTTGAAGATCCACACTCTGAAAATTTTGTGATCAATAGATTATTTTTTTTGTCAAAATAAGTTACAAATGATCATAAAACTGTATTAATATTAACTTTTATTTAATATTATAAGAAGATACACATGATTTTAAAACCATATGAGTAAAAGATATCATTTAATAATAAAACATATATATATATATATAGATTAAACTATATACCATAAGATTACATAAATATTTTAATATTAAAACTTTCAATGAATTTTCAAAAACATTTATAAATTATAAACTTATTAAAGATTTCACATTGAAAATTTTGTTATCGATGATTTAAATATTCAGTTATAAAACGATATGAATGATCATAGAACTGTATGATTATAAATTCTCATTTAATAAATGACTATATAAAATATACTATTCTTAGAAAAATAGGTTGGTCCATCTTAACTTACATTATATTTTTTATTAAACTAACTATCGAATTGATAAATAATCTACCAAATTTTTTTTTGCACTTTCCTTCATTAGAAGCTACGAAATTACCTAATATGATTAATGTATATATGAAAATTAATTATAATGAATAATAAATATTTGATAACAATTTTGGTATCTTAGTTCTTTTTTTTTAATTTTATATTATTGAAAGATATTAAAAAATCACATTAAATATATAATAAAAACATTTCTTATATGTTATATTTTGAATTTTTCGAAACATCTATATATTATTAGAAATTTGAAGATTTCCACTCTGAAAATTTTGTGATCAATAGATTATTTTTTTGTTATAATAAGTTACAAATGATCATAAAATATAACGCATATGAATTTTTTTTTAATAAATATTCAAACTAAATAATATATATATATATATATATATATATATATATATATACTAATGATTTAAAGTAACAAGATTAGCTGATCAATTTAGTCGTCCAGTTGAAATCTTTCAAAAGTATGTGAAAGACTAAAGTCAAAGTAAATATGGATTTAGAATAATAGTTATATTTTACTAACCGAAATACCAAAAAAAATCGAACCGAACCGAAACCAACCCGATATCCGGATTGAACACCCCTAATCCAAATGAAGCCAAACTATTATTTCATTCTCCAAAATATAATAAAAATAATAACTTAATCCCGCACAAGGCGCGGAACTTATCCTAGTTTGCAACTATTTGGTAACTACTTTACGGGGTCGCCAGTAAGTTGCGAAATACTGTGGTTTCAAAAATGTGGCAAATATTACAACTAATTTGTAACTCGTTGGAGTTTGCAGTGACAAAACAGAGACAAACATTTACCCTAAACCCCAAATTAAACTTACGATCATTTTACAATGTTATATTTTAAAAATAACTTTCTTATATACCAAATACATAGTAAAATATATAAGATATCACATAATAAATTAGTTTTTTGGATTTGTTAAACTTGTTTTATGATCTTGAGTTAATATCCAAATATCATGAGTGAGTCTAGTTTATACAAAATAAATTAGTTTTTTTGGATTTGTTAGATTATTTTCTTATAATTAATAGTTAATCATTTTGTAAAATTATGTTATGCAAAGGTTTAATGAGTAAATACAAATGTAGTCGCAAATTAGTGGCATAATCTACCACTACTTTGTGACTCATTTAGGTATATAGTGTCAAGATAGTCACAAACTAGAAAAAGACATTCTTTATCTCTTGATTTTAACTTGACTATATACAACTATAACATTTTCACTTGTATCATTCGGCTTTCACACAGCAATAATTTAAATATAAATGTATACATGTATATATATTTGCCACTAGTTTGTGACTCCGTCATTCTCATAGTAGCAAAACAGTGGCAAACTAAAAACCATAGTCCATGCAACTAGACAAATAGTCACTAATTAGTTGTCGATTTGCATTTATTTTGTTACTTTCTTATTTAGTCGCAAAAGAGTCTCAAATTGCTTTCAAATAAGCAACAAAATTGCAACTACACGTTTTAGTCGCAAATTTGCAAACTTATAACAAAATACATGTAGTAGCGCTAAAGTTGCAAAATAGTTAGATGCTGGTCGCTAATTTTTATAACTACTATTGTAGTTGCAAATGGTAGTTTCAAAATCAATGTTTTTTTGTAGTGTTTGTTTCATGTTACAGTGGGAGTTCTATTATTGAGCCATTAGTTTGCATGTCTAGCATCACATATTTCATTGAGTGACTTTTTTTTTACTCACCCTCGTTATTCTCTTGCATGTGAGCATGACGAACATATGGGTCTTGTATCTTGGAAAGATCATGTTTTTATCTTTTGTTTACATGACTTTTCGTTGCGGTTTATTTTTGTTTATTGACTTTTAAAAGTATTTTCTTCCGTATTTATTTTATTAAATGTTTCAACAGCTTACTTGATTTTATTATTTACTTTAATTCGGTTTAATTCAACATTTTGATGCAAGTATGTAGCTAACCATTCTAGAGAGACGATGAGTCGGTGTTAAAATAATATTTTACTGTAAATAAAGTAGTCAATGTATTATGTTAACTAAAAATAGTTTAAGATTTGACAAAATAAAATATGTCTATATACAACTTTTAATATTCTATAACTATAATATATGTTATATTCTTATTTTTTAATATATATAACTCGTTTATTTTGGTCTCAGATGTTTAGTTAAATTTTAGTGATTTAAATTAAAATAAGAAACCCAACACATTTCACACTGGTTTAATTTAATTTTAATACTTTTATACTAGAAATGAGATAATGTGTTCGTTGAATTCATCTCAGATAATTATTTTGCATATATTATAAATAACACGCAAAACTGCAATTATGAAATCATCAACCACAATCTTATCCACCTCATAGTCAAATAATATAACTGTTATCTAAATTTAATAAATCAAGTGAAAATACCAATTTAATTATTAATATTCCAAAAAAAAATTAAAATATATTCACTATCAATTTAAATATTTTGTTTTAATGTTCTTTTCAATTTAGTTATATTGTAAAATCATTGAATTTTCACTATCTTTCTATATAATTACTTAAATATGATCTTAAAAATTATAAATAGCTTATATATCAAATTATTTAACTATTTTTCTTATTTGGTGTGATAATTTATGTATGCTCTTAATTTTAAATAATATTTTTGATAGTTAAGATATATGAGTGTTTTGCATGAAGGCAGCCTTTGAAAATGTTATCAAGCATTTTGTAAAGATTCTCACGACATATACTTTAATTAGTTTATAATTACTCATTTATTTTAAATTTTCCTCCTTCCCAAAACTTATATTTACTATTTTCATATAGTTAAAAATTTATTAAACACTTTCTATTTGATTGTATATACTTAGTTTTTGATATGCATTTTTTTTTTGTTTTTATTGTGTTTTACTCTAATTTGATGGTTATTAACTATTATTTTTAATCGAATTACATGATTTACCTTTTGCAATGGACATATTTAGTCCAACTAAGGCTAAACCTATGAAAAGTTGGTGACCGGAATTTTCTGACGATGATTAAAATCAGATAAAAACACATCGTCGTCACCATCTCCTCAAGTGATATCATCCCTTCTAACTTTTTTATAATAACCACAAGACAACATTTCCTCCCTTCAAACCATTAATGGAATCAGAAACAAAACACTTCCTCGTCTAATTGGATGTTGGTCCTAGTTGACACAACCAAATATTCCATTTATGTGGATGTTGGTCCTAGTGTTGGTCCAAATCGAAAGAAAATTGTGGACGACTAAAGGGTTCACAAAACTTGGAAATGAGCATGAAAAAGCCGAAACCCTATAGATCCAACAGCAAAGTGGTAACATCTTGCCAATGTTTCAACTCATTGATAAGTGAAGCAGAGAGATAAACATGAAAACAAGAGCTAGTTGATTTGGTTTTGATGCGGTTTGATGAGGTTAGACGTCGGTTATGTCAACTTAAGTGCATGAAAGATGTGATTAAAAACACTCTCAGTTAATGTAGGAAATTGGGTGTTAAAGAATATAATTTTCAAGGTTCACGGAATACAAGTAGGCGGTATCTTTTACTTTTGGGAGAATGTGTGCTTAGTTCGACTTCACATTCAAGATGGTCACTGGTAGTAACTATATGGCGGTCAAACACGGTGCAACAGAAGTTCATTGGCTACAAGTATAGTGACATCATAGCACTACAATGATAAAACAGAAGACCTTGAAAATTTGATATATACAAGACATGATGGAATGGATAATAAGGGCCAATCTATTGATCATAAAATTGGAATGGAAAACCATGCGTTGGAAGCAAGTAAAAGAAACGAGAATCAACTTAAAGTGATTTGAGACAAAGTTTATTCACTTTCCCTTTATTTGCTGCCAACGCAGGTTTTCCCTTTCAAGTTTTTGATCAACTTCTTGACCAATGTTAACCATTGCACTTTTTCCCGTATATATCAAAAATTTAAGGCCTTATATTTCACCAGTATATTGTCATGATGTTATTACACTTGTAGCCACATGATATTGTGGTGCATTGTGTTTAGCCAACATATAGTCGATTCGAGCGAACATCTTCATGTGAAGCCAAATTGGGCACATCCCACCCTAAAAGTAAAAGAGATCACCAACTTGTATTCAAGGAACCTGGTTAATTATCTTCCTTGTATTGGTCATTTCAGTCAAATTCACACAATTAATGGGAACGGTTGTAAGCACACTTCTCATGCACTTTAGTTGGCATAACCGACTTCTAGCCACATCAAACCTCATCAAACCCAAATCAGGTAGCTCTTGTCTTCATGTTTCTCTCTTCGGTTTTCTTATCCCCGAGTTGAAACATGAGCAAAATGTAACCACTATGATGTTGGGACTATAAATTTATGGGTTCTTTTGATCGGACCAGTACTAGGACCAACATCAGCAGCAATGGGTAACTTGCCATGTCATCAGGTGGTATAGGGTAGGAAATGTTTTGTGTTGTTGATTTCATTACTTGTTTGAAGGGATGAGACAGTTAAAGGAGGAGATGTTTTTTTGTAGGTATCATCACGGTTGGAATGGGTGATACCATTAGAGGAGTTAGTGATGATTATGATATGTTTGTATCTAATTTTTTTGATCGCTAGGAAATTTCATCTACACCAAACATATAACATTATCCAATCATCTTAGGAACTAGGTTTAGACTGAAGTTTCACATAGCTTTCGGTTGACTCATTTTAAATTAGTTTTTCCATTGAAATTATTGGGCAACTGCCCAATCCTCTTAATTCATAGGCTTTATATTATACTCCATCTGTTCCTTAATTCTTTAATTATAGATTTTTTTAGAAAAAAGTATGTTTCAAAAAGATGTATTTTTTGTGTTTTCTATGAAAAAGTTGTAAACTTCAAAAAAAATTAATTGACTTTATTAAATTACTATTGGTTAAAAGTTATTGAAAACTGAGAATTACCGAAAACGATACATTTATTATGGTAGTTTAATGTATTTTCTTAATATGCGTGAAAATACTAAAAAGTCTATCTTTTAGGAACGGAGAGAATATTTTTTAAAATAATTTTAAATTTTATCTTATGACACGTCAATAATAAACAGATCCTAGATTATCATTGGATTTTATAAAATGTATTAAATTACCTCAATTGAGATCAAATATTTAATGGTTGTGTGCCATGTTCAAAACCGAACTGTGGATCCCGATTAACAACCGACGGAGCGGCAGACGGAAGCTTCATGTGGCGTTTTCACTATGTTCGGCAAGAAAACTGTATCAACAAAAATATTATTTTTTAGTTTAAATCAAATATTGAAGAATACATATGTGGAATTGATGCAAAACAACACGAACAAACTCATACAGTTTATTTTGACAATTCAATTGTTGACGATGGCAAAAAAAGTTGCAGGAAACCTAAACAAATCATGGAGAAGATGAGTGTATTTACGATTACACCACTCATTTATTTTTTTTTATTTTTTTTATTTTTATTTTTTTATACCACTCATTTAAAACAAACACAAAAAGTCAAAACACACTATACCAAACGCGAACTCGAGACATGTTAGGCTGATTCCTATCCAATCATCAAACCATCTTATCCTTAATTTTTTCCTTCCCGTAAGAGCACCCGCAACGCGGGTTCGTGATGAATCCTAAGCGCGATAACTTAGGTAAAAGCAATTAAAAAAATAATTTTAAAATGTCGTAACCGAAGGATTGATCCTAAACTAAGGGGTTTAAGGATCAAATCCTTAATCACGTGGCAAGGCGGGAGTGGTCGTGGTAGGGGTTGTGTTTCGTATGTGGAAAAAAACATTCATTCTCTTTCTCCGTCTCGAAAAAAAAACTCTCCCGAAGGCGAAAGGCGATTCAGAGATCGTGAAACGGTGAAGGTAAATCGCGTGCTCTTAACTCAATATTTTTGGATTAGGTGTTGATGCATGTTGATTAGTCAGTTCTAGGGTTCTATCGTGTGGTAAAAATCGATTTTAGGTTTCAAATCGAATTGGGGATTTTTTTCGATTTACGGTTTTCGTCTAGGTTTGTTATTTTCTGCATCTCGAATCGGTTCTTTGTTGTTTGAGAGTTCTATCGTATGGTTTTAATAGATATAGGGTTTGAAATTGAGTTGGGATTGACTTCTGGATTGATTTACGTTCCGTGAAGAGTTATAAATAATTTTACGGTTCGAGATTGATTTGTAAATCGATTACGGGTTCGGGATAGTTGAAACCATTTGTGTTAAGCTATCCTTATAGCTAATTATGAATCTGATAACATGATTTTCCTTGCAGGTTTTGAAATGGAGGAAGAACTTCGCGATAAGAAAGCACAAAAAGAGTACTACAACATGATCGATTTTGTTGCAAATGCGCAACAGGGGATTCCCAAAATTTGCCCCTGTGGATCAATCACGAAAGAAACCGTTGATGAAGATGATACGTACGACTACCTCCCGGGAAAAAGATACTTTATCTGCAAAGACTTTGAGGTATGTACTGTAATTAATCTGGTTATTTTTATGGTTCATATTCTGACAAATGTTTATCTTTTTTTGCAGAATGATGGGCTGCATTTCAGGCAACCATGGGTTACGGCTATTCATGAAGAAGTTGAGAGGCTCAAAGAACGGTATCACGAGCAGGCGAAGCTTCTGAGAGAGTGCCAGGCAGTTAAGGTGAGTGATGAGTGATCTGTTATGTCTTTAGGACTTTACTTATATGTGGGTAGGACTATAGTTCTGTAATAACTGTATGATGTATGTTCAGGACGAGGTGAGAATGCTGCAGGACGAGGTGAGAATGCTGCTTATGCGTGTGGCTGAACTCGAGAGAGCCCTGTGAGGTTAGTGGATTAAATTATCCTTCATCTCTGCCTCGTGTGAAATTAGTAGGAGTTTGCAAATAATATCCATACTGCTTCATTAAATCTCGCTTTCAAGATGAATAATTATTGTATGTTTGCATTTAATCATTCAATAAATGAATTTTCAATTTTAATGTTTTGCAACTTTCATAATTTTTAATTTCTTAAAAAAAAAAAAAATTATAAGATCTTCATAGTAGTAACACCATTGGACATATAATTAGGATCAAAGTCCTTAACTATTCAGAAAAGAAAAAAAATATTAAAATATGGCTAAGGACTCCAATGGTGGGTAACACCATTGGACATATAATTAGGATCAAAGTCCTTAACTATTCAGAAAAGAAAAAAAAATATTAAAATATGGCTAAGGACTCCAATGGTGGGTAACACCATTGGAGATGCTCTAAGCTACTTATTTTATATACACTTAGTCAAAACCTGAAAAAATGGAATCAACTCCCTATTAATCTCCATTTAATGGCCGAATTTTTCTGATAGATCGCTAAGCCACTCACCGCTCGATTCACGCCTAGTGTATTTCCATAGATAGGTTGTATATAATCTTTATTAAGGACTAGAAATTTTCCCGGGCTACGCCCGGGTTATTTTCCATATATTTTAATTAAATTTAAATTACTTTATAATTTGTATCTGAATATAAATATATTTTTATACTTAGATTGATTACAATATATACTATAATAAGTTCACATTATTGATTGCTACATTTTTATTAATTTACTAATGCCCGAAACCTTTAACAACATAACATGGTGTTAGATTTATATGAGCTACCGAACTTCTAATGTCAAACCAAAATAATCTAATGGTAATGTTCTTTACATTGGAGTATATGGATGTTAAAATGGGAAAACCCACCCCATTTAAGACACATCCCATCTTGTCAAAAAAAAAAAATTAAGACTCACCCCATTCAAAAGCTATGCCGTTAGATTAATTTTAAAATAAATCTATTAGAATTTTTCATTTAGACCCTCAAATATTACATTGACTCATTTAAACTTGTTTTGACCAATTTAAAATGATATATGATCTTCTGTTTTTAATATTTATTTTTAATGTATGACTATTTGGAAGAAAAAACACTTTTTAAAAATATTATAAAAATATTTAAAGATTGATTATGGAAAATGAGGTTTTAGTTGTTTTTTTTCAAAAAACGAAAAGTCGATTTTTTCGGCAAACCCGTAAAATTAATTTTTTTCTCTAAACCGCAAATCGGATTTCCATCTAAAACATCAAATTAGATTTTTCCTCTAAAACCGCAAATTGTATTTTCTCGATAAAATAAAAAAAAAATTGAAATTTACTGCCAAAATAAATAAAAATTGTTTTTTCCCGTCACAACCGCAAGAGCAAAAGTTTTCGCCAAAATCACAAAATTAAAATTTTTGCCAAAGCCGTGAACTTGAATCTTCCCTCCAAAATCGTAAACACAAAATTTCCAGCCCGCTAAAACAACAAATTCTTTTTTCCGCAAGAACCACAAAATCGAATATTTTGGCCAAAGCAGAGAAAATCAAAATTTTCAGTCAAAACCACGAAATCAATTTTTCCACCACAAAAAGCAAACTTCCAGCCAAAACCGGAAATCAAATTTTCCTGCGATTACCATGGATTTTGTATGGAATACGATTCGATATAACAACGAACTGCAAAACACTAATGTGATCTCAAAGGATAGCAATGAACTGCTTGATTTACTTGTAGCATAAGCAAAGCTCGCAGTAATTGTCCATGTCATTGACATGGCATCTTTCCGGTGGCTCGAGCTTCCGCAGGTTCCTTTGGCAAAGGCTAGTAATAGCACCTCTTGTTTCTTGGTACGTCGTCATGTAAACCGGGAGTCTCGTAACAACAATACCATGAAGCGAAGTTTTAATTCGCCTCCAGCATTCGTCTAATTTAGTTGGGGACTCCCTCCAACCAAGCATGTATATGTAGGCATGACTGACAGCTCGCTCACCTCTGCACAACATGATTACACCATCTGCGTAAGAACCACCTGCTGAGACGCGTAAATGGTGCATGCCATTGATTGTGTTGTTGCGAAAATATTCATGAATTCCTTGCACGTAGTGTGCCTGGATGTTACCGCTAGCAAGACATCGATCCATAAGATCACGGAAACGGTTGATAAAAGCCAATCAGGAAAATGTATGCGTCTGGAGATCCAGGTCCTTGTATATACGTGAGTCTCCTGCTGCCAACCCCAGAACCGGCGTCGACGCCATTGTGTAACGTAAGTCGGTTTCAGAGGACTTCACGAGCTGTGCAAGTAACATTTATATCTCTTGGTAGAAGCTCGTTGCGAGACAGTTGTCGAACGTCCGACATGTTTTTTACTATAAAAAAAATTCTGTTTATTTGACTATTCATTTTAATGTTTGTTTTAGTTTAACTATATTAATAGTTAGAATTAGTTTTTAAAAATTGCTGATGAGTTTAATGAAGTTATAAGTAATAAGTTGTGAAGTTTAATCCATTTTAACTGGAAATATAATTAAATCAGATAAACTACATAAAAATTTAATAGTGGTCATTACTATTTAAAATTATACATATTTGTTTGAGTCTTAAATATATTTACTATTTAAATTTGTTCCAATTTTATTTTGTTTATTTAATAATTTACTATATATTTTTAAATGTATTTTCTCTATGGGGTCCCTTTTTAAGCTAACTTTATATGCTCACTGTTTTTCTTTAATTTTCTTTTGGTTGTAATTGTAATGCATATGTACCGTAAAATATTATTGCTTATTATGATTCCCAAAAAAAAGATACATAATAAATATTAAAAAGCGGAAGGTGAATGTGAGCTCTTGATCACATTATTGCATGATTTGAATACATCAGATTGAAGTCATTCAATCTGTGCTAATAAATTATCTGCTGCAGAAGAAAAGGGAATGCTACCACAGGAAGAGCGTGAAAGACTTCACTTTCCCCTTGCTGATATGAGCCTCATTCTCAATTATCCAAGTTGTGAGATGTCACTTCACCAAGAATCATAATCCAAGTATTTCTTAGCCATCTACATGGATGTTTCATCATCAACATAGCTAGCAGTGATGAGTTGATTCTTCAGCTGAGTGAATAACAAAGTGGAGATACTTAGAATCAGAAAACTGCAGAAGAATTTGTTATGCAAAGGGAGTCAAAGTCTGGGGTTTTGAGAATATTACCGTACCTCAAAACATGTCTTTGCTACAGCAGCATGAAAACTTGCAGGATCACCCTGCATGCAAACACTGAGAGAATAAGTTTTGAGGAATGTGAATAGAAAAGTTTGAAGTTAGGGTGACATCAAATTTGATTACTCGAGACACTGATTCACAAAATTATGACATCAAATGTAAACTTCTAAAAAGAGCACATATTTTGAAATAAGGGTGATCCTGCTACTCTGCTTTCTTAATTAAGTATATGACTAAGATGTAAAGCATCATTTTGAAATGTATTTTAAACACTTACCGAATGGTCCATATAAAGCAGTGTGCCCACCAGGTGCTTGACCTCCAGAGAGAACACGAAGCTGCCCATAGTAGCTCTTTCCAATACCCTGTTGAATTGTAGTCATGACTTTTATAAACCAAAAATACTAAACCAAGGCTATGCATAAATGATCATTTTAAACAGCACAATCATAGAGAAAGTTTTATCCCTTCATGGGAAGGAGAAGTATCTCTGTCTTTGTCATGTGTAGCCGCCTTGTTAGAGCCACCACTACCATTACCAAGCGACATATCTTCCTTCTCTTCTTCACCAACAATCTTACTATCTGATTCTTCTGAAGATTTCCTTTCAAATTTCTGGCCGCTAATCTCGTCCCTGCCTTGCCTCTCCACGGCTGCTTCTGTTAGTCCGCTGGAATCCCTGTTGCTGTTAGGTCCGTGTAGGCTGATTCAAATCTAAAACGTCAATAGCACGGCCACAACGGACTCCACGGCAAAGCTCCGGCAAATACTATACTTGAAAGGGGATCATCCTCCCTTGATCTTGAGTTTCATTCAGGTGAAGATGAATAATACAGAGCAAATCGTTTATAACGTTGGAGAGAGAGAGAGAGGGGACGACTCTGCTTTCTTCCACATTTTCTCAAGAAAAACTTCTCTCTCTCTCATTTTCTCGCACTTTCTTTCCACTTGGTGATGGCGGCGCAGGTTGAGATCGAACTCGATAACGGCGAAATTCTCGATCCCCTCTCCGATGATGCCTCCTCCTCCTCGACCGACTCAACGATTCTTCTCCGCGAAGGGAACTAAGAGCACGACGTCATCACCACGTGTTTCCTCTCCGGCTTAAGCGCCACTATCGCTAACGCCACCACGATCGTAAGAAATCTCCGAACGCGATCACCACGAGAGCCAAGTCTCTAGCCTTTCGCATCTTCACGGAGGCCATGGCGAGGAAGAACGGCGGAGATCCGAACTTCAAATACGGTTGGTACGCTGGCTCCAGAGAACAGATCAAACGGATCGTCTCGTACGGATTCAGCAACAGCGAGATGAGATCGATGATCGCTTTAGACAAAATTAGGGATTAGGCGAGACTTATGCGAATATGACCTGGCAATTTAAAGCTTCGTAATTGGCTGATTTAATTGTCCTACGTGGACACACTCTCTGATGCTCATATAACCCTTTTAATATAGTATAGATGTGATTCACCATTATACTCAAAAATTAGTGGTGCCAAGGATACCAAATCTTAAAACAATGCTTTATAAACAAGACAAACATTTTCCTTGAATATCAAAGAATTTTAATAAGAAGATATCATAAAAAATAAATCTGAAAATTGTATTCAATAATAATCTACAAGATGTGTATGAACATATTTATATAAAAATTTTATTTCAAACTAAATCAAAAGCAAAGCACATAAAATATTCAAAAGAGAAAAATTATTATTAAAACACAAACTAATAAACATAAAATAATTATGTAAAAACTAAGAAAATATTAAAAGATAGCAAACAAAAAATATTATGTACCTTTGAATGGTAAGAGCGGAGACCTATATAGGCTTTGAAAAGAGAACAAAAACAAGAGAGGAAAACACAACCAAAATTTAAAATATAAAACTAATGAGATGTGATATTTCGTTGCAGAGAAGAAAATTAAGAGAAACCTCTATTTAAATGGATTTCGGCATGATTTGTTCCTGTTTACAGAAAGATTCATTGCCTTTATATCAATGTTGATTCATCTCCATCATAAAAATTTTAAGAAAACAAAATCCTAAATTTATTTCTTTCTATTCAGTTTAAGATTTTTCCGTTTTATAGTATATTAGATTATTTATTTTTATAAATTGTATGTTTTATATTTATATTCTTGATATTTTTAGATATCATTTTTCTTTTATTCATTAAGTTTATTAAATTTTTCATTTTAGTCAACGCATTTATTTTTCAAATTTCTTTGTATCTAATAGTAATTATAAATGTTTTAACATTTTTCCTCAAATAATTTACTTTACATAAATTAAAAAAAGCTTCCAATTTTAACTGATTTAATAGTTGACTGGAAAATTCATCAAAATATATGATATTATATAAATAAACTAAAAGTGAACAAAAAATATATGTAAAACAAATTTTGACATCCCAAATAAAGAAACAACAAAGTAGTTAGGAATTCAGATATTGACCCAAGGGATACTCTCAAATTAGCAGAAACAAAATCATTACTTTGGGCTGAGACACTGATCTCACTTACACAGAGAAACGATCAACCACGACTACCCTCAGTAGCAACGGTACCTTCTGTCCCAGGTAGATGGTGTTTTAAGGATAGATCATGGAAAATCAGGAAACCTATTTAGGAAAAGGGTGGTATAGTACACTGGAAAGTTTTGACGGTATAATGGGAGCGAGAAATATAAGAGCGAGTCAGTCGCCACTTCACTCGGAGATAAAAGCTCTTATTTGGGCAATGAAATGTATGAGGAATCTACGACAATTTAATGTTACTTTTGCAACGGATTGTTCTCAGTTGGTGAAGATTGTTTCAGAACCAGAAGAATGACCAGTCTTTGCAAGTTATTTGGAAGACGTAAAAAATTTGATGAGGAGTTTCAACAGCTCAGAGCTCATTTATATACCACAAACGCAAAACACAAGGGCGGATAGTCTGGTATACAGTGCAAGGAATCAACCGTCTTATGTTGTCCATATGGATGCGGAGCTACATGTTTGGTTTGCAGAGTCTACATGAGTCTGTTTAAATTGCTGACAAAAAAAAAACATCCCAAATCGTAGTTGAGAGGAGAAACAAGGTTATTTTATACGGAAATACCATTTATACAAATCAAGTACTACACAATCTGAAGTACTTGTTGCACTTCTTTTTCATATTCATTTTTTTGTCCTAACACTTACGATTATAGGTTGGTTCTAATATTACTCATACACTCCAACCTAAGCTTCCTAGTTCTTCTTTCTTCAACATACAAATCCTACACATTTTCACATATATATATATATTTTGGGTTTAATTAAAAGGTATTTTTTTTTTCAAAACAGAGTAAGTGTCGATGTATACTGAAATTAAAATTAGATGAAGTTATATAAAATAAAAATGATTGTTAGCTACACGAACGATATACCACCACATGCTATACATCTGGACAAAATAAATGTATCGAAAACTACACAAACTATATGATTCTTGACATGACAAAATCTCTAAACTATTAGGTGTTATGTTGTTATTCACACCATAACCATCATTCTGATAGCTAAAAAGTGTGCTAGATTTAGAATTCAACAACATCTGATAAGAATTTCATCAACTAAACTCTTAAAAACGGATCATAACACACATACAAAAGATAAAAGAAAACAAATAACTACATAGAGAAAGCCTTCAAATGAAACATTTTACAGCCAAAAACATGTGAAAATACCTCAATATCATTAGAAGTTTTCGGATTCGAAATCTCATTTTTAGTTATCAGAATGATGTATATGATGTTAGTAGCATAACACATTATAGTTCATGGGTGTTTTCATGTGAATCATATAGTTCATGTGGTTTTCAATACATTATTTTTTCCAGATGTGTAGCCATGTATTGGTGTATTGTTTATGTAGTTATCAATAATTTTCCATAGATAAACCACATAATTTAATACATTATTTAATATAATATCATATGTAAATGTTAATAAAATGCAGGGGAGACATATAGTGAATAAGAACTTGCAAAAAGCACACCACCAATTCTTGGTGTTAATAAGGCAAAACACAGCTTGTCATAAGATAATATGTACAAGATAAAATGAAATAAAATTTGCTATATAAGTAATTTTGATCACGGTGGAATCAGTTAGATTTAACACCTAAAAGAAATACAACCAGTACATTGATAAAAGAAATAAATCTTATAACACTACAAGAAAGCATGTGATTAACGATGACACATTTCATCGTTAGTTTGTCGTTAATCATATTAGGACAAAATAACGACGAATAGTTAATCATCCTACATGTGTCGTAACGGATAATTCAACGTACTTTTATCGTAAATGTAACGACGATCCAAAATCGACGTTCATTCGTCGTAAATACATGCGTCGTAATAACGACGTAACTTAAAGTTTATGTTTATCGTTGTAATTGGGTGGTACGGTTTTGTCGTTATGTAGTCGATTAATATTGTAGCTAAAATATTGTTAAACATACTCAAACATTACGACGGATTAACGTCGACAGTCGAAGTAATTTTGTCGTAAAACATTACGAAAAATTAACTTTGACAGTCGATGCTAGTTCTTCCTAAAGATTAAGACAAATTAACATTGACAATTGAAGTTAATTCACCGTAAGCTTTACGACCAATTAACATTGATTTTGATTCATGAAATAAATAAAAAATATTTGAAAATTTATAAATTTTAAATTCAAAATCTAAAAATAAATATTTAAAACATGAAATATATTAAAATTTAAAATATTACAAACCGAAATTAAACAAACTAGCTATACCACGGACGCCTAATGTTTTCGTATAGCTTGGAACTAAAGACTATAATTCAGTTGCAGCTCAGGAACTGATGGTTTTCTCAGTGTTTTTGAGTCGTTCTTATTTATCAGATTTGTTTTTTATGAGATTCACACTTAAGTATCTCGAGATCTGTTATTTCATTTTATAATTATAATAATGTCCAAAATTTTCTTTTTATTATTTTTTGGGCGTTTTCGAAAAGGCGGCCGCTTAGCCGCTTAGGTGCTGTTCGGAGGTTGACCGCGGCGATTATGTCCAAATCGGTGTAGCCAGGCGTTGATCCGCGTTGACCCGCGTAAGACCGCCTAATTTCCGCGTTGACCGCATAATTCCTGCATAATCCCGCGTTGACCGCCTAAGTTTTTTTTTCGTCCGTGTAAGTTAAAACACGGTTGATTATTTTTTACTCATTATTGATAGATTTTGTGCAATTATTCATTACTAAATAATTATAACACTACAAGAAAACGTGCCCATAACAACGAACATTTACGACGAAAATATTCCGTCGTAAATTTACATGGTCTTTACAACGAAATTACGAGGAATCTAACTTTCGTCGTAAACGCCATGTAAATTTACGACGAACTGATTTCGTCGTAAACTCCATGTAAGTTTACGACGAATGTACGTGGAATGAGAAATACGTCGTAATCATTACATCGACATTACAACGAAGCATGTTACCGTTATATTTAGGTGAAAACGTGTATTCAATGTGCTTTAACTTACCTAATTTCGTCGTAAAGTCGTTGTAAATAATATGTTAAAACCATGTAAAATCCATGTAAAATATTCCTTGTAAAATCGTTGTTATATTTCAACTGCCCAACTCGAAAATTTCTCTATATATATGTCATTTCCCACAACTCTCTTCCTCACAACACAAACGGGAGAAAAAAAATCCGAAAAAAAAGATTTCAAAAAAAAAATCTAAGAAAAAAATTGCCGGTGGCGGTAGTATTTACGAGTTACGGAGTTGGATGTATTTGCACAAAGATTCCGACGGGAGGGTGACGAACGCATTTCTGAGCGGGCTAGAGACATCCATGCACCAGGCGGGCTGTACACCGATCACACAGGAAAGCGGTAAGATGTTCTGCCCCTGTCGGAAATACAAGAATTCAAAATTTGCACGTAGTGAAACTGTATGGAAGCATTTAGTAAACAGAGGATTTACACCACAGTACTACATTTGGTATCAACATGGAGAGGGTTATGGGGGAAATGAAGCTAGTAGTAGTAATAATAATTTTGAGGATGGTCATCATAGTGAAGAACCGAATCATTTGCATAATGAATATAATTATCATCAAGATCATGAGCAGATGGTAGATCATGATAGGGTTCAAGATATGATTAGTGATGCATTTTTAGAAACAACTACAACAATAGCTGATGGAACTGGAAATGTAGAAGAACCTAATTTGGATGCAAAAAGGTTTTATGAAATGCTAGATGCTGCAAATCAACCAATCTACACTGGTTGTAGAGAAGGTCTCTCTAATTGTCTCTAGCAGCTAGGATGATGAATATTAAAACGGATCATAATTTACCTGAGAATTGCATGGATGCATGGGCGGAGTTGTTTAAAGAGTATTTGCCAGAAGACGACGTGTCTGCTGAATCTTATTATGAGATTCAGAAATTGGTTTATAGTCTTGGGTTGCCTTCGGAGATGATTGATGTTTGCATCGACAACTGCATGATCTACTGGAAAGAAGATGACAAGTTAGAAGAGTGTCGATTCTGCAAAAAACCACGATTCAAACCGCAAGGCCGTGGGAGGAATAGGGTACCGTACCAAAGGATGTGGTACCTACCAATTACAGACAGATTGAAAAGATTATATCAATCTGAGAGGACTGCTGCATCGATGAGGTGGCATGCGGAACATGTCCAGAGAGATGGTGAGGTTGCACATCCATCAGACGCAAGAGCGTGGAAACATTTCAACAAGGTACACGCAGATTTTGCTACAAATATTCGGAATGTCTATCTTGGGTTATGCACCGATGGATTTAGTCCATTTGGAATGTCTGGTAGACAATATTCTTTGTGGCCAGTCATTCTTACGCCGTACAATTTACCGCCGGATATGTGCATGGAACAAGAATTTCTATTTTTGACCATATTAATCCCTGGGCCGAAGCATCCAAAACGGTCTCTTGATGTTTTTCTTCAACCGTTGATAGAAGAGCTAAAGCAATTGTGGTCAGAAGGGGTGAGGACGTACGATTGTTCCTTGAAAAACAATTTTACGATGCGAGCAGTTCTGCTGTGGACGATAAGTGATTTCCCTGCTTATGGGATGTTGTCTGGCTGGACAACACATGGAAGATTATCTTGTCCATATTGTCTTGGATCGACGGATGCTTTTCAACTGAAGAATGGTAGGAAGAGTTGTTGGTTTGACTGTCATCGTCGCTTTCTTCCACTTGCCCATCCGTACAGAAGAAATAAGACATTGTTTCGGCACAAAAAAATTGTCAGAGACGGTCCTCCTCCATATCTCACCGGCCAGCAGATCGAAGCAGACATTGATTATTACGGAGCTCAGGAAACAGTTAAAGTTGGAGGAAATTGGCATGTTCCTGGAAATATGCCTGATGGATATGGTGTGTCTCACAATTGGCATAAGAAGAGTATATTTTGGGAGCTACCCTATTGGAAGGATCTTCTCTTACGCCACAATCTGGATGTCATGCATATTGAGAAGAACTTTTTTGAGAACATCATGAATACATTACTTAACGTCCCTGGGAAGACAAAAGATAACAAAAAGTCAAGGATGGACTTACCTGATATTTGCTCAAGAAGTGAGTTACATATCAAGAGCAATGGAAACGTTCCTGTTCCCATCTTCCGGTTGTCATCAGAAGCCAAAACAACCTTGTTTGACTGGGTTGCATCAGAAGTTAAGTTTCCTGATGGTTATGTTTCAAATCTGTCAAGATGTGTTGAACGAGGTCAAAAGTTCTCCGGAATGAAGAGTCATGATTGTCATGTGTTTATGCAACGACTACTTCCATTTGCTTTTGCCGAGCTCCTTCCAGCAAATGTCCATGAAGCACTTGCAGGTAATTATAAAACGTTAATATATATACATATGTTATGAAATGTTATTAATTTGATTACTTTTGCAATATACAGCCATCGGCGCTTTTTCAGAGATCTCAGCACACGTACGTTCAAGGAAGAAGTCATCGAACAACTTCATCATAACATTCCGATCATATTGTGCAACCTGGAGAAGATATTTCCTCCTTCATTTTTTGACGTCATGGAGCATCTAGTTGTCCACCTACCGTATGAAGCATTGCTTCGTGGACCTGTTCACAACGGATGGATGTATCCGTATGAGCGACAGATGAAACATTTGAAGGGGAAAGCAAGAAATCTTGCAAAGGTGGAAGGTTCAATAGTTGCGGGAAGTTTGACAGCCGAAACATCTAACTTCACATCATACTACTTTGCTCCAACTGTTCGTACGAGGAAAAGAGTTCCTAGAAGATATGATGATGGTGGAGTACCGACATCATATCCAATTGATGGTGTTCCTGACATTTTCTGCGAAATTGCACGGTTTGGTGGTAAAACGAAAGAAGTATGGTGGTCATGTGAAGAGGATAAACATAGTGCCCACACTTATATTCTGCTCAACTGCGAGGATGCAGTGACCCGTTACTTTGAAAGGTAAATATTTTTGTGAATGTTAATTATATGAATTGCAGTTAATTATGTATGACTTGATTATTTGTTTAATTTGCAGCATGTTTGTATCTCAAGTTGAAGAAGCAATACCAGGAATATCTGCAACTGATGTGGACACACGTAAAGATAAGCACTTTGTCAAGTGGTTAAAATCACAGGTACGTAATATATCTCATACATTGATTAATTAAGTAAGTGTTTTGATACTTCAATATTAATTAAGAATAACTGCTTTTTGCAGGTTGATTATGACGATCCTTATTATCCCGTATGGTTTCACGAATTGGTTCAAGGTCCAGTTGCAAAGGTCACCACATCACCTATGTATTTCACACGAGGATTTACCTTTCACACATACGAGTATGGGAGACATCGGGCAACGAGTAACTACGGAATATGTGTGAAAGGTGAAACGAACTTTTACGGGATCTTGCAGGAGATTATTGAAGTGGAATTTCGGGGTTATTGAAGCTAAAATGCGTCCTCTTCAAATGTGAATGGTTCGATCCTGTTGTGAACCGAGGGATTCGGTATAACAAATTTGGTGTTGTGGATGTCAATTTTGGGAGAAGATACAACAAATTTGAGCCTTTCATTTTAGCTTCACAAGCCGAGCAAGTAAGCTTCCTTCCTTATCCTCGGCTTCGAACTTCCGGGATAAACTGGTTAGCTGCTATCAAAATTACACCTCGTGGACGCATTGTCGCTGGAGAAGAACCGCCCTTGCAAGAAGAAGACGCTATCAATGAAGTTGAGGTACCAGAACAACCAACTGATGAAATCCTTTTGATCGACCCGCAAAACTTTCAATATGAAGATATTCCCGAAGATGCGACAGATGAAGCACGTGAAGACGAGTTCGAGAGAAGCGACGATGATGATTGTAATGATAGTGATGAGAACGAAAACGATTTAGAGTGATGTAATATTGATGAGAACGAAAACGATTTAGAGTGATGTAATATATGTCTCTGATGTTGTATTTCTCTATTGTAACGTATGTTTAAAGAAATATTGTTTTTTTACCATCCTAATGTATGTGTAACAAATGTTGTTTTATATAATATGTATTTGTGTTAATTTTAAAAAAATTATTTGGAGTTTTAGGGTTTTAGAGTTTAAGTTGGAGAAAAGCACAAAGTAGTAGAGAAGAAGAGATATGATGTTAGATGATATGTGACTTTGGGGTTTAGGGATTTCATTCTCGGTGTTTAGGGTTAAGCGTTGTAAAATCGTCGTAAATGTTTATCTATTCCACGTAATTTCGTCGTAAATGGAAAAACGCGGGCCTGGTAACTTCGTCGTAAACGTGGGCCTTGTAAATTCGTCGTAAACCGATGTTTCGACGTAATTTCGTCGTAAATCGAAAAACGCGGGCCTGGTAACTTCGTCGTAAATGAAAAAACGCGGGCCTGGTAACTTCGTCGTAATGTTACGTCGCGTTTACGACGAAACATTTTCTATATATTGGGACACCGAGACGAGGCTGCCTCGTCCATTCCTCCCAAACTCCTCTCCTCTCCCTAAGGTACATTCTCTTCCCTCCTTTTTTTTTTTTTTTTTTTAAGTTAGTTTAGGTTATTAATTAGTTAGGTAATTAGTTTAGGTGATTATTTAGATAATTAGTTTAGGTGATTAGTTAGATGAAAGAATCCTATAGTTTAGGTGATAAGTTAGGTAACAAAATATTTTTTTAATTATGTCGTCATAATTGATTAAATTTATTAAATTTTTTTTAGATGGCTTCTAAAAGGAAACCAGCAGCACCTACTTATGCCCAGTTGTTTGGCGATGGTTCCGGTACATCTTCTTCCGGTCCATCGTCTTCCGATGCAGTTCCAGACTCTCAGACTTCTCAGAGAGTTTTTTCGAGTCCTCCTCTTCCACCGCAGATGCCTCCACCTCCTCCTCCAGCGGCTGCACCTGAGCCTGTCCCAGAAGGTGCAGTTCATCCGGATTTGCGTGTGCCTTCATATGCTCCCTTCGCGAGATATACGGTGGAGGATTTGCTTGCCCAGCCTGGACGGGAGGGTTTGGATGTTCTAGACCCCGATAGACCCCGAGGAACTTATTGGTAAGTTATTAATTTTTATTACTTTAAAATTTAATTAATTTTTATTTTGTAACGGTTAAATTGTTTTTTTTCAGGTTTGGGGCTAACAACCGTGTTAGCCGGAGCGTTTCGGCGACGATTAAGGGTTACTACGACGGGGCATACCCGAACTGGAGCAAGACACCAAATCACGTTAAGATCACGTGGTTTAAATGTTTTGCGGTAAGATTTTTAAATTTAATTAAATTTTCACTTTTAAATATATATATATATATATATATATATATATATATATATATATATATATTTTTAATATTTATTATTAATTGTAATTTTTTCAAAATTTTTATGTTTCAGCAAAAGTGGCATTGGTCTTTGGGAATCACCGAGAGGGTGAAGGCGGAATTCGTTGCAAAGGCAAAGATACGCCTCTGCAACACAGTCTCTGATTGGAAGGACAAGTGGGAGATCTACGGGTATGAGGGAAAGCCCACTGAGCTCACGACGGATGTGTGGGATGGCCTCATCGCCTATTGGGAGCACCCCTCTTCGATCAGAAAGGCCAATTCGTGCTCGGCTTCTCGAAGGACGAAGGATAAAGATGGTCATTTGCCCATGCTTCACAGAACCGGACAAAAACCTCATGCAGGAGTCCGTCTAGAAGCTGTAAGTTTTGTTTTAAATATATATTTTAAAATATTCAATTAATATAATTTATAATATTTAATTTAATTTTTTTTTGTAGTTCGAGAAGACGGGAGTCTTACCTTCTCTGTCTGACCTATTCAAGATGACTCACGCCACATCCGACGGAGTTTTTGTGGATCCTGCATCTGAGAAACTCTTCCGAACAGTGGCTGGTCGGATTGAAGAACGGGAGACGCAACTAACCCAGGAGTCTCCCGATGGATTACCAGTCACATTGTCCACCCAAGAGGTCGACAGAATCTTCGAAGAGGTAACTTAAAATTTTAGTTTACATTATTTTAAATATTTTAACATAATTAACTATATTAATATATGTTTTGATTTTATAGGTGGCTCCTAAAAAGAAGGGACGGATAGTCGGTATAGGCTCTGTTAACGAAGTTGCAAGGGCAACTTCGTCATACACTTCGAGACGGGATGAAGAGACTGCTCAGATGAAGGCTCAAATGGATAGCCAGAAGGCTCAAATGGATAGCCAGCAGGTTCGTTTAGACTCTCTTGAGGATTTGCTAGACGTGATGGCCGTGGGAAACCCGGTTATGCAGAGAATGTTGAGTGAGAGACGAGCCGCTCTTGGAATGCCACCACGAGATCCCCAAGAGTCCGATCCAACCCGTCAACAGCCGAGCAACCCCACCAACTACTTCGACAATATGTAGTTTTTTTTTTCTGTTTGTATTATGAATTTAAATATTATTGTATGACTTTTTAAAATATGTTTTCCAATTTCATATTTTGTTTTAAAATTTAAATTATTTTAAATTCTGAATATTAAATATAAATTAAAATCTATTATATACTAATTAATAATAATATAATAAGAAACGATGTAAACTCCTCGTAAACATTACATGGAGTTTACATCGAATGTTTACGAGTGATTAACATCGAAATATTTACGAGGATTTTACATCGAAATGTTTACGAGTGATTTAAAACGAAAGTATTTACGTGTGCTTTACATCGAAATAATTACGTGGGCTTTACGACGAAGTCTTACGTGGCGTTTACGACGAATCCTTTCCCTGCGCTTTACGAGGAATATATTTTGTCGTAAACGTAACGAGTCATTTACGACGAAACCTCCGTTACGACGGACGTTTAACAACGAAACGTCTTTCGACGTTAATTCGTCGTAAAACCCCGTTTACGACGAATTTACAACGAATACTGCCCTAGTAAAAAATATGTTTTCTTGTAGTGTAATTAGCTATCAAACCCAAAACAAACACATACATACTACATTTAGGGATTTTTTTAGGACCAAACCCACCATTTACGAATCAAAAAGAGACTGTTTAAAATTAAATATAAAAAATTATATAATTATGTCTAAGAACTTGTATCATCATGTTTAAAATTAGCTAAATATATTATAAATATATTAAATTTTATTTAAAACTAGGCTCCGCATATTCTCCGAGTACTCCCTGATTTTTTCGGTAACTCGCTAAGCCCGGAGTTACCGCCCAACTAGCGCCTAGCGTAGTTCCGAACAGGGGTTAGTATTAGAGTGTGGTTTTACGAATTCATGGTTCGTACCCAAAAAAACTGATGTTTTAAATAGAAAAAAAAAACTCTTTAGGATGACAAAAAACCTCTATAGGATGTATATTATAAGTTTGTGAAATAAGTTTTTGATGGTAGAGTTTAACTAAATATAAGTATTTACAGGGGCGGATCTAGCTTGATAGGTATGGGGGCACGTGCCCCCGACTAAATATAAATAATTTTAGTTTTAGCCTTTGTGCATTGAATCATTTGGCCTAGTGGCATTGGTTGTCCTCGGTTGATATCCAAAGTCTTGAGTTCAACTATCTCGTATTTCATTTTTTATTTTCCTTTCTTTCAGTTGAACTTTTTTTTTTTTCCTTTCTTCTTTTATTTTCGTCATATAGGACCTGCCTATATTCAAAGTTTTCAAACAAGGAAACATGTATATCTTCTTTTCTGTACCAAATTACTCTACATATCTAATTTCTTTCCTTCATTTCAATTTTTTTCTTTCATTTTTTCTATCGTCCAGGTCCTACATAAATTCAAAAAGATTAATTATTTTCTGTTTGTCAACTAATTTCCATTCATATCTTAATTTTAATAACGTATCTCATTTTACCAGGAATATATATACATATTTTTTATATGTAGCTTATATTTTGGTAGATGAGTTTCTGTTATATTCATTAGACTAAATAATTATCATTTGAGTAAATAAAGTAATTTAAAACTGGGATAAAAATGTTATAATAAAAAATATTTGAAAATACAAAAGCATCAAATAATTTATAGTATATATTATACAGTAATTTATTTATTTTATTAAATTTATTTAAATAAAAATATATGTACTCCCGATTAAAAAAGTTTCTGGATCCGCCACTGAGTATTTAACATTTGATTAATCGTGTTTAGACGGCTAGACGTGGACACATGAGAGGTGTCATCAAGAGAAAAGATGTGCTGCTCCCCGTCGTCGAGGTGTTCTAATTATACCTGGAACTCCTCCATATGTTCTTTATAGTTCTCGGTTCCCACCACATGCACCAACTGTTACTCCTAGGGAGGATATGCAACAAATGTTTCAGTCTATGAGTCAAATGTTTGCTCAAACGCCGCTTTTCAACAGTTTTTTTTTTCTTAATAGTAATTGATATATTAAAATCAGCCCGTAAAGACGGGAATTTAGATCCGGTTACAAACAGGTTTTGAACAAAATTTCCAAAGTCAATCTAACACAAAAACTAGCTTCGCCCGTCCACTAAACCCGGCACATTCCGCTAGCTCGTCCTCAAAATTCTTCAGAATCGGTTACTGTTCTCAACCATCGACGAGAATTACTAGAAGGTGAGGTTCTCCTTGTTGCCTCGGATGCCGGGACTTCTCGTGTCGTCTCTGGAGTAGCTAGCTCCCAACGAACTCCACCGAATTTGTAACCATCACTATCTCTGAAGCTCCACATGACAAATAGGGGAGAGTTCCGGATACTTACCATGAGCCTTGCAAGCGCCACCAAAGCCTGGCTTGTACACAACACCACACAGCGTTTGAAACCTCCTCCCAACCAAGCAAGTGCTTGCTACTACCGCCACCGAATCTGTACATAAAAGGACCTGACCTCTATGCCACACACCAATCCGAGAAGACTAACGACCTGCACACAATCAGCCAACTACACTACCAATGATGAATCAAAGACCAATCATCGGCACTGGGATGGTGCTGAGAACAAGAGAGACACCGCCACAGCATGACAAAGACGGGACGCCTCTTGTCGCCTTCGAGAATTGAAGTAACAGTGAGTGTGCGTCGCAAACTGTTCACTTGTGTCGACAGTGAAAAATAAAATGAAACACAAGAGCCCAAGTCTCCAGTTGAGATGCGGCCGCAGACCAACCGAAGGGCTCAAAATGGTGACGAGGAATAGATGTTGGAAAGACAAGTGGAACACCATAGCAGAGCTTGAAACAGCCATAGACGACTGTGTAGGCCTCCGCTCAGCACGCCAACACGAGACGGAAATGGCCAGGTACCATCAACTCCGCCTGCATACCCGACCCAGACTCGCCTCCGAGATGGAACCACCACCGAAGCTGACTTTGCCTCAGCCGAAAAGGAGACGAAGCCCGACGACCCGTAAGGGCTCCCGATTCCACTCGACGAAGCCACACGCCTCACCAGACAGAAGCAGCAGAGACTCCGCAGCCTAGCCGTACAGCGCACCAAACACAACCACGAGCAGAGAGGTCGCAAGAGAGGATCTAAAAGTGAAACACGATCCTCTCTCTCAGCCGTAAAAAGCCGACTCCCCTATCAGAAACCCCTGCACGCCACCGCGTCCCGGCTCCAGATCGAGCCTAGTCTTAACCGCCGTCGACGAAACCTTGCGCGTGATTCCCTAACGACGGAGATGCGACAAGCTAGAGACCGGAACAAAGCAATAGAAGAGGGGAAATGACCGGAGAGCAAAGACAAAAACCAGAGGAGAGGAGAGGGAAACCTCCGGCGGCCGGACGCGCGCAGACGCGCCGAACTACGCCGGAGAAAATGAAGACCTTACGTTTGCTTGCGACTTGAGAGGATAGAGGAGAGAGAAAAGGGTTTTTAACGTATGTATTAAAAGCTTACACTTTTATTTTCAACAGATTTTGTTGCAGCAGCTACCTCAGGAAGATAATCCACAAAAGGCCCAGTAGCTAGGAAAACCCTCATGCTGACAATTGGGTAGTACAAGATAGGTTCAGAAAGGAAGTGGGCTTGGAGAAATTTGAAGATTCTTCTGACCCTATGGAAACAGGGAAATGGCTTGAACTGGTTAAAGAGGCCCTAGGGTATTTGGGAGTTTCTGAGGCATTTGAGTTGTGAATGGTTACTCATCAACTTGCAGAAGATCCTCAATACTGGTGGGGAGGCATTGTGACTTCCCACCCTGATGTGGAGTTGACTTGGAATGACTTTCATGGGAAATTATGGGTTTATATATACTTTTCAGAGTTTGTTAGAAAAAGTTGGGATAAGGTTTGGAGAGCTCAAGCAGAAAGACAATACCATGAGAATATCAAGCTGAGTTTGATCGTCCATCTCGTTATGGCGCTCTTATTATCCGAGATGACCACTAAAGAGCAAGACGATTCGAGCATGAACTTCAATATATATATGCTTCTAATAACTCTTGTATATAAATTTAGCTGAAACCTCATAGGATATCAACATGTGTTGGAGTTTTGGAGTACACTCTTATTGTGGATGGAAATGAGAAAAAGAAACAACTATATGTTGGAAGTGGTTCATCAGGAAACAATAGCCGCGTTGATAGACACAAGTATTTTGATGTTCGTTTAAATCCATATGGCAAACCGACACCTCAATAGAAACCATCTCAGGGAATCTAAAAAGGGTGAACTCATTGTGGTCGAACTGTGTAACTGGCTAGGAATGTGTGCTTTGTTGACATGTTGGAAATTATATTGCAATTGATCTATCAATGTTCCAGCCAAACCTGCGCAACCTTCTCATAATCAAGGTCTTTGCCCACCTGTTCCACCTCCTGGACGTCAAGATGTTGGAGGTCGTATCTATGAAATAGGCAACAAGCGTGAGACTGAAAATTCATATGCTATCCAAGGGATGTGATCTATTCTTGTTATTTCCGCTTTCGTGCTTTTCGATATTGCTACTACCCATTCATTTATGTATGTTGATTGGTTTGATAAGTAATCTAGAGTGGAGTTAACTCCACCATGTTTGCCAGTTCGTACTAGGAGGGGGAATACTACAATCCTTGAGATGATCAACGACTGTGAAGTGTTAGTAAGATATGTGTCTCTTCCAGCGGACATCATTGTACTCTTTTTAAAAGGATATAATGTCATTTTGGGATTTGAATGTTTGTGTTGTCACTTTCCGAATCTGCATTGTCGGGGAAGGAAGGTTACTTTGCAAGTCCAGGTGCTCTGGTGGTTGAGTTTTATGGTTCTAAAATAATTCATCGATTGCTGATTATATCATTTTGAAGGGGGGAAGATTGATAAATAAAGGGTATATCGGATTCCTTGCAATGTTAGTGGGTGTGGACAGTCACCCAAGCTTGAAGAAATCCATGTAGTATCAGATTTTGCAGAAATTTTTCCAGTGTACTTGGTCTACAATCATCTTGTGACATCAATTTCATGATAAACTTGCCCTAGGGGTACGTAACACCAATTCTATATCTCTTTACAAGATGGATCCATCAGAGATGCCAGAGTTAAAGAAGCAGTTCATGGAACTATTAGTGATATGTTTTATTCATCCTAGTTCTTCTCCTTGAGGTGCACATGTATTGTTTGTGGAAAAATGATAGTCGTATATCATCACTTGAATCAAGTTACTACAAAAACAATTATCAGGATTGATGATCAAAGTAGTTGTTTTATTGATTTTTAAATTGAAGTATAAACACTAGTTCTAATTGTTTGTGTTTGTGAAAGTCAAATGAATTGGCATATTCTTTAGGATTATGAAAAAAAATATTTTGATATAGTAAAAGATTGAAATTTTTTCATGTTTACTATATTGTTAGTACCATTATTCATGTTTACATTCGCTAAAAAGACATTTTCACAAATACATTTATCATTAAGAGACAAAAGACTTTTATACCATTGCTCTATATATATAATAAATAATTATCTAAATAAATAAAAAATGGAAAATATACAGTTTTTGAATTATACGTTTTCAATTCGAACTTTTTTATAAAAAACAATTTACTGAGTTTTGTTAAAAACTTTCTTTTTGAAATTCGAAATTCTTTTTGAAACTATTTTTTGAAAAAAAATTACAAAAATTTAAGTATTTATTTATATATTTATTAGAATCCTAAACTCTTCATTACAAAATTCTATCCCACCCCTTAACCCTAAACAATAAGTCTTGATTAGTTAACTCTGGGTTATAAGTATCTTCTTACTTCTTTAAAAATAAGGGTAAGAATGGTTAAAGTAAACATGAAATTGGTATTAGAAATATGGTATTTTAGGCAATTTCTCTAAAAGGTTTCCATATATCTAGAAGTTTTCCATTTTAATTTTAGATAAGATAAAAATCCCGATCTAGTGGCTGTTTGTATTAGCTTCCACACATCGTCGGACCTTTGCTTCTCGATTTCCTGTTTTGAAGTTCTCCGGAGGCTTTGGTCTTCGAGTTGAAGTATACCTTTGTTCTTAATGTGTCTTTACCATGGAAAGTAAAGGCGTCTAGCAGCTCCAGTTTCAGCTCACCGGTTCTCGGTGACTACAGGTGTAGTGGTGGTTCTCGTGTCGTTCGCCGCGCATTATTGCATCTGGTCTTTGCTCACTTCCCAGCATCACTAAGGTTCGCTTGAGCTTTAGTGGTGGTGTGCGAGACAATTGGGTGCAGGCTGGGTCCATTTCAGGGAGTACAGAGGCTGCGGCCCTTTTTTAACTCAGAGTTGGATCTTCTGATTCATTCCGGGCCTAATAAAGGCTCAGGCAGATTGTTGTGGGCGTGCTAGGCCGCTTCCGTTGTTCTCTGTTCGTGTCTGCAGGTACTATGAAGTCTTCGGCAAGATGTTCCCAGGTGGGTTATTATCTTTAAGAGCGGATTCATCGGGGAGGCCAAAATTACCGAGTTCCGACTCTCGGTTGAACTTGGCTCGTCTTCTTGCGGCAAGAAGTAGGTTGACTTAGTCGAAGCATCTGGATAGCGATCTCGGTTTGTGTATGCCTCTGTTTCGGTTTGTTGTTGAGTTTGTGTGTAGATTTTATTTTTTTCTATGCTTTTTGTCATCTTTGTACTTCTGTCAAAAACTTAAAAGCTTGGTAATAATATCTTTACATTTTACCACAAAAAAAAATCCCGATCTAGAGATATGGGTCTAACTCGTAAGCATTGGAATTGCTCATGGGATGCCCAACGCCAATATATATGCCAAACATATGGATTTTTAGTGTTTGAGTGGTTCAATTTTCTTAAGGAAAAAAAAAACGATTCAGTATTTTACTAACGACCAAAGTAAATACATCTAATCCAATCTATTAAAACCGAAGTACATTTAGTACTTAACCTTGACTTTTCATAAATAATTACCATGGAATGCCACTGAATCTTAACTAAAAAATTAAACCACGGCTAAGCCCTCCAATGGAGTTCTACCCATTGGATTTCTTAAAATATATGTGTATATGTATATGTTATATATGTGTAAGTATTTGTGGGTTCACTACTTTTGTGAAGAACCCCATCCATATAGCATATACATATACATAAATTTACTATAAATGTATATATTTGAATATTTTATATTAAAATATTTTATATTAAATATTTCACTTTATATTATTTTAAAAATAATATACCAGTTTCTTCGAGTTATAATATAAATATAAACATTTTTAACAAAATATGTTAACTAATTCTCATATCAATATAATTCAAAAACATTCTTTGAATTATAAGTATATAAGTAATTTCTGAAATTCATAAAATATTATATACTACATAAATTTTAAAGTATGCTAAAATTATTATTCTCCGCATTAATATTACCTTAATTTTAAAAATATTTATTTATGTTTTTTAAGTGTTGTATATTTCTCATTTGTTTGGCACATAAAATTACTTGAGAGGCATATAAATTTGAAAGAGAAAGAAAACTTTTACCATGAAATATTTTTTTTTAGAAAAATAAATATATTAGTACAAGCAAATATATTAAATGGCTAAATTTATAAACAAATATAATATAAAAATGGTCCGCGTAGTATATTGTGGTCAGTTTAACATCTAACCACAATATAAACAGCCAACAAAACATTTATAATCTATCTTTAATTTAATAATTAAATCATAAATATTATCTATTATAAATATAAAAAAACACCCCCGCACACGGATCAAAATCTAGTTCTCTTTAATAAATAAGTAAATAAATAAATGTGTGTGTCATGGCGGAAAGAGGGACGGCGGAAAGAGGGACGGCGCACGGAACAGACTTCTAAAACCCTTTCCCCTTGCGCAAGGTAGACTATCGACACTTCTTGACGGCGGGAGTAGGGTTTTAAGGAATATATATACGTACCATAGCATCTAGTACTCTACTAAGCCTCACGGAAACCCTAATACAAAGCTCTCGGTTTTTGGATCTCTTCTGTGCGAGCATCCCCTCTCTGATTCTCTCCAGCTAGTGCTAAGTATTGATACCAAAGCTTACTCCATCCCATCCCTGAAAGAATGGTTTCCCAGAGTAACCTAATCCAACAAGGCGGCCCGTCGTCGGTGACAAAACGTCGCTTGGATCTAGAAGCAGAAGATGAAATCATTCGAATTCCAGCCTGTGATCTGACCACAGTTGCTGAGCGTTTCAAGAGAACTTTGATTGGCAGAGTCCTTCACAAAGGGGGGCGCAGCGTTGAAGCGATAATTGCCCTCCTCCCTAGGGCTCGAATCTGGAACGTGGAAGGCAGAGTCCGAGGTGTTAATTTGGGCAACGGACGTTTCCAGGTCGATTTCGATAAGGAGGAAGACCTAATCATGGTGCTCAATAAACGACCTTGCCACTTTAACCACTGGATCTTCACCTTAGAACGTGGGGAGCCATCTACAAGTGATAACTTCCCCAATACGGCACCTTTCTGGGTAAAAGTTACGGGAGTCCCAGTACATTACTGGAATGACCAGACCTTCGACGAGATAGCAAAGGCTCTGGGAAAGCGTTTAACTCTTGATGCAACGAACGCATGTCTACAAGTCTCCATTGATGCGGAAAGACCACTACAGTTTGAGAGAAGAGTCGGCTTCCCAAACGGAGACATAGGGAAAGTCTCTCTGGAGTATGAAGGTCTGTCCCGTCACTGTTTCGGCTGCAGAAGAATCACTCATGATATTTACTCATGCCCGGAGTTGTCTACAGAGGAACGCGAACAGAAGATTAAGGAGTTCCGGGAACTCAACCAAAATGATACGTTAATAACCGGGCTACGCTGAGCATCCGCAGTAACAACACAAGTAATAAAAGGCCCCGGTCCCCCTCTGATGATGAACTCAGGAGATCTTCGGGTCGTACGCAGTATCCTGGAAATTCCAGAGATGAAAAGAGAAGGAAGGACATAGGAAGCTACTGGTCCTCCAGGAATCATGGAGACGACCGTGAAGACAGGAAACACACTGATCGGAGAAGAGATGACAAACTTGCTCGCCTCCCTGTGAGGAACGCAACAGTCTGGAATCGTCTGGAGAATCGAAGGGAGCTTTCAAAAGACAGATCAAATGAACGCAACATATTGAGGGAGGTATCTGCCTCTCAGAATAGAAGGTATGACAGACCAAGGGAGCTTTCAAAAGACAGATCAAATGACCGTTACCAAGCGCCTTATTCTCGACATTCCCAACAAGTTTGGAGACCTAGAAGTCAAGCGAATGACTCCAGAAGCAATAACCAGACAAGATCCATTGCGGTCTCCGGAAACCGGGCTCATGATGTACGTGAAGTGACTGACTCCCAGAGGACAATCTCAGAAGTGTTCCCGAGACGTGGGACTAGAGAGATACAAGGAAATGGTGTCATGGTGGTCCACCGAGATGAAACCCCGGAGGAAAGAATGAGACGTTTAAAAGGGAAAGCCCCAATGTTCGACGAGGCTCTGGAAAATACTCCAATATCAGCTGAGAAAAGACTACCAGCCGGTCTTCTCACAAGAGATAGAGGCGTCATCAGGATCAGAGACGAGGAGAACCCGGTGCAGACAGAAGAGACAAGGTATGTTTCGCCATTAGATAGGTCTAGTTCGGATCATGAGGTAGACAATCTGGAGCTAGATAGGCTGATGGAATCAAAGCAAATAGATGATATGGTGATGACTAAGGAAGACGAGGCTGAGGTTGATAGATTAGTTGAGGATTTTGGTGATGTGGTTATGGATGATGATATGATGCAAAATGATGATCTCCTTGTGGATGAGCCTGGTTTTGATGCAGAGAAAATAGATGCTATCTCACAGCTATCTCCAGCTAATGCTGCGCGTAAGGATAAGGGGAGAGAAGAATTCCAAAGGGTTCAAGACAACACTGTCTCCACACAGGATCATGTTCGTGGAGCATCAAAATCAGTCACTGCAAAGGATGTGCTTATGACTGGTGCCCAAAGTCCGGAGGGGAAGGAACCGAGCAAGCACAACAGCTTAGGAATGACTGTGATCAAGAAGCGACAACCGCACAGCCCGCTGGTGAAAGGAGCTCGAGCATCCAAGAAACTGAATCTTCCAAGGGGCCGACCGTCCTCCAAACTACCCAAAGTTCAGGGTATTTCTAAGAAAACTCAAACACATGAGGTCCCTCGTACTGAGGCGTTTCTTTCTACTAAACGTATGAACTCTTCTGCTACTTCAGGTTCGGTGGTGTCCCAGAAACCACCCAGTAAGAAGATATGAACACCATCTCCTAGAATTGTCAAGGGGCCGGAGCCTACTTGACCAAGAAGCATCTCCGGGAACTTCATCGTTTTTTTTGCACCTTCTTTTCTTTTTTTATCTGAAACAAAAACAATCGTTCTTTTCTGCAAGAGTTTCAAGTTTCTTTTGGTTATAATAAATTGTTCACCGTGGAACCGGAAGGCAAAAGCGATGGACTAGCACTTTTTTATATGGATTCGTATGAGGTGTCGATCCTTTACTTTGATAAGCACATGATTGATATAGAAGCCACCATGGAAGGACACAAAGTCTACATGACTTTTATATATGGTGATCCGGTCGTAGAGTACCGCGGATATGTCTGGGAGCGTTTGACACGCATGAGTACAACTAGAGTGGGAGCATGGTTCATGAGCGGGGATTTTAATGAGATTGTTGGCAACCATGAAAAGAAAGGAGGAAGAAAGAGACCTGAGACTTCATTTCTACCCTTCCGCACGATGTTAGCAGATTGTGGTATGATAGAATTTCCTTATAAGGGTAACCGTTTGTATCGTAGCTCCGGAAAAGTTCGATGCAGGTTGGATAGAGCTGTAGGCAATGAGGAGTGGCATCATCTTTTTTCCCACACTAATGTGGAGTATTTGAAGCTATGGGGCTCCGACCATCGACCGGTCTTAACACGCATTCAGTCTCGAGAGGTGAGATTACGCAAGTTCTTCAAGTTTGATCGACGCTGGCTACTAAAAGATGGTTTGAAAGAAGCAATTGAAGAGGGCTGGGGAAGGCAGGATGACACAGATTCTCGACCTATATTTGTGAAACTTGGTGAGGTGCGTCGTACCATAGCCCGATGGAGACGAGAGAACCCTTCGAATTCGGAAAAAAAGATCGAGACTATCAAAGAGCAACTGGAGAAAGCACAATCGGATCCAAGTATCCCGAGTGGAGAAATTTTAAATCTGAAATGGAACCTGTGTGCAGCCTTTCGGGAAGAGGAGTTATACTGGCGCCAAAATAACCGAGCTCTATGGCTAAAAGATGGAGATCGGAATACAAAGTTCTTTCATGCAATCACTAAACAGAGGAGAGCTAGGAATCGGATCGTTAAGCTTAAAATCCCAAACGGGGGGTGGGCGGAGAGCGAGACAGGGATTGAGCAAGTGGCTTCAAATTACTTCCAAGGCATTTTTACCACATCAAACCCGAGTGACTTTGAGGAAGCACTTCGATATGTAAATCCCAGAGTTACTCCGTCTATGAACGCGAACCTAGTGAGACCTCCATCGGACTTGGAAATCAAGAAAGCTGTTGAAGAGATAAATCCCGACAAAGCACCAGGACCGGATGGCATGACGGGACTTTTCTATCAGAGGTTCTGGGAGATCACAGCCCGTGACGTAATCTCGATGGTGAAAAGTTTCTTCAGATCAGATTCCTTTGACCCTAGGCTGAATCAAACAAACATATGACTGATCCCTAAGACAGAGCGGCCCATGGAGATGACCGAGTTTCGCCCTATCAGCTTATGCAATGTTAGTTATAAGATCATTTCCAAAATCATATGCTCTCGTCTTAAGAAGGTCCTACCAAAACTAGTGTCAGAAACACAATCCGCTTTTGTGGCGAGGCGTCTTATATCTGATAATATACTTTTGGCACAAGAAGCTTTCCATGCCTTACGCACGAACCCGATGTGCAAAACTAAGTATATGGCGATCAAGACTGACATGAGTAAGGCATACGACAGAGTAGAGTGGAGCTTCTTAGAAGCTCTCCTCCGCAAGATGGGCTTTGAAGGAAAATGGGTATCATGGATACACCGGTGTATTTCTACGGTCTCATACCAAATCCTTCTCAACGGAGAACCCAAAGGCAATATTCAGCCAACAAGGGGACTTCGACAAGGCGATCCTCTATCCCCATTCCTCTTCATCCTGATGACGGAAGCTCTAATTTCTCAACTTAAAGGTGCAGAGGAGGAAGGCAGGCTGACAGGTTTAAAGATAGCACGAGCTAGTCCAGCAATTTCTCATCTCCTTTTTGCCGATGATAGCCTTTTCTTCTGTAAAGCAGATGTCCAGCAGGGTGTTGAGTTGATAAGGATCATCAATCTATATGGGAGAGCTTCGGGACAGTTGCTAAACCCATCGAAATCATCTATTTTGTTTGGCAACAAAGTAGGACAGGAGGTCAAGATAGCGATGAAACAAATACTGGGTATCAATAGAGAGGGTGGAATGGGCATGTACTTAGGACTCCCGGAAAAAATCTGTGGCTCCAAAAGACAGGTTTTTGCCTTCATCAGAGAACGACTCAATGATCGTATCAATTCATGGTCGGCCAAGCTCCTGTCTAAAGGAGGCAAGGAAGTACTGTTAAAGTCAGTAGCACAAGCGCTGCCCACCTATGTGATGTCCTGTTTCCTTTTACCGAAAGATATCATAAACAAACTGCAAGGAGCAATAGCAAAATTCTGGTGGAGCACGAAAGGAAATAATCGGGGACTGCATTGGATTGCTTGGGAGAAAATCTGTGTTCCATTGGAGAAAGGAGGTTTAGGATTTAAAGATCTCCTAAACTTTAATCTTGCACTCTTAGCAAAGCAACTATGGAGGCTGCTTCATCACCCCAATTCTCTACTTGCCCGGGTACTTAAAGGTCGATACTACAGACATATTAGCCCAATGGAGGTTAAAACGTCTAACTCCCCGTCGTATGGTGGAGAAGCATTCTAGCGGCTCAGAATTTACTCAGAGAGGGACTGCGGAAAACAATTGGATCAGGGTACAATACCCGTTTCTGGATTGACCCATGGATTCCGACCATACCCGCCCGTCCGGCAACGGACGCTGGTGTGTATCGAGGTAGGGATATGTTTGTAAACCAGCTTATTGATCAAGCTACCAAGCAATGGGGGCTGGAGATGCTGGAGGCTTTGATAGACCAGAGAGACATCCCTCTGATCCAGAGCATTCGACCCAGCCATATATTTAGAGATGATGGGTACTGTTGGAGTTACACAAAGACCGGTTTGTACACAGTGAAGTCGGGATACAAGCTTGCATCCCAGATGAAGGAGGCGAATATCGAAAGTGCAGTCATGGAGCCGAGCATCAACCACTTAAAAGAGATGATCTGGAAGCTAAAAGCACCAAGGAAGATTCAACACTTCTTGTGGCAAGTTTTGTCGGATAGTATCGCGTCTTGCAGCCGGCTTGCTGATAGACATTGTGGGACCGACAGATCATGTCCCAGATGTGGACATGAAGAAGAATCACTTAATCATCTCTTGTTTCTTTGTCCCCCGGCGCTGCAAACGTGGGCACTCTCAGATATACCAACTCTTCCGGGGTTATTCCCGAGCGAATCTCTATACGAAAACTTTGACTACTTACTTCTTCATGCAACAAAGAATGGAGCCCCGAGGAACGTTCTTGCTAGGTTTCTGTGGATCGCATGGTTCATATGGAAAGCGAGGAATGAAAAGATCTTCAACAACACAAAAATCCTACCTCCGGAAACTGTACTTCATGCTACCCAAGAGGAGGAGAACTGGAAAGTGGCACAAATTTTAGCGAGTCAAGAAGTGACTGGAGGAAACCAATACACAACTAACGGGAATATGGAGAATGAGTCACCATATCCAAGATGCCAAGTGGATGCATCCTGGGTGACAAATTCGCCATTTTCTGGTGGAGGTTTTGTTCTCGAGCTGGCGCCTGGAACCGTTACGTATGGCTCCATTGGTATGAACCAGACCATGTCTCCTATGCATGCGGAGTTCACCATCTTGCTTTACGCAATGAAAAATTCCCTACAACTAGGAGTTACATCGATGTCCTTTGAATCGGACTGTCTTCAGCTTGTCAAGCTGATTAACGATGAAGAAGATTGGCCAGCTATGGCTTCGGAATAGAATGAATTCACTCATCTATTATCTCTTTTTACTGTGTTTTCAATTTCTTTTATCGCAAGAGAGCGGAATGTAAGAGCGGACCTTCTTGCAAAAGGAGCTCGTTCAAAAAACTCTATTTTCTCCCATGTAGACTCTGTAATTCCGGGATGGTTAGCCCACAAAGCTAACATTTTCATTCTGAATTAATAAAGCATGGAGTTCGATGCCAAAAAAAAAAAAAGTAAATAAATAAATAAATATGTACATCTGAACAAATCTTAACAAGAACAGAAAAGTCAATAACATCAGTTTGTTATTAAAAAAAAAAGACAACAACATCAGTTTAACGTTCTCGAATACGTTGTCGCTTTCTCTTTTTGAATTTAGAAGCCAATTTTTGGAAATATTGAAGACGAAGGAAGAGTTCATTATATTCTTCAACGGTTCCCGTCTCATCCGCCAGCACTTTTCCACACCAATCACACGTCCTGCAAATTGTTTCAAATCCAGATTACAAATTTAAAATTAGAAAAAATGGAAAAAGAAAAAAGAAAAAAGAAAAGAAATAATAATATTGTTGAACACATACTTGACGGTACCGGAGTTTCCTTCACGACGGATGGGAGTTTTAACGTCGCAGTGACCGCACAACATCCTTTCGTTTTCTTCACAAGTGGTTGAGTTTGTCATCGTGATTCCACACAAAATAGTAACTAAGACTTAATTAGGGTGTACAGAGAGAGAGACCAAGTCGTTTTGATTGAAACAAAAGGAATCGTAAAGCGTAAATCGGGATATGTTTTTGTTATTTCTTTTTGGCTGTCCTTCAGCTGTGGATTTAAACAAGGTTACGCTTTTGGTCTTTCGCTTGGAGAGCAAGGGTATTTTTTTTCTAATTATTTTTTTATTCTGGTCAATACCTCAAAGAGGAGAGAATTCATACTTTGAAAAGGAAACTTAGCTTTGGGTCCAAGTAATCATAAAAGTAATATACCAAAGGAAAAAAAGTTTTCTGGCTACACAAAATTTACTATAATATAGTGGAAACCATCCAATGTTTGAAAATGTGTCAATAACTACACGACGTTTATGTTAATACATGCTACATGTACAAAGTAAATGATTATATGGTGGTAACATCACAGTCGGGTTTAATTGATTTTAAGATAAGTTAATGGAGTCAATCCGTAATATATTAAAATCTCTTTTTGGATCTTCAATTCGAAAATTAGGGTTCAAGACAAACCGTTGAGCTAGAAGCAACGTAGGAGAGAGAAGGGAAGAACCGGCATATAATCTGAAGGACGAGACAGAGTCTGTCGCAATAAGAGTCTTCTATGTTTTGACGAAATCTTGTGAAGCCTTAGTCATTCTTCTTCGTTGTGAACATGTAATAGTGGAGATAGTGTAGTGAAGAAGGGGACAAGTGAACGATCGCCATTGCTAAATTAAGATAAACGACCTAGGATAAGATCATAAAAGCGAGGAAGGTGAAGATATACTTCATCCACACATGTGTAACCTCTATGCCCCATGTCTCTTTCGAAAATCCAAAGTTACTTTTTTCTGTCAACAAATCCAAAGTTTAGAATCAAAACAGAGTTTTTGAAACAGAGTTGTAGAAGATAAAATTTCAAACTTTCTGATAGAAGATAAAGTTTCAAACTTTCTGATATTTTTACATTATTTTCTGCTTATGAAGCATTATTAAGTTACAAACACAACATCATAAACAGAGATCTAAATACAGAGTTTTAAAACGTTAATATTTTCAACAGTGAAAGAGAGCCTTGTCTTCAGTCCATAGATGAGCTGCTGAGTTCGGATATTTTAACAAGCTAATATAAACTCTGTTTCTGTATATTCATCTCAAGGTTACAACGATAGTATTTATACAAGACGTAAGATCCTTAAAGATAGGAGATAACTACGACAGTATGTTTATCTGAAATATATATGTCTATCCTTATCTAATACTCCCCCTCAAGGTGGTGAGTGAAGATCTTGAACTCCCATCTTGTCCAGTAAGTAATGTAGTTGCTGACGTCCAAGCGACTTGGTCAACAGATCAGCCAACTGTTCCATCGTGCCAACGTGATGTGCTGCAATAATCCCAGCTGTAATGTAGTCTCGAACGAAATGACAGTCCACCTCCACATGTTTAGTTCGTTCATGAAAGACCGGGTTTGTTGCTATATGGATAGCTGCTTTGCTATCACAATGAAAAGGTATCGGGAACCGCTGTTTAATCCCCAAAGAATCCATGACACCGATCATCCACTTCAGTTCACTGCAAGTCATCGCCATAGCCCTATATTCGGCTTCTGCGGAGGACCGCGAGACCGTTGGTTGTTTCTTTGTCTTCCACGAAATAAGGGAATTACCCATCATGACAATGTAGCCAGTAAGAGATTTCCGAGTAAGTGGACATGCCGCCCAGTCTGAGTCACTGTAGGCAGACAGTGATAAATCACTCGAAGCACTTAGCAATATTCCACGGCCTGGAAGACCCTTTAAATATCGTACCAAACGAACAGCTGCGTCCCAATGTTTTTGCCGTGGCTTCTGAAGAAATTGAGCAAGTATATGCACTGGGTAGTTTAGTTCCGGCCGTGTGATAGTAAGATAGACAAGCCTTCCAACCAGTCTTCTATACTGTGCTGGTTCTGTATAAAACGGTCCATTATCACGCCCAAGATTGTGATACTGCTCCATTGGTGTGTCGACCGGTTTTGAACCCAGAAGTCCACATTCAGACACAATATCAAGAGCATACTTACGTTGTGACAAGTATATACCCGCTTTACTTCTTAGAACCTCAATGCCTAAGAAATAACGAAGCTCTCCCAAGTCTTTCATATGAAAAAACCGATGCAGATGTTCTTTAAACTTGGTGATAAGCTCAGAATTATTTCCACCAATAATCAAATCATCAACATAGACCAACACAAATAGTGTAGTATTGTTTCGATTTAGAGTAAACAGAGAGTAGTCTAGACGATTCTGTTTGAAGCCAAATGCAAGTAGAGCTTTAGTTAATCGTGCAAACCAACACCTAGGAGCCTGCTTAAGGCCATAGAGTGCCTTATTCAGCTTACAGACTTGATTCGGTTTAGAGGAGGCAAAGCCAGGAGGTAATTTCATGTAAACTTCTTCTTCTAGTTCACCATGGAGAAATGCATTATGTACATCCATCTGATGTAGTTCCCAGTCACGAGCAGCAGAGATGCCAAGCAAGGTGCGCACTGTATTCATCTTGACAACAGGTGCAAAGGTCTCATTGTAGTCAACACCCTCCTCCTGTTTGTTTCCACATGCTACCAAACGTGCCTTATAGCGTTCAACCGTTCCGTCCGCATTGAACTTGATTTTAAATATCCATTTACATCCAATGGCCTGTTTTCCCGGAGGTAGATCAGTGACTGTCCACGTACCGCTACGTTCCAGCGCATCTATCTCACCAGTCGCTGCGTTTCTCCACTTTTTATCTTTCATTGCTTCCTTGAATGAAGTTGGTTCAAGCTGAGCTTCAACTTTAAGAAGAAACGCCTGAACATGTGGAGCAAGACGATCAAACGATACATAATTCTCCAAGGGATAGGCACACTTACCTGAAGACGATGATGGTGGATGTGATGGGTGAAGAGCAGTCGTGGGGTTTTCATTTACTTGAGCTGTATATGTAACATACGGACCTAAGCGAACAGACTGTGTCTTAGTCCTGTGTCCTCTGCCCAGTGGTTCTGATGTTGACTGCTCGTTTGTAGTAGTCTCTTCTGTATTACTTGCTCCCCCTTGATCATTATCACCAACTGTCGCCTCCGTAGTCTTACTGGTTTCATTGGTTACAGACGGCTCACTGGTACTCGTCTGAGGGGAATTCAAAGCTCCCCCTGTCTCCGATACTGCAGTGGGAGAGACAGGATCAAAATCATCATCATAAGTCGCCGGATGTGGCGTAGGGACCGGTACATGCTCTATAGTTTCAGACAATGAGTTGGTAAGAGCAAATGGGAATATGTCTTCATGAAAGATTACATCTCTTGAATCAAAAATGCGTTCTGTTTCGAGATCACAGACCGTCCATCCTTTCTTTCCCATGGGGTAGCCAAGAAATACGCATCTAGTACTTCTTTCATCGAACTTGTCTTGTCCACGCTTTATTCGACGAGCATAACACAAAGTTCCAAATACTCTAAGATTGTCATAAGAGGGTGCTTTACCATAGAGCATCTCATACGGCGTCTTATTATGTAACAGCCGTGATGGTGTTCGGTTAATCAGATAGGTCGCCGTTAGTATGCTTTCTCCCCAAAAATGCCTTGGTACATGTCCTTGGAAGAGAAGTGCGCGCGCAACGTTCAGTATGTGTCTATGTTTCCTTTCCACTCGTGCATTCTGTTGCGGGGTCTCAACACACGAAGTCTGGTGAAGAATACCTTGAGATGCAAAGTAGCCTTTAAGAGTTATAAACTCAGACCCATTGTCACTGCGAACCATCTTTATTTTCTTGTTGAATTGACGATCAACATAGGCACAAAACGTTTTAAAGGCTTGTGGTGCTTCCTTCTTTTCTAATAAGAGTATTGTCCATACGGCTCGAGAGAAATCGTCCACAATGGTTAAAAAATAACGAGCTCCAGTTGTGGATGGTTCACGATATGGTCCCCATAAATCACAGTGAATCAAGGCAAAACACTCATCAACTTTATTAATGCTAATTGGAAAAACATCTCGAGTTTGTTTAGCTCGATGACAAGTACCACAAGAACTCTCTAAAACTCCAATATTTTTTGTAAAACCAGCGGAAGATGACAAAACTGAAAGAACACCAGAAGATGGATGACCCATGCGTGCGTGCCACAGATCTCGTGTCTGGAAAGCTTCCACATGATTTGCTTGAACAGAAACGGAACCCATGTACTTGAAAACCCCATTATGCTCTTCACCCGCACCAATCAAAGTCTTCGAGGCGAGGTCCTGTATCACACAAAACTTTTTAGTAAATAGGATGAATCCAGCAATATCTTGGAGCAGTTGAGATATAGATATGAGAGTTGCAGAGAGATGAGGAGCATAGAAGACACGTCTCAATATGAGACGACCACCAAGATTCAACTGTCCTTGTCGTGTGGCCCAAGTTATACTACCATTAGGCATTGTAATAGGAACTGGTGCGATTGTGACAACATCACTAAGTAGATTAATTTCTCCAGTCATATGGTGTGAGGCACCCGAGTCAATGATGATATCATATCTACTGTCTTTTCCAAAGAAAACAAGTTTATCTTTCTTACCAAGCTTCTCACTGGTGCTCGATTTTTGTGAATTCACAAACTGAGTTAAGGTTGCCCATTGTTCCGGTGTGAAGTTTGGAAAGCCTTGACCCTGAGCTTCAGATGTTGTGTCAGCCTGGGTATTGTATGCACGGAACCCAGATCCACGACCACCACGTCCTCTGCCTCGTTGAGACTCTCCTCCTCGTCCTCTTCCTCCTTTGTCTGTCCCTCGACCTGTTCCTGGTTTTGCGTTGTTCTCACCCCACCATTCTGGATATCCAATAACTTGAAAGCATTGATTTACTTCATGTCCTTGCTTCCCACAGTGAGAACAAACTGAATTGTTTCTTGCAAACCGAGCAGCTGCAGCCTGAGCATTGGTAATGATCTGTTGAGACTGTTGCAATGAGGTAGGTTGTGTTACCGCGGATAAACCTATTGCAGGTGACTTATCCTCATGCCGCATAACATTCAAGTGTCTCTCTTCCTGAATTATTTGCGAGTAAACCGACTCAAGATTGAGTTCAGCTTGTCTACTCAACAGATTCGAGCGTGTTGTACCAAACCGTGAATTATCCAACCCCATAAGGAATTGATGCACACGTATTTTTTCTTCTTTCTTCTCATACTTCATCACAGCTTCACACTCAGGATTTCCACAACAACACGAGAAACCCTTGTCAAAATCAGCGAGATCATCCCACATGATTTTCAGTTTGCCAAAATAAACTTCTACTGCATCACCATTCTGTTTGCAGGATGCAATCTCAGAATGCAGTTGATGTATTCTTGTATCATCAGTCATAGAAAACCTCCGTTGAAGGCTTCCCCACATAATCTTTGCGCTGTCAACCAGAGATATTGACGGTCGCAGTTTTGATTCCACACTGCTGTAAATCCAGCCAATGATCATGGCGTTCACCATATCCCACTTCTCTTCTTCTTCTGGTTTGTTCACCGGCCTTGTAAGAGTTCCATCAACAAACCCTGTTTTTCGTTTGCTTTTCAACGAATTGAGCATTAGCTTTGCCCATCTTTCATAGTTTGCTCCATTCAAAAGAATGGGTGTCAAGACTTGCCCCGTATTATCTGAAGGATGAAGATAATAAGGAGAGGCAAGAGCATTCTTATCACCTCCAGTAGCTCCTGTTTGCGACGCCATGGTAACCGAGGTAGGTTTAAAATTATCTCACCGTAACAAGATGTTTTGGTGGTTCGGAAGATATATTAGCTTTGTAAAAATTAGTTTGCTGGCTCTGATACCATAACAAGCTAATATAAACTCTGTTTCTGTATATTCATCTCAAGGTTACAACGATAGTATTTATACAAGACGTAAGATCCTTAAAGATAGGAGATAACTACGACAGTATGTTTATCTGAAATATATATGTCTATCCTTATCTAATATATTTCCCAACTTTTTTTTTAATTATAAGCAACTCCATATAGATGCGGGCTTAAGTAATTAAAGGCAGAAAGAGAAACCTTGTTGATATCTACATTACGACTCAACCCACTCCACAAGTTTTGCATTCTTGGCATGAGATCAGATTTGTTGTTGGCGGCAGCAGTTAGGTAGCGTGGGATGATGAAAAACAAAGCAACTTCATTTCATAGCTTTTGTCTTTACCCAGAAAAACATAGACCTTCATCTAACTGTCTTTATTTGTCTAAAGCTTGTAGACGTCTTGTTGCGACGTTGAAAAGGCTGGATGATTTCGTCTTCTTGTTCCATGTACTGAGGTGTTTCTCCCTGTTTCGATTGCTATATTAGAGATCGATTTTTTTATGAACCCTAATTACATGGGTCGGGTTAAATAGTTGGATCGGGTCAGATTTTATAAATTGGGGTTAACTTTAATATATTATGGATTGACCCCATTAGCTTATCTTAAAATCAATTAAACTCGATTGTGATATTGCCACCATATAATCATTTACTTTGTACATGTGGCATGTATTAACATAATCGTCGTGTAGTCGTTGACACATTATCAAATATTGGATGGTTTCCACTATATTAGAGTAAACTTTGTGTAGCTAAGAAACTTTTTTCCTATACTAAATCATTGAAAAACCTAATTGATATATATAGTGAAGCAAAAAAATATTAACACTATTATTTTTATCATCCAAGTCCAACACTTACACTCAAATACAAGATTATGGGACTGTCTGATTATAGAAGAGAAAAAAGGATTCTGTCATATCCAGCACCAAGAGAATTTTATTAGGTTTCCCGAAAATGGTGGGTTCAGATTAAAGATTTGCAGACTAAATGATAAATCCAGTGATTCGATATATAACCAGTTTGAGTTTTAAAAAAGGTAAAAGAAAAAAAAGAAGCCCAAAGTTTTGGTACACAACCAAAGCGCATTTAAAATTAATGACAAACGAATAGAAGGCAAAGACACGTGATAGACGTGATTTTTAAATACTGACTGAATATAATTGTTTAGCAAAATATATGATTTTTGATTAGTGCAGAATTTTTTTAAATAAAAGCAAGAAAAAGCAAAGACACGCCGTTGTAAATATCTAATAAAATTAAAGGCAGAAGCCTAGTAAGAATTCTACTTTAACAGTATAGACTAGAGTTTGATCCGTGCATCCGCATGGGTGTTTTCATATTTTACAATCACCGCACGGGTGTTTTCATTTTTTATAATCAAAATTTACGATTGATTGCAGTTTTAAATGTTTCTACATAAGTAGTATAATATATTATTCACTTTTATATGGATGGAAATTTGTTTTATATACCCAATATAAACTTATAACATTTGCAACATTTACACAAAACATAATTAGTTTAAAGTCTTAAAATAAAGGAAATTTATGAGTAATAATAAAAAAATAATGAGATATGAAGATTGTGTTTATTTAAATATGAAACCTTTAATTATCTCCTAAAAATAATTAAACAAAATCTCTTATATTATATTTTTTAAAAAATTATTATTGAGACATTTTATGTTTTATTCACTTATATATTGGATATGCTAATTTGGTGGAATAATTTAGATTTTGGTTGTTCATTAACCGTTGATCAAGAATCCAAGATCTTATATATTTAAAAAATAGATCTAATGTAACTATTCCTAGAAAGTTATGTTACATTTAATATTTAATCTTATCATTTAAATTTTGGACCTACCAGAAATTTTTATTGGGCTATCAATAATTGGATTTAAAGAATAGATGATCCATTGGATTCATAGATAGTATAAATTAAATAAATATAATTTAATGTTGTAATACAATACCTCCATATGTTAAATATTTAAATATTTATCGATGTTAACTTTTAAAATTATAAAGATTTTTTTTAAAATAAAAAAAAATCATATTATCTAACAATGATTGATTTTTACTACCTTAAACCAATGAGAACAAATTTTAAACTATATAGTTTATTTTAAAAATTAAACAAAAACTAAATGTTTAATTATTTACTCGATAATATAAATCTATGAAGCGAAAAGTTTAATTTTTAAAAAACTTTCTAAATTTGTGAAATGTTACAATATATTTGAATATGACAATAAAACAATATTTTACTAATTTTTATATATATAGTTACGATTTTAATAATGAAATAATAATCCGAAAATATATATATATATATAACAAGATAAAAAATATATTTTACACTTATTATGTTTTAAAAATTGATAGACATATATATTATAATATATACCAATTTAAAATTGAAAACAAAATATTTATATAAAAATAAATGAAAACAAAAACATGCGTGGTTGCGCGGATCGAGATCTAGTTAGTGACTATTTCTAGCCAAATTTGCCATTAACTCTAGTGTAAATGTGATATTATTTATATTTCAATTTAAAATATTTAGTTAGTGCATCATAAATGAATTTTTAGTATTTTTACACTAATATACTTGACAGTATAATTTTATACATGTCCATTTGCAATAAGATAATATATGTTTTTGTATAAACAATAGTACTTAAATATCAATACTGACACTTGTATGATGTATAAAAACTGATATATGTATGATATATAAACCAAGAAATAACAGTGGTTGATAACTATATAATTATATCTACATGTATTTAACTAAAAAAATGGAAGGTTTTTTTGAAACATTTCCAATGACCTCAAATTTACGTATGAACCCATTAACTATGTAAATAATAATAGATGTATGATGTATAAATCTATTAATAACAATAATAAATAACTAAAATTTATCAGTACATATGTTAAGATTTATATTAAAAACATTTATGCTAAGTGGAAAAGATGGCTAAATGTTAAATACTTTTCAAATGATTTCAAGGTATCAACTGAACAATGATATGTCTAAATAAAAAAGATATATTTACGTTTTGGTTTAATTATTCGCTTGACCACATGGAGAAATGAAATCCAAAGGATATTAAATGGCTTAATGTTTGACACCATTAATTTTTTTTTGAAAAAGATTGCAATATTTTATTTTAGGAAATGAAAGATTGATGTTAGCATAATATTAGGGAATTTAGTGTAACAAATATAATTTTGAAGGAAACTGATATTTGTTATGTTTTTTTTGTAAGTTCATTTATTAAAATTAATTATGGTTAAAATAAAAAATGGAAATGGCATTAGGTGTAATTAAAAGGTTATTTTAAGGGTTAATTCATATTTGTATTTCAGTTTTAATAGATTGGATGTGTGATGATGTTAATAATAAATAGTCATTAAGTTTTTTTTTAACGTCTAATCTGATTTTATTGATATACCAAAGTACAAACATAGTTGCAGAAGCTTATACAAAGCAATAAGATACAATTTATTACATAAGCAAAAATATGCGAGATATGCTGAAGACAAATTATTTGTAGAAATGAAGATTGACGTTACTTTCTTTTGCAGTAAGCTTTACATGCTAACAAAATATGTGATCTGTTATTTTCCTTCTCCAGAATTCATTTTCCTTCTCCAGAATTCGTCTTCTCTGATACAATAGATATGCCATTTTGACATTTTGTTTTTTCCATATCATATAGTAAAAACCCATTATATCCAGGGCAATTCTTTGAAACATCTAACATTGTTTATACCACTCTTTCGAGAAGTATTTTCAAAATTTGTATTATTAAATGATTTTGTAAAATTCTTGTTATTATGAGTATTGCCAAATTAAAAACCTTCCATTATTTTCAAGGTAATAATATATAGTATATATTGTATCTCATAAAACAAAGTGGATCAGTCCTATTTCACGGATATTGGAGGGGGATCCTCCATAGCATTGGGTCACCAAGTATGTGATCCTTATGTGCATATTCTCCAACAGCACCTATAAGAATAAATTATAAATAATACTTATGACATTAAATCTAATATTGCAAGAAATCCAAGAAGTAAAAATGATTGAAAAGTCTTTGTTTGAAACAGAGTAAAAAGACCCAAAATGCCAGGAACAAATCCAAAATTACTGTGAATGAAGAGGGGAACTTGTGTTTATTATTAGGTCGACCAACTGGTCTTTATATACATATGGTAATGATGGTCTAAGTACTGGATCGACATGAGATCGTAGTTATCCTTAACTAGATAATGACTAGCAATACGTAAGATAAACACCAACTATAATGTGGATAAACACAAGAGTAGATAGGCGCCAGTATGATCCTGCGGATGGGCTTGGCCCGTCTTGCTACACGGGCTGATAAATGGGTCGATCACTAAATGGTTTATAACACTCCCCCTTGATCGACACATCCGGTCAAGGTTCATTCATGCTTTGGATGTTGCCTCATTAAAACCTCTCTTGACAAACCCAAAACCCAATGTGGTAAAAAGGGAAAACAAGACAGGAAAAAGAGTACAACACATGAACTCCCCCTGATGAATGCATCACTGTAGTAGACGCATTCCCATCTGGTATCCGAGTCTTCTTGAACGTTGAAGTTGCCTATGACTTGGTGAAGATGATCAGCTGGATTCTCCTTGAATGAACTTGTAAGTCTTGGACGTTGGTATGTCTTTTGGAACTCCATTAAGATGTGGTCAGGATGTACATCTTTGCTGCTGATCACTCCATGTCTTGGTTGAACTGATGGTGCTTCAAACGGTGCTCGGATGGACTTTATAATCTGCAATAAAACTTTACTTGCAGGTCCTTTTTCATGTCCCACGGATTCTCTTTGGTTATATGGCTTTCCCAAAATGTGGACATTCAATATATATTGAGTCATAGACCCAGAACACATACGAACAACTTTACTTCATATCTTTCGTTCATTCGGACTTATATCTCTTCGTATGTGCCAATGGCTTTATCCTTTGTAACCAATCATTCTTTATTTTCTTTTGTCGATTCATGTTGAGCTATAGACCTTGTCTATATTCGTTCATAATCATGAGTGTCTAAGGTCATACCATCAATAATTATTTGCTGCAATGAAACTCATCACACAATGAATTTGCAGTCATACACTCATGTCCTTTGTACATGGTTATCGATCTTTTCTTGCTTTAGCAATGCTTATAATCATTAAGCCACGACCAGATATCCTTCTGGTCACTATCCTGGTTTATGGTTCTCACTTAGGTGTGCTGACTTAATCATACACACACACACACGGCTATGATTTTTCTACAGACTTTCCATATGTAAAACATAGCCTGTTTAATCAATCGATAACTTGTATCATTGAACCTTTGAACCATTAAACTTTTTTCTCTCAGATGGTCTTTATTATGATCACAAGAAATTATAATATTTTCTGTATGGACTGACTGCACTAAATACTTAGTCTTTCATATTACTTACAGCTGTTGTATATTACAATCCATAAACAACTTAGGAACAAAGCTTGTTCTATGAGAATTTCTTTTTCATATTTCTATGGTACGTTGATACCTTTATCCAGTGATCCATTTGCTGCTTACTACACCATTATTTCTTTAGTAAATATCCAGACAAAATCAAACTTGATTTTCTGTAGTAGCATCCACCATATAGGAGCATATCTCTTTATAAATTGTTCATTGGTCCTTGTGAGTATCCTTGTGTAATCAAGCTATACTTGAACGTTATTTAGAAGGAACATGGACACACTATACCATGTGGTCATGTCCTTCAATCTCACGGAATTTCTTATCTCACAAGATCCATTCACTGGTTTCTTTCTTAGATGGCTTTTCTGTATGTACATGGTTACTACGCCCATCTGTCTTATAATTACTTTGAATTCTTTGAACACCCCACGTCCCTATATAGGTTTTATGAGTACTCTACGTGGGTTCATGATCCTCAGGTTATATCCTTCAAATCCCAAGTACTACAATCTTTTATGAGCTCTTATGTATGTAAATACATCTTTGGTGTTAACACACTTTATCTTCAGTTTCATACTGTTCCAGACATGATCTAATTAGATTTTGAGATCTTATTATCCAAGACCTTTATACCTTGCAGTTTGGCGTCCCAAACTACATGGTCTGGTACCCTAGATGTGTGGTTGCGCAACCTTATTTCTCTGTCTGAACTGGTTTCTCTTATGAACTCGGATTTGTACGATTCTGAGCACCTTTCATTACTTTCCGAGGTTCCTTATTATTTGGAACTTATTTGTCTATCTCTAATAGACATTGTAGCAACTTGATTGTGTCTCTTAGACATCAAATTCGTGGTGCTTAAGCTGGTATGACATAGTCATTTTTTTCTTTTCGGGTCAGTGTGTCTGGCATATATTTCTGCTAGCTTTTATATCTTTTGATCATATTCTTTTAGAACGTCTAGATCATAATCTTTGGTTTGAGGATCTTGCCAAGACAACTATGGTTGATACCATTATATTTTTCTTTTACTCTTTACTCTTTATCAGCCTGATAACTTTCTCCTTTCAAAGTTGGATAATCAGATTACTATCTTTTGTAATCTGTGTTCTTGGCCACTTGATTAAATCATCCATGTTTGGCACAAGATACATTATAGTTTCGTGGAGGAAGTCTTATTTATCTAATATATATTCCCAATCCTCATCTGAGGTTCCATCTTAAATGGCACACATATATGTGGTGGAATATTCGTATTTTCTTAAGATGGTTTGTGTATATGTCTGGTTTAAGACCCATAATCATTCAGAGGTGGGAATGTCTATGCTTACATGTATGGCCTGATGTAAATCAATATTTATATACATAATGTCCTTAAGCTTTAGGCTGGATGTGGGTGATGTACCATTAGTGAGAGCTTTAAAGCTTTCCAGCTGTGTATATTATGGTTGTAAACCATGGAATCCGAATTTATGATATGATCATGGACTGTGGGTTTTAGTCCTCTCTCCCCCTCATGAACATAATCATAATTTCGTAGTGCTTAGGACAGTGGAGGCTTAATTATTTTAGTGATTTTCCCTTTTGTGTACTTATAACACATTGTGAGAATTTATGGGATCACTTTTGTGCCTTAATTAATTTTTCATCATGTTCTGGATCAAGATGGCTAATCTGGTCATGCCATAAGTGTTTATTTCGTGGTGAACCATACTGGTTACCATGGCTTTATGCCTCTTTCATACTGATCCTTAGCATAGAATAAATCAGTAGAAAATATGGGTATAGGCATTAATTGATTTCTTTATAACTCAATGGGTCTGAATAATGTCGTGTCTTTTGTCATTTGTCAGTACCAATTAATTGATTTCAAGTGATTGTAGGAAGGTAAAGTTGAACCTATACAATCAAGATGAAGTTAAATCTATGCGAGAAATCAATCTATCAGTGAACTGACTCATTAGTCTACACCCAACAATTGATTTTATGTGATTGCAGGAAGGTAAAGTTAAACCTATACAATCAAGGTAAAGTTAAACCATGCATGAAATCAACTATCAGTGGACTGATTATCCTTTTATTAAGGTTTTATTTGTTATTTAATCAAGAATCATCAAGCAAGACCAAGCAAGATAATATATAAAAACAAAATCGTGAATCATCAAGTAGGTCAAAAGCAAATCACAAAATCATAGACTGAAAATAAAATTATCATGTCGAGATCTTTCTTTTAGTCAATGTATAAGCCGGCCCCACAATCTATATTACTCCACACGGCTTTCTTGGATTCATCCTGATCCAATGCCTCAGGATATCTCATCTCACTGTTTTGTTCCTCAATGCATCTTTTCTGAAGTTTCTCAAATCTGTCAATGGTATCTTTAATTTTCTGATTTCTTTGCTCAGTTGCCAATAGGTATGACAATAGGTCATTATAAGTTGTGAAACCTTTAGCTGTATATGATAGCAACCGATCCTTTGGATTGAATGTGGAATATGTTTTATACAGTAGATCATTATCTGTAACCACTTCATCACATAGTTCAAGACTATGGGCGATTTTCATTAGAGCATAATCGTATTCTTCCACGGATTTAAAATCCTGGAACCTGAGTATCTTCCAATCATTCATGGCCTTTCGCCATAATTCCATTGAGTATATGGATTTTAGTTTTATCCAAAGATCATAAGGATCCTCAATACTTTCGTACTTATTTCCCAGTTCCTCAGTGAGATGATAGCGCATAATTGTTATGGCTCTGTGCTTTTCAATTTCAACTTCATCATTTCTTTCAATGATACATTTCCCGAGTCCTCTAGACTTCAGGGCAATTGAAGTGTTTATTTCCCATTCTGGATAATTATCTCCAGAGATATCTAGGGCAGCATAATCCGAAGGCTCAAATCTCGACATCTGAAATCATTAATAAATTCATGATTTAAAATTCTTGCAACCAATTCAAATAATTAGTGCATATGATTTCATAAGTCTATCTATAATACTTTAGGCTACACGGCTCATGTTTTGTGATGCTTAGGCCTTACGGCTTTAATCTCAATCAAGGGCACAAGGCCGCATGTATGAACCAATGCATTATGCCTCACGGCCATTCAGTATGATTGATAAGAAAAACACAATGCCACACGATCCATATCAATCAAATAATCTAGCAACCTAACTCTCATTCAATATGTAAATTCTTTAAATCAATCTTTCAGGTTTTAAGTAATGAGAGATTTAAGGTTTCAAGGCCTTTAGGAATATCAATCAAGATTAAGGGTTTCAAGGCCTTAAGGATTTCGAATCTTGAGATTAGATCTATTAATCAAGGCCTTAAGGATTTCGAATCTTGAGATTAGCTGAGACGGTAATGCTTGCTGGAACGGAATCAAGAACGAATTAGGGTTCTTCGGGATTAGGGTTCCAAAAGACCAAGGCGGCGCTGTCTATTGTTTCTGCGAGTGTGGGCGCGTCTGAGATTGGATTGACGAACGGTTTTCGCTGATAGATGCTTCTTGTCCAGAGCTTCAATTTGATATGTAGCTCGTCGTCTGGTTCCTCGGGGTTTGAGAGATATATTGATTTTAAGTTACGCCTGGATTAGGGTTTATGTGTGACGGATTTTAGGTTAGGTTTTGTCTCAGGGTTTTGGAGTCTATCGTGCTGATAACGTGTTGTGAATGAAGAGGGGAACTTGTGTTTATTATTAGGTCGACCAACTGGTCTTTATATACATATGGTAATGACGGTCTAAGTACTGGATCGACATGAGATCGTACTTATCCTTAACTAGATAATGACTAGCAATACGTAAGATAAACACCAACTATAATGTGGATAAACACAAGAGTAGATAGGCGCCAGTATGATCATGTGGATGGGCTTGGCCCGTCTTGCTACACGGACTGATAAATGGGTCGATCACTAAATGGTTTATAACAAAAATCACCTATTTGATTGACAAGCATAGTGTTTGTAGCTGTGTATATGCATGCTGTTGTGTAAACCAAACTAAATTAACAAATATAAAGCAACTCTTGCTCCCTCCTATTCCATGAATATTCAAAAATGATTTTTTCAAGTCACTAACCTTGACATAAAAGGAGAACAACTAAGTAACACATAAATATAGATATGCAGATACAAAAACAAGTATAAATCTAATGAATTGAGTTGGTTGAGTAGGAATGAATTGCTTATCCTTCTGTTACGATATCCCTCTTGTTATTATAGTTTAACATTTCTATTTACTTTTCGATTCGAACTTTCCATTTCTACATGGTATTTAGTTTCTTTTGAACCTCCAACTCATATTTTATTAGACACTACTGTTACCCTCGTGGTACGCACAGATCAAAATGACTGTATTTTAAATTATTTGATGAAAAAAACCTATAATTTCAGAATTATCAATTAAAAAAATGATTATATAACCAAACGGTCTTGGTTTAGTGGTAAAGGGTTTACTGATGTGAGTACCGTCATGGGTTCGATTCTCCTTGGCCATCTGGGACACATTAAGTGGTAAGAAAATGCGGATCCTGCGGATTTCATACTGATTAGTCATTGGTCCTAGAAAGCATTTGGGATCACACTACGGTTATAAAAAAATGATTATATTAATTAAATATTATATAAATATGGATAACAATTGCATAAAATAGTTGCATTCAAATAAAGAAGTTGTAAACGGCAAAATAGTATTTCTCATGTTGTTTTTAAGTAGATATATGTTGAAAATATTTTATGTTTAAAATTTGAGATATATACAACACATAAAAATATAGTTCAGAGTAATATATTTGATTCATTGTTTTTTCTCTGTATTTTTCTTGTAAGTAAATATTCCATTAAGTTATACATTTTTATTATAATTACAAAAATTAAAGTTATGATATATTATGACAAAGTATAATTTAAAATATAATACTCGTTTATGATATTTTGAGACCTAATATAAAGAGTGAGGCCCAATAAAAAAATCAAATAAGAAAATGACTATCCATATTTAAATGCTACAATTTAAGTTTTTTCTTCACAATTTTTTTCATACACGTTCATCATCCTCCAAGCACTAAAAGTCCATGTATATTTTTAACGGCAACATTTTTTTTCTTCTTTCGTTGCTCTATTTCTTATTATTAAAGTAGCAAACATTTACTCGGAGCTTTGAAGGGAATAATGTACTCTTTCCATTTTTTAATATAAATCGTTTTAAAGAAATTTTTATGTTTCAAACTATACGAAGTTTTCGGTTTTCTATGTAAAATTTATTAACACTTAATGTTATATGTCCAATGATAATATACCTTCTATTTTATTATTGGTTGATTTGTGGTTAGGTAAATAATTAATGATGTTTTTGTTTATAAAATATAAAAAATTAATGATTTTCTTAATCTATGTGTATAATTATAAAACGACTTATATTAAAAACAGAGAAAGTATTTGGGAATGCAAATTCTATTTAAAGTATTTTAAAAATGAATTGGGTTATTACTTAAAAATATTGATTTTTTGTTATTTTAAAGTATTTCTGCAAACTCACGGGTGAACTCCTATAAAGTTTTTGCTTTTCTCAATCTGTAGTGAATTGATAACATAATTGTCCTAAAGAGAATTCACGAAACAGATATTAAAATCAATCTATTAAGTAAAAAGAAGAAGATACATACTTTACCTTTGTTGCTGATAAATTTTTATTTCCCATTCTTTTAGAAGCTCCGAAACAGAATGATACTCAAGTGTCATTTTCAGTCTGAATTATCTTATTGTTTGGGCTCATACTACATCTGACAAATACAGTGGAGTTTGAGCCTTTAAAAAAACTGTGAGAAATAGACAAAAAGGAAGAGCAGTAAAAGTTTGAGAAGTTCTTTACTATTTTGATTGTTTTTAAAAAAAAATGGAGCTACGATATTTGAATGAAATATAGAGAAGAAAACAATTTGAGAATGAAAACTGGGATGAAATTCTTGAGAAAATTTAGGAATTTAGATAGTTGAAATTGCAGAAGAATAGAGGAAGGAGAATTTTTTTCAATCGGTTGTTTTTGTTTTTGTTTTTGTTTCTTTTTTTTTTTAAGTTATGCCATATGTAAAAATTATATTGGTCATGAGAATTGTACTTTATTATATAAGAAATTAGTTATTGGACTAGAATTTAGGGAAATTGCCAAAAATACAATTTTTAAATTATTATTTTTTATGTTTACACTAACCACTTTTACTTTCATCTTTAATGAAGGGTAAAAGATATTTATAACCTTTTGATTAACTTTGACAAAAAAACTAACTAATCTAAGCTTAAAACATCAACTCTAAACCCTAAATCATCAACTCTAAACCATGAAACATAACCTCTAAACCCCGAAACATCAATTCTAAACCCTAAACCCTAAACCCTAAACCTTCAAATCAAAAACCCTAAAACATCAATTCTAAACCCTAAACGTAAACCCTAAACCCTAAATCTAAACTTAAAACATCAACTTTAAACCCTAAATCATCAACTCTAAACCCTAAACAATGAAACATCAACTCTAAACTCTAAACCCTAAACCTTCAAATATAAACCCTAAAACATCAACTCTAAACCCTAAACGTAAACCCTAAACCTACAAATCTAAACCCTAAAACATCAACTCTAGGGTTTTAGGGTTTAGGATTTAGGGTTTAGGGTTTAGGATTTAGGGTTTAGAGTTTAGGGTTTATGGTTGAAGGTTTAGGGTTTAGGGTTTAGAGTTGATGTTTTTTGGTTTAGGGTTAAGTTTTTAGGGTTTAGAGTTTATTTTTTAGGGTTTAGGGTTTAGTGTTGATGGTTTAGGGTTTAGAGTTGAAGTTTAGGGTTTAGGGTTTAGAGTTGATGTTTTAGGGTTTAGAGTTGAAGGTTTAGGGTTTAGAGTTGATGTTTCGGAGTTTAGGGTTTAGAGTTGATGTTTCAGGGTTTAGGGTTCGTATTTCAAAAAAAAAAGTTTAGGATTGATGGTTTAGGGTTTAGGGCTCGTATTTCGAAAAAAATGGGGTTTAGGATTGATAGTTTAGGGTTTAGAGTTTAGTTTTAGGATATAGGGTTTGAATTTCGAAATAGTATAATTTGAAAAAAAAATTATTTTTTATTTCTTTAGATTTTTATTTATTTAAATATTTATTTATTATATATATAAAAAATAAAGGTATAAAATTCTTTTGTCACTTAGTGAAGAAGGTATTTTTGAAAATGTCCATTTAGTAGTGATAAAAATGAAAAGTGGTAGTATGAAAATGATAAACATATAATCTCCCTAGAATTTACTTCCCAACATATGTCGTGTTCTCTTATATTTCTGAACTTTTTAACTTCATAATAATATCTAATTTAAAACATAGAGATGTAAATACAAATTTGAAAGATTATTGGATAATATAACTTATACAAAATATAATTTTCCATTTATTGATGACACAGTAATCGAAATGCACATGGGATTATTAATTAAAATTTTCATGTGTTGTGTGAGCTTGATCTGTCATCCAAGTATTCAACTCATCGTTATTAATTGTTTGACTTCGTCAATGTTGTATTAACTGTGGATTTGAAATTTGAGAGTTTAAATAGAAAAATAAACGTGTTATTGTATGTATATGCACAGTCGATGAATTCATATATTAATCGTTGCATTTGGTTGTTCTATTCCGGTCTGGAAACCAAACCACCTCAAGTTTATATAATAGAATAACCGTTTGGCGCCAAAAAAAAAAAAAAAAAATTGTTGCATTTGGTTCCAGCATTAAGATAATTTATCCAGAAACAGAAACTCCAATGCAATAAAGTAACGGAAATGATAGTGAGTATCCAAATCCACGAATTCTCTTTTTAGTGATTAAGGGGCTTCTTTCACCATCTAGATGAGTTATCTGAATTCATCTATATGATCCATCCAGATCATTCATCCAGATTCAGATCATTTATCCAGATCTTATGAGACTGTTTGTTTATCGATCTAGATGAATCATCTGAATGAATCGTCTAAATAGGTTTACGTTTGTTTATTTATCTTCATTTTCATACAGACGGGTTTAGTAAACAAATTATTAAGATACTCTCGTTTTGATTTAATCATATGTTTGATATTAATTTTAACTATATTAACTCTTATTATTTAGTCTAATATATTTACATAGAAATTATTTTAAAATTAGCATTTTTGACATTCATAAATTATTAGGCTTTTTGCAAAAGTGACTCAAAACTTGGAGTCAAACAGAAAACTAAACTTTTCTTTTGACTCTTTTTTTTTTTGAAATTTTAACCCTACACCTGCATTTTATCTACGAAAATGCCATTAACATTTTTTTTTTTTTTTCGAAAATGGCTTATTTACTGTCTCAACCTCATCTTCTTCAAGTATTTACAATATTGTCACTGCAATGAATAGTGGCAACAACCTTGTACGAACTGTTTGGAGCTTTTAATGCCCTTTAATGCACGTAAATCTCTTTACACTCTCTCTGTTTCAATTGTTATGAACTAAAAACAACATTTCTTTCACTTTCTCTCTATATTCATCCAAAAAACTCGAGCTTTTGATTCAAAATATGGGCTATGGTTGACAGAGCCATATTTCTTTCGTTTTGACTAACGGTTGCTTTCGTTTGAGGTTCTGGGTGGTTGGAGAAGACCCTGTGTGCAAACGAAGTCATCTCACCTAGTTTAAGGTACAAATTTGAATTTTTTTTCAAGATCTGTTCGCGTAGAAGACTTACTAGTAAGTCATCTGTATGTAGAAGACTTACTGATGAGTCTTCTGGTCAAACGGACGACTTAAATTAAGTCGTCCAGCTTTGTTTGTTAAAAAAAAACACTCCAGACGACTTATATATAAGTCGTCTACGAGAAACGGGCTATTTTTGCATTTGACCGAATCGTGTCAGATCTTTGACTATTTCTGGACGACTTATAATTCAGTCGTCTCTGTGAAAGTTAAAATTTCAATATTTTATGAAAACTTGACGACTTACGTGTAAGTCGTCCTAGGTTAGTTTTGTAATTGAAAAATAAAACTTCATAATGTAACTTTAACCAGACGACTTAATATAAAGTCGTCCCTCCAGAAGACTTAATTTAAAGTCGTCCGGGGAAAGCAAAGTCGTCCAGAATTTTTCCCAATTTTCTGGTCAAACTTTGCTTATCCCGGACGACCTTAAATTAAGTCGTTTAGCTGGACGACTTTCATCTAAGTCGTCTGGAGAAAGTTAAATTTCAAGTTTTATTTTTCAATTACAAAACTAACCTAGGACGACTTACACGTAAGTCGTCAAGTTTTCATAAAATATTGAAATTTTAACTTTCTCAGAGACGACTGAATTATAAGTCGTCCAGAAATAGTCAAAGATCTGACACGATTCGGTCAAATGCAAAACTAGCCCGTTTCTCGTAGACGACTTATATATAAGTCGTCTGAAGTTTTTTTTTTAACAAACAAAGCCGGACGACTTAGAATTAAGTCGTCCCTTTTAATTTTCAATTGCAAAAGTGACCTCTTTAGACGACTTACCTTTAAGTCTTCTGGACGACTTCATTTTCTCTATGTTTACTAATGTGTTTTATTTTGAATATTTGCAGATGATTTTTCAGTTACATGCAGTGTATGGAGAATGGTTGTTGAGAGATTTCCGTTGGGATTTTGTGGTTGATGATCTCAAAGGAGCAAGATTGTTTTTATTGAATGAAGATTCAACACATGCTGAACTTGTTGCAATGGCTCAAGAAGATTATAACCTGGACATGAGAACAGTGAGTGTGGAGATTAGCTACTCATTACCAGCAGAAATGATGATGGCTCCAGGCAGTCTTCCCATTCATGTTACAAGTGATAGACAAGTTCGAAACTTGCTGGAGATACTCAAAACCCATAGAGTATGTCTTTGTGTATCAAGCCGCAGCAAGGTCGAAACGGTTTCAGAGAAAAGGGATATTGATGAAGCTGGTGAATGGGAAAAAGATGTTGGTGATAATGATGAAGCTGGTGAATGGGAAGAAGATGTTGGTGATGATGATGAAGCTGGTGAATGGGAAGAAGATGTTGGTGATGATGATGAAGCTGATGAATGTTTTGAAGATGTTGGTGATAATGAGTTTGTTGAAGATGAAAATCAAGATGGGGAGGAGGAAAATGGGGAGGAGGATGCTGATAATTCTATTGTTGGTGAAACGAATCAGAATGGTGGGGATTACAGTCTTTATGGAAAGGTTCCAGATAAGGACGAGGAAGATGATGATAATAGTTGCAGCCGCACAAGATGGCAATTTTCAGATATTCCCATTGGCTTTTGGGATCGTGGATGAGGAAGATATACCTTCTTGGGAATGGTTTTTCACAAAATTGGCTAGTTGTATATCTCATGACAAGCCTCTGGTGATAGTCTCCGACCGGCACAAGGCCATTAAAAGTGCGTGTGATAAGGTGTTTCCTTGGGCAACCCGAGGAATATGTTATTATCACCTTCAAGATAACATTGTCAAAAAGTTTAAAGGGAAACATCTCATGTACTTGGTGAAAGGGGCTGCTTATGCTCACACGGTTTACGATTTTGACCGGTACATGGCTGAGATACGGAGTGCAAACCCGGAACTTGCAACGTATTTGGAGAAAGCCGACGTCAGGCTATGGTCAAGGGTTTATTGTAAGGGGAACAGGTTCAACATAAAAACAAGCAACATTGCTGAATCTATTAATTCCGCACTGAAGCGAGCAAGAGGATTTTCGATTACGTTCCTGCTGGAGTTCATAAGGCAGAAGTTAGGAAAATGGTATTGGAAAAGGAGTCAAGATGCTTTGAGTCTCACAACTGAACATAGCGGGGGTGTTGAATACTTGCTTGCTGTTCGAGAAGAGATAGCGGGTACGATGACGGTCGAACCAATTGATGGATGGCATTTCTTTGTCAAAGGTGGCAAAATGGACTGTGTGGTTGATTTGGAACATGCAAAGTGTGATTGTGGTGTCTATGGAGTGGAGAAAATACCTTGCTCTCATGCTATAGCTGCTGGAATACATGCTGGTTTGCATATCTCCACACTTGTATGTCCACTGTACTCAAAGAATTATCTGTATGCAGGATACTCAGAGAATATATATCCTATCGTGTCACAACATATTGAGGAACGAGAATGCTTTCCTCCAGAACTAAAGCGTGGTCGGGGGAGACCGAAGAAATCAAGATGGCAATCTTGGTTGGAGCTATCTAGGATGAGAGGACACAAACCCAGGAAGAAACACAGGGCACGGAGATGCTCAAACTGCAAGGAAACTGGCCATACGAAACCACAATGTACACAACCAGTTGACTAGTTGTCCAGACGACCTAAACTTAAGTCGTCCAGTCTTGATTACCCGTCCAGACGACTAAAATTTTAGTCGTCCAGTGTATTTTAATTTTAGACGACCTTCTACTATCCCTTCAAGTGTATTTTATTTTTAGACTACCTTCTACTATCCCTTCAAGTCGTCCAAACCTTCTAGACGACTTATTTGTAAGTCGTCCAGTTGGAAAACCTTCCAGACGACTTATAATAAGTCGTCCAAACCTTCTAGACGACTTATTTGTAAGTCGTCCAGTTGGAAAACCTTCCAGACGACTTATAATAAGTCGTCCAAACCTTCTAGACGACTTATTTGTAAGTCGTCCAGTTGGAAAACCTTCCAGACGACTTATTTCTTCCAGACAACTTATATATTTACAAATCTATACAAAGACAAGTTGAAATACAAATACTTCGCTCGTTAAAAAATCATGTTTAAATACAAAGACATGTTCAAATACAAAGACAAGTTCAAAAATCATACATGCCCACGAACTTATCACCATCCACATTTTCTTTCAGATGCTGATCAACAAGCTCCTTCCATATATCCACCGCCATATTATCCCTCATTTTCTTCGCGTTGCACCTAGCAAAGTCTTTAGGGTCAAAGGAGACCCCGAGAGCATGACATTCAATGTACTTTACAGCGTACACGCCACAATCACCATTGTTGGCCGTGGGTACACCTTTCAGCGGTCTCTCATATGTGTATGGCTCCAACCCGTATTTGACCCGTATTTCGTCGGTGGCTGCGCACTCAACAAGCAGATAAGGGACCATCTGGAGAAAAGGCTCCATTATCGCATCCCATGCGTCTGGTACACTAGATGAAGGTATGCTGTCCCAGACGACTATGTGCCTCTTAGGGATCGATATCCAAATAGCAACCCAATGATTGTCGTTCAAGTTCACTGGCGCATAGATATCATCAATGTCCTCCCCCCACTTCTTGTTTGATTGGCAAAATGAAGGTATTGATCCGTCATAAAAATTTGACGCCCCACCAGGTAGAACTCTTCCTAAACCTTTGTGATCAGGTTCCGATGTTTTGAAGAGCTGATACTGCTCTCTCCAAGACTGGGAAAAGTTGTGATCCAGGAAGCACATTCGCTCGCTCCTGAAAGCTTGTGGGTTCTCCTGATACCTCTGCCTTAGCACATTAATCCAAGCATCTATATGCTGCATATTAAATATAACAAGTTAGAAGTTACCAGACGACTTAAATATAAGTCGTCTACGTGGTCGTCCAAGTAGACGACTTTCCAGACGATTTATCTTTAAGTCGTCTGGAAAGTAGTCTACCTGGACGACTTTGTAGACGACTTAAATCGTGTGCAGAAGACTTACGCAGTCTTCCAGCCATCCTCTGGCTGTCCGGAGGAAGTGGTACCACCTTGTTGGTGATGTACGTGGTTTGTCCTCGGTCTTAGTTAAATAATGACTGCAAACAAAAAAGCAATCAGTTTTGGACGACTAAATCAAGCTATTATGGGTAAAGCAATCACTTACGGATCAGTTTTCAACCAATCAGCGAGTTCCTTCAACTTATCTTTGTTTACTGGCGGAAATGGATTATAGGCTGCCACTTTATCTTTTTTTTTCTCTGCCGTATAAGGAGATCTCACAGTGGGAGCAGGTTTCTTCGCTCGTTTACTCTTTGCACGCTTGTCCAATACAACCAGGCTCGGTTCTGAAACTGGATCGCTTGGCTCGGTGGAAGCGAGGCTCGGTTGTTGATCGGTGGAAGCGAGGCTCGGTTGGTGATCGGTGGAAGTGACAGCAACAATCTCTTTGGAGGTGACACCATCTGCTTTATCCTCCGGCAAGATCTTATTTACCGAGTTCGCCTCGGTTGCTGTATCCTCCGGCAACCATCTCTGCAATAAAAGTTGCACACAAGTTAACCCTGGACGACTTAAATAAAAGTTGTCTGGACGACTAGTTGACCCTGGACGACTTAAAATTAAGTCTTCCGTGGTCAACTAGTCGTCCAGACAACTTACGTTTAAGTCGTCCAGGGTCAACTAGTCGTCCAGACAACTTTTACAGTCGTCTGGACAACTAGTTAACCCTGGATTTGATACTAACCTCTTTGATTTGAGGAGGCTGTTTCTTTTGAGGAGGAGGCTGTTTCTTTTGAGGAGGAGGAGGCTGCTGCTGTTTCTTTTGAGGAGGAGGAGGCTGCTGTTTGGTTTGATGAGGAGGAGGCTGGTTACTAACCACGGTTTCATTGGCATGAGGGGTAGCCTGTTTGTTTCTACCCCCGGTTTCTTTGGCAAGAGGGGTAGGCTGTTTATCTTGAGGGGTAGCCTGATTGGTTAGAGGTGGAGGGGTAGCCTGATTGGTGACACCAACCTTCTTCTCCACAGCTTCCAATCTATCGGACAACTTCCTAAACTCCCTCATGCACTTATTAAACCCTTTTTTCATGCAGTCAGCTACGCCCTTGAACATAATTTCCAACTCCTCTCTGGTCACCCCTCTAGCCTCTTCTCTAGCCTCTTCACTAGCCACTTTAGGAGCCTCTTTACGAGCTTTCTTCCGAGGTCTTGGATTGTCTTCCTCCTCCTCCTCCTCCTCCTCCAACACAACCATCTCTTTGGCCTTCTTCGATGGAGTCACAACCTTAGGTTTTGTATTGACCTTAGTACCAGTGACTTCCCAGCAATCCATGGTCCACTTCCACGGTCTCCGCTCATACATGACTTTAATGATGTTCTCCGCGGGCAGGTCCTCAACCTCAGAGTCCCATTTTGGCCACATTTCACTAATGTCCTTCTCAACAAAGTTGATCACGCGGGTCTGCAGTAAATAGAAGAATCGAGTTAGATATTTGAAAAAAAATACTAAATAGACGACTTAATTATAAGTCGTCTACTAAGCCGTCCAGCTGGAAGACCTTCCAGACGACTTATAATAAGTCGTCTAATAAGTCGTCCAGATGGAATACTTTCCAGACGACTTAATTAAGTCGTCCGATAAGTCGTCCAGCTGGGAAGACTTTCCAGACGACTTAATTAAGTCGTCCGATAAGTCGTCCAGCTGGACGACCTTCCAGACGACTTATTATAAGTCGTCTGCGCAGTCTTTTGGATTGAAGTAAATACCTAACTCAAGATAGCAGCTTTCATTGATCTGCGGCCTCTGCTGCCCTCGTAAGCCATTATCGGTGGAGACGGACTGTCTGCTCTGGGACCACCAATACTAGCACCCAATTCCGGCATAGCTGTGTACGTCCAGACCTGAAGAACTTGTATAAACCCATCCACGGTGTAACAGCCAGCAATTTCTTTGTTCCACAAAGAGTCCATCAGCACCTTAAACGCGACTCTCCCCCATGGATAATTCTTAAACCGTTCTAAATCCATCACTAGCCTTGCCAGAGTAGATCGTGTAGCGGTTGAAAACTTTCTCCCTTCAATGAATCCAGTGAAGATGGAGAGGTACGCGAGCCGCTTGCGATCTTCCCTGGACCAATCCCCGCATCTCTTCAGTGCTGCTATTATCTGATCAGTAGTTGGCCCAGCTTCCAGATGAACTCCCAGCATCCCCCAGAAAGAAACCATCTCTGGGGTAACGTCACATTTTGGTGTCTCAAGGTCCTCGATGTACTCGCAGTTTAGACCAGTGAGGTTTTCAAACTCTAACAGTGAAAACCTCAAAGGTTCTGGACCAACGAGAGACCACATCTCATACTTCTTCTTAATGTCCAGCTTGAAACTGAGCATGTAGTGAACCAGCCTTGAAGCCCAACCAAATCCCTGCTCCTTGAACTTGATGAAAACTCCCAAACTCGACTCCTTGAGCTCTTCAAATTCGTCATCAGTAAGAGCTTTCCTAAGAGCAGTATGCAACTTGCTGTTATCCGTATGATACGAAATGCTATTGTGGGCTTCTGGCTCTTCCCCTGATGTGTATAACCTACGGGGGAGTTCTTGAATATCCATCCTTTTTGTCTGCAAAATAATCAAAGACAACAATATAAGTCCAGACGACTTAGTAGACGACTTAAATTTAAGTCGTCTGGAAAGTCTTCCAAATGGACGACTTATATTTAAGTCATCTACTAAGTCGTCCAGTTGGAAGACTTTCCAGACGACTTAAATTACTTACAAGTCTTCCAGTCGCAGAAGGAGTTGGAGTACTCGTCATTGCGGTTATAGATCTGAAAAAATAAACGTGAAACGGTGAGAATGAGTAAATTGATAGAGACAACGTTTTATGTTCATCTTTTTCTCGAGATTGATGACTTAGCGGCGTTAGGGTTTACAGAGAAACAGCGCTAAGGTTTACAGAGAAGAAGCGGCGGCGCTAGGGTTTAGAAGAAGCGGCGGCGCTAGTGTTTAGAGGAAGCGGCGGTGAGAACGTTGGTGACCACGGTGGCGAGGGCGACGGTTTGTTCGGAAATAGTGGAAGCGGCGGCGCTAGGGTTTAGAGGAATCGGCGGCGCTAGGGTTTAGAGGAATCGGCGGCGCTAGGGTTAGAAGAAGCTGCGGCGACAACGGTGAGAATGAAGTGAGATAGATAGCTGACGTTGAGAACGATGGTTTGTTCGGAAATCGTGGGAATTCGAAATCGCCTTTGAGAGAGAACTGTTAGGGTCTATGAATTTCGCGAAAAATGAAACAAAAAAAAATAAAAATCACCTTATATATTGGGTAAATAATCCGGTTAGCTTTAAAAGTACATTGGTAAACTTTAAGGTTTGGTCCGGTTTAGACGACTTATTCTGGCTGATAATGTACAACAGACGACTTAATATTTAGTCGTCTGTTTTCAGACGACAAAATATTAAGTCGTCCTAGACCCTAAAATGAACCCCTAAACTAAAATGACTAGATTAACTAACTAACCACGTTATAAAATCAAATTATACTTAAATAGTGTTTACTATACACAGAAATGAACACGCATAAGTAATTTTAAAAATTTTCAAAAACGGTTTTAATGCTTTCCAAAATCTAACCCTAAGAACACATACAATACTACAACATATGTTGATGAAACATAAACTAAAGAATATCATGACTCACTACTTTCACTCATCTATGCTGAAAACAATTGAAATTTGTTATATCTTAATTTATACCTCCTAAGACATATGTTAATTACATAATTCCCATTTTTCACTTATCAAAATATTTTTTACAAAATTTTTAAATTATGTTTAAGACTAACTGTCCAGACGACTTTCAGTTAAGTCGTCTGGACGACTTATTTGCAAGTCGTCTTGCGAGGGGTAGAAACGTAAAAAAAATTCTGTTTTTTGTTTGGTCACAAGGGGATAGTTGTAATTTCAATAGCCTTTTAGGTTACTTTTGCCTTTGACCCAAATTGGGGTATTGTTTTGGGTTTGACTCCAAGTTTTGAGTCACACTTGGCAATTCTCCCTAAATTATTATTTCATCTAAATTAACATTTTTTTATTATTTAGTTTTGACGGTAAAAGATTTTTTTTGGAAGAAAGCTAAATTTTTGTTTTTGGCGGAAAATGCGAATTTTGGTTTTGACACTAATACGAGAATTTTAGTTTTCACGTGAAAATGATATTTTCGGTTTATGCGGAAAAAACAATATTTTTAGTTTTGGCGAAAAACGAGATGTTTTGGTTTTGGTGGAAAAAACGAGATGTTTTGGTTTATGCGGAAAAACGATATTTTGATTTTGGCGGGAAAACAGTATTAGTTTTGGCAGGAAAATGAGATATTTTAGTTTTGGCAGAAAAATAAATTTTTGGTTTTTGCGAAAAACGCGATTTTGAGTTTTGGCAGAAAAACAAAATTTTTTTGGTTTTGACTAGAAAACGGGATATTTCGGTCTTGGCGGAGGTTTTGACCGAAAAACGAGATTTTCGGTTTTGGTGAGAAAAACGTGATTTATCATTTTTCGATTTTGGCGGAAAAATATTTTTTTTTGTTTTAGCGGGAAAATGCGTTTGGTTTTGTCATTTTTTTTGTGAATGACAAAATGATATTAGATTTAGGTTTGTAATTTTTCAATTATATGAGAGGTATAATAGACATTATACCATTTTAACAGAATCATTTCCATCCAGATAGTTCAATTTGTATCAGCCAGCTAATTTTCAAAATTAAACCTAAATTTTTAAAACTCATCCACATGATTTGTATTTTTAAGTCTAAACAAACATCACTCTAATCTCCATCCAGACGATCCATCTCGATGGTGAAACAAACAGCCCCATTGTATCTTTATATTCACTACAAATGACTAGATTATTTTTTCATCTTAATTGATGGCAAATTGCGGTGATGATTGTTTGTTTGGTTTTTAGATTTTAGTTTTTAGTTTTTGGCTTTTGAATTTTAGTTTTCCAGTTTTGGTTTTCAATTTTAGTTTTTGATTTTGCTGTAGATTTTGTTTTTGTTTTTTTTTTTAAAAACTTGAATGGTGATTTTAAGTTTTGGTTTTTGTTTTGGAAATTAAAATAAATTAGTAAGAGTAAAATATTCTTATAAAATCAATAAAAACAAAAATATCATTAGTGTCACTAAAACTAAATAAATTGACGAAAAAATATATTTTTAAATAAACAATAAAATATTATTAAAATACATGATAAAAGTATTGTTAAAATAAATTTTAAAAGTATTATTTTCAAATACACAATAATTTAAAATTATAAGAGAAATTATCCTATGTTAATTCATAAATATAGTAATAATAATATTTCAACAAAAAGAAAAAGAAAATAAATATAGTAAGGCATAAGTCATTTACCATTCCTCAAAAAACCAAGAAAACAAGGTTTTTGATTTTTTATAAAAATTAACAAGGTTTTTGATTTTTTATAAAAAAATAGGTAGTTATTCCAAAATCTAGTTTTCCTAAATTTGAAGGAATCTATTTATTAAAAATCTTGGGGTAAAACGTAGTTTTTATAAAATCAAAAACCAAAAACTAGTTTAAAACATGCAAATAATCAACCTCTGCATTATAACTTTCACTCATGGCCGGCTAATTAGGGGAGACAAACGGTGCGACCGCTCCAAAGCCAGTTCGGTGTTCTCCATTTATTAATACTTAAAGGGCTCATATTTTTTATAAATCTATATTTTATTCAAAAATAATAATAAATAAAATTAAAAAGGGTCCAAAAATATTTGATATGTATATAATTTTATTTTTATACAAAATATTAGTGATTACAATTTTAAAATATTTAAAATTTTATATAGATATAAAATTTAAAGGAGTAAAGAAATGTTTTTGCCCAGGAAACCGTAATAGTGTTAAGCCAGCCCTACTCCCACTTTTCACAAAGGAATTTGATGCTCACAAAGCAAGTAACCGTAAATATGAACGATTAAGGATAACTCCAACCAGACACTAAATTAAGTGTTAAAATTACTTCAAATTTGGTGTTAAAATTACATCGAATTTGGAGTTTTGATATTAAACTTTAATTTTTATTTCCAGCCATAACACCTAATTCTATACTAAAATATTATTATATATTATTGATATTTTAGCGTTTATTAATATTTTAGTGTTAACAACAATTGTGACGAGTGACATATCTAGAAATATTTTTAAGAGATATACTCTAAGATAGTCCTAATTTTTTTTATCACAAATATAGTACACAAGCGTTAAAATGATCAAAATAAATTTTATTAAAGAGATAAAATACACTTATTACCTAGAGTTAACTAATTTTATACTTTAGGATGAAGTTTTGAGAACTGGGGCTTAAAATTTAAAAATTATGTATATAATTATGATTTAAAATTTAAATTAATAATTGCAAAAATATTTTCAAAAGGAATTTTGGATTTCAAAACAAATTTTCAAAAAAATTGAAAAAGTTTCAAATTGAATAAAGTTGTTCAAAAATAAAAATAGTTTTTAATATTTTTATTTAAATATTTGTTTGTATTTATATATTTCTAAAGTATAGGTATAGTTGTCATTTATGTTTTAATAAAGTCTCTTTTGGTCATTTTTCGTTTTGGGTTCTTTTTTTTAAAATTACTTTAGTGTTTTTTGAAGATTTACCATATTTTTAATTTGGGTTACAATTAAAAATTTTGAATTAATTGAAAGTATTTCATACAGCTTAAACTAACAATTTTTAAAATTGTTCATCGTATCATTAAGTGCATCGGCCTTGTGGCTGAAGTGGGAACCCTATCCATATCTTCCTAACTTCTACTTTGTATCTTTGTAACTCCTGAAATCTGATCGGCATCTTCAGAAGGTTCCACTTTCATAACAGAGATGAGACTGGAAAATTGCACCCAGTGTACAAAATAAAGTGTAACTAAGAATCTAACTAAAAAATAAAAACTTTCTAGTATTTTTACAATATATATACTATATTGCCCTTATTTACTGGTTGAAAAAAAGTAAACAAGTTTTCTTTCTTTGTCACTCACCGCCGTGACTTTTTCCATAATCACAGTTGCCTTTTTCATATTGACCACCACTGTTTAACAGAGATCTGAAAAGTGACCAACTTTTTCTTAGGTACATAACCACCACAATTTCAAAGTGAAACTTTCACCAACCACTGCTTTTTCTTTTTCTTTTTTTTGTCGATTGTATTATGAAGCCTTTTGGACAAAGAATTCTAAACAGTGAAAACTAGCAAAACAAATATAGAAAAATGATACACTAGTATGGATCCAAAGTAAACTAACACAAATATATCTTGTGTGTGGATAACCAAAGATATTTCATATAAAAACTTCATATTTGGTTCTGGAATAGTTGAATCTCAAGGGAGATAATCTTCATATTAATCCAAAAACACCACGTTTCAAACTGAATTGGGAACGACTGCCACTCTCTTTTTAATACTCCAGTAAGAGTCACCGACACGAGACAACTCTTTATATTGCTCTATTGACAATACTAGAGTCAAAGAGATTACCTTTCCATAAAATTCCATGCCGCCTTTCGAAGTAATCATAGTTTGCAGCAAGAACTCCATCACCATCAAATGAAAACCATCAACGATTGCACCGGTAAGACCCGTCGCCACCATCCGCAATAGATCTGTCGATTACATTTTCATTGTCTTACCGAATCCATTGGAAGAAACATACAAAAGAACAATAAAAAACGTTACCAGATTTAAAATAAATTGATAATCAAACAAACCAAATGATAGAAAGTAAAGCAAATCAAAGAAAAAGAAGCAAAGCGAATCAAACAAGCCGATGTCGGAGCTATAGAAGCCTCCGGCCATCGGGGTAACAACCGCTACTTTTTCATGAACACTTTTTCTTACGTAACTACCACCATTTCATTGTAATCACCATCATCTACTCCATAATCATATTCATCACTCGGCCACCATCACTGTATCCACTACCATTACGAAAAGCTAATTAATAGATCTGAAAATAAAAAATTGATTGTTAGTCACCGGAGATCTTTACTCGCCTTATTAAATGATTATGATCAAACCGGTAGAAACAAAGACTGAGATGAATCATGTGAGCATGCTAATAATTAATGATATGATGATCACCATCATCTCTTTGATATCAGTCACCACCTCTTCTGCCGTAATCACCACCACTCGTCTATACTGTAAATTCATGGTTGTGCTATGCTATTTAAACAATATATACTATGCTATTTCGTTAGTTACTATTCTATTTTAATATTGCTTCATACTATGTACTATGTGCATATTTTGGTATTTGGGTTAGTGTTTATATTTTCTTTTAGGGTTTAGTGATTAGTGTTTTGGGTTTAGTTCATGAAAAGTTTGGGTTGACGTTGAAATAGGCATTACCTCATTCAATGCAATTATAGTAATTTCAAAATTTGAATAATACGTACTGTTTTATTTCGTTTGTTACTATTCTATTTCAGTAATGGTCCATTCTATTTCCGCTTTTCCATTTCATTTAAACTTCTTCTTTTCTAAACATTTTTTTCGTACTTACATCTCATCATCCACTATGGCATAGTCAACACCACTATGACAACAATTAGTTCTGCTACAAAAAAATGACCGCTTTTTATGTATCTACGAACACCGGTTCTTCCGTGATCACACGGTCGTCATTTCCTTCGGTTTACGTTTTATTGTTAAATTTTTCTATGTTTTTATCATATTTGTTTTTTTTATGACCACTGCCATTTTTCATACACTTCATCATAATTATTTACCGGCAGTCTTTACAAAGAGAGGTTATAACTAGAAGAAAAATGAAAAAATGCTGTAAAAATTATGTCAAAATCTATGTTATATATTTAATTTTACTTTTAAAATTGGCTATTACACAAATTAACCCGCGTAGATTTGACTCGATCGACATTTTTATTCTTATGGGGACAAAAGAAACTCAGAGCATCTCCAATGGTGTTACCCACCATTGGAGTCCTTAGCCATATTTTAATATTTTTTTTTCTTTTCTGAATAGTTAAGGACTTTGATCCTAATTATATGTCCAATGGTGTTACCCACCATTGGAGTCCTTAGCCATATTTTAATATTTTTTTTTCTTTTCTGAATAGTTAAGGACTTTGATCCTAATTATATGTCCAATGGTGTTACTACTATGAAGATCTTATAATTTTTTTTTTTTTTTAAGAAATTAAAAATTATGAAAGTTGCAAAACATTAAAATTGAAAATTCATTTATTGAATGATTAAATGCAAACATACAATAATTATTCATCTTGAAAGCGAGATTTAATGAAGCAGTATGGATATTATTTGCAAACTCCTACTAATTTCACACGAGGCAGAGATGAAGGATAATTTAATCCACTAACCTCACAGGGCTCTCTCGAGTTCAGCCACACGCATAAGCAGCATTCTCACCTCGTCCTGCAGCATTCTCACCTCGTCCTGAACATACATCATACAGTTATTACAGAACTATAGTCCTACCCACATATAAGTAAAGTCCTAAAGACATAACAGATCACTCATCACTCACCTTAACTGCCTGGCACTCTCTCAGAAGCTTCGCCTGCTCGTGATACCGTTCTTTGAGCCTCTCAACTTCTTCATGAATAGCCGTAACCCATGGTTGCCTGAAATGCAGCCCATCATTCTGCAAAAAAAGATAAACATTTGTCAGAATATGAACCATAAAAATAACCAGATTAATTACAGTACATACCTCAAAGTCTTTGCAGATAAAGTATCTTTTTTCCCGGGAGGTAGTCGTACGTATCATCTTCATCAACGGTTTCTTTCGTGATTGATCCACAGGGGCAAATTTTGGGAATCCCCTGTTGCGCATTTGCAACAAAATCGATCATGTTGTAGTACTCTTTTTGTGCTTTCTTATCGCGAAGTTCTTCCTCCATTTCAAAACCTGCAAGGAAAATCATGTTATCAGATTCATAATTAGCTATAAGGATAGCTTAACACAAATGGTTTCAACTATCCCGAACCCGTAATCGATTTACAAATCAATCTCGAACCGTAAAATTATTTATAACTCTTCACGGAATGTAAATCAATCCAGAAGTCAATCCCAACTCAATTTCAAACCCTATATCTATTAAAACCATACGATAGAACTCTCAAACAACAAAGAACCGATTCGAGATGCAGAAAATAACAAACCTAGACGAAAACCGTAAATCGAAAAAAATCCCCAATTCGATTTGAAACCTAAAATCGATTTTTACCACACGATAGAACCCTAGAACTGACTAATCAACATGCATCAACACCTAATCCAAAAATATTGAGTTAAGAGCACGCGATTTACCTTCACCGTTTCACGATCTCTGAATCGCCTTTCGCCTTCGGGAGAGTTTTTTTTTCGAGACGGAGAAAGAGAATGAATGTTTTTTTCCACATACGAAACACAACCCCTACCACGACCACTCCCGCCTTGCCACGTGATTAAGGATTTGATCCTTAAACCCCTTAGTTTAGGATCAATCCTTCGGTTACGACATTTTAAAATTATTTTTTTAATTGCTTTTACCTAAGTTATCGCGCTTAGGATTCATCACGAACCCGCGTTGCGGGTGCTCTCAGAAAAGTGAAACAAATATCCAAAAACGATAGAAAAGATAAATTTATCCGATTAATGCCACGTGGCAATTCCACGAGTAGACGATCGGATCGATGGTCGCAACACAGTAGTTAGTTGTATCCTTCCGCACTAGATCTTAACCCCCGTAACACACCATCCAGGGCTTTCTTCTTCTTCCCGATCCGCGACTCATCTTCTCGAAAAAGCAGCGGAAGTAGCTTACGGCGATGGTGAAGGTGTTGACCTACTTTGGGATGACATTGGCTGCTTTCGCCTTCTGGCAATCCATGGACAAAGTCCACGTCTGGATCGCTCTTCACCAAGACGAGAAGGTTTCATTCTCTTCCTCACTCATCTCTTCGATTTGGAATTGAGGCTAAACCCTAGGCTATCGAATTTGATGTAATTATCTTCAGATTGATCGATTGTATGAGATGGATCAGATTAGACTTTGATAGTTGATCATGTTTTATGATCTGATGATGATGATTAGAACCTAAGCTTAAGTTGTGTTTGATTAATTTAATTCAATGTGAAAGCACATGGAGATGGTGAATCTGTGATTGTAGTTGATTAAGTGAAAACAGTTCACTGGTATAGAGATTGGTGTTTGCGCTTGATTAAGAGCTAAGCTCTCACGGGTTTTCACTTGTTGAAGTAGTGATAAGATAATAAAAGAAGGTGTTTATATGCAGCAAGAAAGGATGGAGAAGGAGGCCGAGGTCAAGCGGGTTAGAGCTGAGCTGCTGCGGAAAGCTAGAGAGGAGGATCCTCTTGCCTGATCATCATCTTCAGTTGTAATTTGGATTTCCTACCAAATATGAGTTCTTTTTTTCTCCATTGTTATGGACCCAAAATGGAGTTTGCATAAAACGACAATACCATATATGCTTTTGAATGTGGGATGATGATAATCATGAATAAGTAGCTTTCTCTTTGTTGCTGCTCTCTTCAACTATCGAAATACTAGTGCAGGTGTCAGCGTCTTGCTCTGTCTTCGTCTTCCTCAACCTTGTAAATCATGGATTTTGTGTTCATGCACACGTTTAAGCAAGTTTCAAATGTCAGTTACAGTTTCTGACTCGTGTTGCGATGGAACCCAGACTTAAGAAACAAGTTACGTCAATTTTAATTAGCAACCCATCATGCTGGCTATCAAAGTAGAAATATAACCTGTCAAGTTTCAAATGGTATTAAGAAGTTAAAAGGGAGGAGTTTTCTCCAATTTTATATTGGTTTTTCAGACTTGATATTTTTGTAATCTTTTTTTCTCATCGTTCGTTCCATCCTGTTTACCATTGCATGTATTAGTGGCATTAGCCTGGCGATTTTGATATTATAGCAACACTAAGCAAACTGGCCCGAACAACGGACACTCATTGAAGAAAACAGTGAAAACCCATCCTAACTTCCAGAACCAGTAAATTCATAGTATTTGTGCCATTGATCCGTATCCGACTAAGTTAGGGCATCACGACCTCAAAACCTGCACAATGATAGAGCATCGTCATACCAAGTGAAACATTAGTCACGACTTTCCAATGGTATAAAGTTAAGAGAAATTACTTAAAATGGCTCTAATTAATCATAAAATGATTAGATTAACTCATATAATTTTGAAATTACTAGACTAACTTTTGAAACATACAAATTGACTATTTTGCCATTACTAGTAATTAAACCCTAATTAAAAAAAGAAATACATTTTAATATTAAAAAAAGTCGAACACCAGGACTAGGAAACGGTCTTCTCGTCGTCTAGCCACCTCCATCTCCGACAGTCCCTTTTCCGTCACAACCAGCTTCGTCTCCGTCACCTCTACCGTACTCAACTTTCTCTCCAGCATATTCCACGATAACTCACCTTTGTCTATGTGTTTCTCAACAAACACGAAATCGATTTCACCTCAGTCACATCCGGATTCAATTGCAAGCTACTCTAATGTGCGAGTCTTTAATCTGTGCTATTCGAGTTTTTGTTATCATAGATTAATCGATTGCATGTTGAAATTTTGGAACCTTAATTCCCAATTTCATATAACCTAAACACGGGTTTGTGGTTTCCTTGGTTGTACTTTGTGTTTACAGTCTCTTTGTTTGCCTCTTATGTAGCCTTTGATGTGTAGCAGGCGTGGGAAGAACCGTCTTTGTTTGGTTTTGGCTCCGACAAGAGAGCTTGCGCGTCAGGTTGAGAAGGAGTTCAGGGAATTTGCTTCAAGCTTGGACACTATATGTCTTTACGGAGGTATACCGATGGGACAGTAAGTGTGGGAGTTCAACTATGGTGTTGATGTTGGGGTTGGTGACTTGAGTTTGAGTAGGGTCTAGTTATAAGCTATATATAAATCTGTAGCTCTCTGCCTCATAAATAAACATGTTTTATTTTGAAGTTGTTGTCATCACTAATTTATTTTCTACACTGGTAGAAGAATTGTTCCTTTCTATTTGTATTTGGCCACTTCCATAAACTTAGAACGATTCTTTCGTCCACCAGAAAGACAAGAGTATGAACCAATCAACTCTTGGGATTTGACTTAATTTGGTTATGTTCTCAACTTATCTCAATGGTGAGCCAGAAGAACGGTATGAACCACTAAGGTTGTCAATTCTCGCATCGAACAAGTCGTGAAGATCATACGTCCCAGTGATTAAACCAAATGAAAAAGACAACTTGATAAGGAAGAAAAGATAGATGAAAGACATGATGACAGTTATGGGACATTTACCTAATTCTGATCTTAATTATCCTAAAAATAAATTAGATTTGAAATTAATGTAGACCGGGTCGAAGCTGAACATTAAATTAAGTTTGGTTTACATAAACCCGGATTTTTGTCAATAAATCTGTCACAACAGAAATTAAAAAGTCTGACACCACATAAACAAAAAGTTTACTAACAATTTTAAGCCGGATATATAACTTTGCCGTAAGAAATTGAGTCGAACATAAGAAAATAAGCCGACCACAAAAATCTACCATTTATAACAAGTCTGCCACCTCATTCGACATACATATTTTTAATAATCTGTTTTCTATTTAAATCGGACAATTAACTCTGTCGTGTAAACAAATCTGACATTTCCAAAAAAGTTTGTCATCACTTTAACGATAAATATTTTTTTTCTATACAGATTTTATAAACAGATTTATTATTCGACAGGTTTATTTTCAAAAAAATAAATCTGTCGTCGATCAAATGTTAAGGATACTTTGGTAATGTTTTTTTTGTTATAACTATGGGCAAGGACAATTTCGACCAAAAAATATTCAAATAATTTTCAAAAAAATGAATCATTCTAGTAATAACACAACTAATTTGTGTCATTTTAGTAAACTTACCGTAAGTTAATATACAAAGATTTATGATTTTCAAACTATAAAATATAATAAATTTGTTTTTTATAACCGCGGAAATCCAAACGATATATATGCCCAAATACTAATCCCACGAGGCATTGTATCCGATACGCAACTAATTCATCTAAATGGCACGGTTAAGTGACCAAGGTGAATTGAACCTAGAAAGAAAGTTCTAGCTGGAACCCTTTTACGACTTGGTTAATAAATTTGTTTACGGCTTCCTAAATCTCATGATCGATCTATCTCATAAACATTGAGAGATACTCAAAATCTCCTTTTAACATTAAAAACTATATATGTGTTATAAGAGAAAACCACCATATTACCTCCAACATACATACCTAAAGAAAAATCAAAAATAACCCTAACTTTTATTTAAACCACTTTAACCTTCAATTTGAATTGTTCATTTTAAATATCTTTTGTGTTGACCACGTTGTTTTTAGGTTAAAACAATGTTTAATCGATTTTGACGATTAACTTTTTGCGTAGCCAAAGTGGCATGGCCAACAAAAAGAGAGGTTCGAATGGATAATTTAAAAAAGTTAGAGGTTAAAACTATTTAAATGGAAAGTACGATGTTTGCTACGTATTAAATATCTAAGTTTTTAGCAGCTTTTTAAACTAGAAAGAAATTTTTAACAACCCGGTATTGTCAACCGGAGTTGGTTTGATTTTCTTTTTAATTAACTAGGACTGAACCAAACCATTTCCTAAACAAAGCATATATATGATCGGTTATACCCTCTTCCCTAGTAGAAAAACCCTAGCTGTGTACCTATGCAGCCATCCCCATCATCATCTCCATCGTATAAAACCAGCGGTCTATGAGTTTACGTTGAACACAAGTTAAATCAAACAGTACCCGCGCGGAGGCGCGAGTCAAGTTTTAGTACGTTATTATTAGAGATTTCAGGGGTACAAAGACGTTTGTATAAGTCGCCGACAAACATATTGTGGGGGGGGGGACAAGGATGTTTGTCGACGAACAGATTGCGGGGGTACAAATTGTACTAGCGCAGCTTACACATATACATATATCCTTATGAGACAATGCGGTATGCAGAGAGTGGCTATGTATTATCAGCGGATTGGTTGTATGAATATGCGATAGACGCATTGGTTGTTTGTTGAGGTACGATAGGTACCATGTTTGTTTGTTTGATGCTTCTTGGGGCTTCTTTGGCGACCGTGAAGTCACCGGATGAATTGCCGAGTAGATAGATCTGATCCGGACGCGGCTGTTGCTCTGTGGCGATACGGACTCGGCCCGCTCCTACCCACCCCGGGGCACCATAGCATGTCGGGAAGAAATGTTACAGCTAGACTCCCATTGTGGAAGTTCTATTATTGAGCCATTAGTTTGCGTGTCTAGCATCACATACCTCATTGAGTGATTCCCCTTTTACTCGCTTTCTTTATTCTCTTGCAGGTGAGCATGACGAACATCAGGATAGTCTTGTATTGGGAAGATAATGTTTTTATCTTTTTTACACCACTTATAGTTGCAGTTTATTTTTGTTTATTGAATTTATAAGTATTTTCTTCCGTATTTATTTTATTAAATGTTTCAACATCTTACTCGATTTTATTATTTACTTTAATTTGTTTTAATTCAACATTTCAATGCAAGTACTGATGTGCTCTTGAGCTCATATGTGAAGTTATGAACATGAAAGACATTCAGAAATTGATCCATGATGTTAGCTAACATGTCATACCCATTTTATCAAGTTAAAAGTCCAAGAAGAATCAAAATCAAGTGGTTTATTTATTGTCCAAGAAGAGTGATGAAAATTAGGTGCTTAATTGCATGGAAAGTTTCTCTTTCTTGCATGTAAGGAATGTTTGTTTCAAGAACACACACTCTCTCTCTTCCATGCACTAGTTTTATCATTTCTCATGTAATAAATATATAACTTTGTGAGCAAGTTTAGTTTTATTATAAATAAGTTGTAATCTCTACTGAAATAAAATATGCTTTGAGTATTATTTTTGGAACCTTTTGAGAGGGATTCTCATTTTCTTTCAATGGTGTGTAATATCCATTGATCTATTTGATCCGTCTTGGTGCGTCATATCCAAGGGATAAAACCGATTCGTCTTGGTGCGTCATATCCAGGGAATCAACCTCATTCTCGTCTAGATGCGTCATATCCTAGGGCATTGAGTTGGAATATCAAAGGCCTTATGCATCCTTCGTGTGACCATTCACTCCACAGCCCTTGTCTTTGAAGCTTTATGGTTTCATAGCATAATGGCGTATCCCTTTTACCAACTTAGAGTGTCGACTCTTCAGGAGATTTTCATCATTTGGTATCCGAGAAACACTCTGAGTTTGTTTTTCTTTCTTCGGAGAGCAAGATTTAAGGACAAATCTTTTTGAAGAGGAGGAGTATGATGTGATCTTGGGCTCTTATGTGAAGTTATGGACATGGAAGACATTCAGAAATTGACCCATGATGTTAGCTAACATGTAAGGCCCATTTTTATCAAGTTAAAAGTCCAACAAAGAATCAAAATCAAGTGGTTTCTTTGCTGTCCAAGAAGAGTGATGAAAATTAGGTGCTTAATTGCATAGAAAGTATATCTCTCTTGCATGCAAGAAATGCTTGTTTCAAGAACACTCTCTCTTATCCATGCACTAGTTTTACCATTTTCCATGTAATAAATATATAGCTTTGTGAGCAAGTTTAGTTTTTATTATAAATAAGTTGTAATCTCTACCGAAATAAAATAAGTTTTGAGTATTATTTTTGGAACCTTTTGAGAGGGATTCTCATTTTCTTTCAATGGTGTGTAATATCCATTGATCTATTCAATCCGTCTTGGTGCGTCATATCCAAGAGATAAAACTGATTCGTCTTGGTGCGTCATATCCAGGGAATCAACCTCATTGCCGTCTAGGTGCGTCATATCCTAGGGCATTGAGTTGGAATATCAGGGGCCTTCTGCATCCTTCGTGTGACCATTCACTCCAAATCTCTTGTCTTTGAAGCTTTACGGTTTCATATCAGCAAGGCTTATCCCCTTTATCAATTTAGAGTGCCGACTCCTCGGGAGATTTTCATCAAGTACGTAGCTAACCATTCTCGAGAGAGGATGAGTCGGTGTTAAAATAATATTTTACTGTAAATAAAGTACACAATGTATTATTAACTAAAAATATTTTATGCTTTGACACAATAAAATATGTTTATATACAACATTTAATATTCTATAACTATAATATATGTTATATTCTTATTTTAATATATATATATATATATATATGATAACTCGTTTACTTCTGTCTCAGATGTTTACTTAAATTTTAGTGATTTAAACTAAAATAAGAAACCCAACACATTTCACACTAGTTTAATTCTCTGTTCGGGAACGCGCTAGGCGCTAGTCGGACGGTCGGGTTGGGCCTAGCGCCTAAAGAGAAAATCGGGGATTAATCAAAAATTATGTGGGGCGGAATTTTTAGATGGTTTACTATGTTATAAAACATGTTAATCTTTAATTGTGTATAACGTTAATACATTTTCATGTTTAAGATTGTATAAAACACACAAATAGAATATATAAACTTAATATACTGTAATTTTCATCAAAGTTAAGAATATAAATGATATTTATAAAATTTTAGATCAAATAAACAAATAAAAATATTATTAAAAATAATAATAATAATAAAAAAAAAATAAAAAAAATAAAAAAATAGATTAGGCGGCCGCCTAGGCGGCTAGGCGGTCATTTAGGTGGTCTAGGCGGAAAAACTCGGATATTTAAACCGATTTGGCATAAATCGGGGCGTAAGAGTGACGCGTAGCGCCTAGGCGGCTAGGCGGCCGATTTTTAGAACAGGGATTTAATTTAATTTTAATACTTTTCTACTAGAAACGAGATAATATGTTAGTTAAATTCATCTTAGATATTTACTTTGCATATTTTATAAATAACACGCAAAACTGCAATTATGAAATCATCAACCACAATCTTATTCACCACAATCTTATCCACCAAAACTGTTATCTAAATTTAATAACTCAAGTGAAAATATAAACTTAATTATTAATATTCCAAAAAAAATTAAAATACATTCAATATCAATTTAAATATTTTGTTTTAATGTTCTTTTCAATTTAGTTATATTGTAAAATCATTTAATTTGCGCTATCTCGCTATATAATTACTTAAATATGATCTTCAAAATTATAAAATAGCTTATATATCAAATTATTTAACTAATTTTCTTATTTGGTGTAATAATTTATGTATGCTCTTAATTTTCAATAATATTTTTGATAGTTAAGATATATGAGTGTTTTGCATGAAGGCAACCTTTGAAAATGTTATCAAGCAATTTGTAAAGATTCTCACCGACATATACTTTAATTAGTTTATAATTACTCATTTATTTTAATTTTTCTGCCTTCCCAAAACTTATATTTACTATTTTCATATAGTTAAAAATTTATCAAACACTTTCTATTTGATTGTATATACTTAATTTTTGATCTGCATTTTTTTTGTTTTTATTGTGTTTTACTCTAATTTGATGGTTATTAACTATTATTTTTTAATTGAATTACATGATTTACCTTTTGCAATGGACATATTTAGTCCAACTAAGGCTAAACCTATGAAAAGTTCGTGACCGGAATTTTCTTACGATGATAAAAATCAGATAAAAAACACATCGTCATCACCATCTCCTCTAGTGATATCATCCCTTCTAACTTTTTATGATACCCAGAAGACAACATTTCCTCCCTTCGAATCATTAATAGAATCAGAAACACAACACTTCCTCGTCTAATGGATGTTGGTCCTAATTGACACAACCAAAGACTCCAATTATGTGGATGTTGGTCCTAGTGTTAGTCCAAATCGAAAGAAAATTGTGGCCGACTGAAGGGTTCACAAAACTTGGAAATGAGCATGAAAAAGTGGAAACCCTATATATCCAACAGAAAAGTGGTAACATCTTGCCAATGTTTCAACTCAATGATAAGTGAAGCAGAGAGATAAACGTGAAAACAAAAGCTAGTTGATTTGGTTTTGATGCGGTTTAATGAGGTTAGACGTTGGTTATGCCAACTTAAGTGCATGAAAGATGTGATTAAAATACTCTCAATTAATGTAGGAAATTGGGTGTTATGACCAATATAAAGAATATAATTTTCAAGGTTCATGGAATACAAGTAGGCGATATCTTTTACTTTTGGGAGAATGTGTGCTTAGTTGGACTTCACATGCAAATGGTAGTAACTATACGGCGGTCAAACACGATGAAACAGAAGTTCATTGGCTACAAGTGTAGTATCATCATAACACTACAATGATAAAACATAAGACCTTCAAAATTTGATATATGCAAGACATGATGGAATGGATAATAAGGGTCAATCTATTGATCACAAAATTGGAAGGGAAAACCGTGCGTTGGAAGCAAGTAATAGAAAAGAGAATCAATTTAAGTGATTAGAGACAAAGTTTATTCACTTTCTTTTTATTTGCTGCCGACACAGGTTTTCCCTTTCAAGTTTTTGATCAATTTCTTGACCAATGTTAACCATTGCACTTTTTCCCGTATATATAAAAAAAATTCAAGGCCTTATATTTCACCATTGTAGTGTCATGATGTTATTGCACTTGTAGCCAAATGATATTGTGGTGCATTTTGTTTAGCCGGCATATAGTCGATTCCAGCGAACATCTTCATGTGAAGCCAAAATTGGCACATCCCACCCTAAAACTAAAAGATATCACCAACTTGTATTCAAGGAACCTGGTTAATACTCTTCCTTGTATTGGTCATTACAGTCAAATTCACACAATTAATGAGAGCGTTTGTAAGCACACTTCTCATGCACTTTAGCTGGCATAATCGACTTCTAGCCACATCAAACCTCATCAAACCCAAATCAGGTAGCTCTTGTTTTCATGTTTCTCTCTTTGGTTTTCTTATCCCCGAGTTGAAACAGAGCAAAATGTAACCACTATGATGTTGGGACTATAAATTTATGGGTTCTTCATGGTCATCTCCATGTAACATATTTGTCGGCCACATTTTCTTTTGATCGGACCAGTACTAGGACCAACATCAGCAGCAATGGGTTACTTGCCATGTCATCAAGTGGTATAATATTTCAAATCGGTGAGACAACTAGGGTAGGAAGTGTTTTTGTGTTGTTGATTTCATTATTTGTTTGAAGGGATGAGACAGTTAAAGGAGGATATGTTTTTTGTAGGTATCATCACGGTTGGGAGGGGTGACACTATTAGAGGAGTCAGTGATGATTATGATATGTTTTTATCTAATTATTTTCATCGCTAGGAAATTTCAGCTACATCAAACATATAACGTTATCCAATCATCTTAGGAATTAGGTGTAGACTTAAGTTTCACATAGCTTTAGGTTGATACATTTTAAATTAGTTTTTCCATTGAAAATATTGGGCTACTGACCAATCCTCTTAATTCATAGGCTTTATATTAATCTTTTAAAAATGATTTTAAATTTTATCTTATGACACCTCAATAATAAACAGATCCTAGATTATCATTGGATTTTATAAAATCTATTAAATTACCTCAATTGAGATCAAATCATTTAAAACAAACACAAAAAAAGTCAAAACACACTATACCAGACGCGAACCCTAAACCCTAAACGCTAAACCCTAAACCCTAAACGCTAAACCCTAAACCCTAAACCCTAAACCCTAAACCCTAAACTCTAAACCCTAAACCCTAAATCCTAAACCCCACTCTTTAACTCTAAACCCTAAGTTTGTGACTTTTGATAAAACATTAAGTGTTATTTTTGTGACTTTTGACCTTGAGTGCTAGTTTGGGAACAAAAACTTGATTTAGTGCTATTTTTGTCTTTTTCTCTTTTGAAATTTTAGTAATTTTTTTTCTGATCGTTTGTTCCATCATGTTTACCATTGCATGTATTAATGGCATTAGCCAGGAGATAAATGGAGATTTTGATATTATAGCAACACTAATCAAACTGGCCCGAACAACGGACGGTCATTGAAGAAAACAGTGAAAACCCATCCTAACTTTCAGAACCAGTAAATTCATAGTATTTGTCACTATTTTTGAAAACAAACACACCATAACCTCACAATTTGTAAACGCACTCTCGCCTCAAATTTGTGCCATTGATCCGTATCCGACTAAGTTAGGGCATCACGACCTCAAAACCTGCACAATGATAGAGCATCGTCATACCAAGTGAAACATTAGCCTCAGCTTTCCAATGGTATAAAGTTAATATACAAAGATTTTATGATTTTCAAACTATAAATATAATAAATTTGTTTTTTATAACCGCGGAAATCCAAAAAAAATCTATGCCCAAATACTAGTCCCACGAAGCTTTGTATCCGATACGCAACTAATTTATCTAAATGGCACGGCTAAGTAGCCAAGGTGAATTAAACCTAGAGAGAAAATTCTAGCTGGAACCCTTTTACGATTTGGTTAATAAATTTGTTTATGGCTTCCTAAATCTCATGATCGGTTAGACTTTATTGATGATTCATTGGACTGTAACTGTAAAAAATTACGGTTGATTTTGGTCATAGTATTTTTTTATGTTGATTTGTCTAATGTAGCTGTAAAATGAGAAAATAATAAAAATAAAAATATTCCAACAGTAATTTTTTTCACTTTAGAAAAAATTCTCCTACAACCATTTGTTCATTTTTGGCTTTAGCTTTAAAAATATATAAACTTGGTAATTTTTACGATTGTATATAGAAACTAAAGCTAAAGACAGGCTACAACTTAACAAATCTCCCCCTTTATCTCATTTTTTCTGCTTTATTTATATATATTTAAATCATCAAACGTTACTGATCATGATATAGTTAATGTTTTTAAGTTAAAGTCTATATCAAATCTCTACTAACTCTTACCAGTCATGATTTAACTTTATTTTAAACGTTAATAAAAAACAATTAAAAAACCTTTCTCTTATGTATTTTAGGCAATAGACCTACATTTTATTATTTAAGCTGTAGAATCATATATAATATCAAATAAATTAGATAATAGTAGATATAATTTTTATTATTTAGATATTAACTTTGATAATTTATAATTTATTTATTAATGTAAATTATTTTAATAAATAAAAGTAATTATTTATTTATGTATCACATGTCTTAAGTATTTTATTTTAAATATCTACGGGCAAATACTTACATCTACAACCAATTTAACTATCAATCTACAACAACAAAATTACAGCTACAACGAGCTCATGTACAACACAAATATTAAAGCTAATTTTTTACAGCCACAATTCAACCAATCATGCACAAATGTAAGCAAAATCACTAAAAGATTGAACTCCATTGTTGGGTCAATTTGTCTTTTGAAACCCCCCCCCCCAAACCAGCATTCAAGTCTCATATTAAGCCCTATATAAATGTTCATTTTTATCACTAGTTTGACCCCAGTTAAACTGAGTTTTGTGTCTGCCATTGTATGTATCTAAAACGGCATGGTCAATACGAAATAGATTAAAATGGAAGTTTACAAAAGTTTAAAGTGAAAATGGTGTAAAAGACAAATTGAGTGTTACTTTTTTTTAATGTAAGTTGAGTGCTTTTTTGACGATTTTATCTATGTTATATCATGCAATGCAACATAAACACATAATGCTCACTAAATATGTTTAATAACATCTATTGTTGGTTAGAAATGAAGATATCACTTTTAACTACAAGAAAAGTTATGATTAGAGGAAATAATTGTAGCATTTACGGCTAATGGATCTTTCATGTCCACTCACTCGGTTTGTGGATTCCATTTCATGTGACGAGTGGTGCGTTAATTTTTCTGAAAGTTTGAAAGTCTTGTTTATTGTCCTTGCATTCACCGCATGACGAGTAATTTACTCTTGCTCTAACCTCACTCGCAAAATATTGTAAATCACTTCTTGATAGGTGATACATCCTTCCACTACTTTAGATTAAACACGTTTAGTTATAGATATTTTTTAGATGTGTGACTGAACAAGATAAGTGCACGTTACTGATATATGTAATCAAATCAATTCTATTAATTTTTTCACCATATACCACAAACTGAAATGTTACGTATTTTCCCACTAATTTAAAATAGAGGGAAAATTTTACTTGTGAGTTGGTTTTACAAACGTAAATGTTTTATCAGTAAATGTAGTATACTAGTATGTATGCAGTTGTACTACAGGGTCCGAATATTCTACAGGCCTGGGACGTCACATTCATACAAAATACAATTTTTATAAAAGATTGCAAAAAGGCAAGTGACAAGATATATGAAAAGAGAGATAAAAAGGTGTAAATGACTTACGTTATCTTTGATTCGTGTACACTAAAACCTCTATAAATTAATAATATTGAAACTTTAAAATTTTATTAATTTATAAAGATATTAATTTACAAAAATTTCCTTATTTAGATTTTTTATTTTAAAAAATATTTATTATAAGATAAGAAAAATATTTGATTTTAGTGTATAGACATTAGTTGTTATTTTTGAAATTTGACATTTATATTATTTTTGTTATATTATTTGATGTATATAATATATATTTTACATATAATATTACTAAATCTCATCAAAAATATATGAAGTGCTAAAGAAATATAAAGATAATTCCATTGAATATAAAACAAACAATATAATAATAAGTTATTACTTATATAAAATATGTATACATATAAATTATTAATTTATAATTTTAATGGGACCATATATTTACATAGAATTTTTTAAACAAATATTATCTTATTATATTATCGATTTGTATCAAATTTTGAACAAACTCAAATTGTGACCGGCAAAATTTATTAATTTATAGAGATTATTAATTTATCGAGTATTAATTTATAGATGTTCTACTGTACGTAGAGTTTATGTAGAGATAAAACATTTATGTAGAGTTTCATTATAGAAAAACATGTATTTGTAACCAGCTCTTCTTGAACAAAAAAAAAGTAACCAGCTCTTTCCCTTGGAATAACTCAAAGCCAAAACATTCAAAGGGATGATTTTTTTTTTTTTTGATTAAGCTGGGGTAAAAGGTATGAGTATTTATTAGTAAAAAAGTAGAACTTTTTAAGGTTGAAGGTTGAAGTTGCCCAGGTCCCATTAACTCAATTTTTTATTTAAAATAAAATAACTTTATAATAGAGTTAGAATTTTATTCTAATGGTATTATATTTTAGAGAAAATAGAATGATAAACAAAATGATGAATGGATTACTCTATGTATAAAGTAAATTCATTTTTTACTCTGCTATAATAATGAAAAATAGAATAGAGTTGAAATATTTTTACTCTAAAATTTTATTTAAAAGAAAAATAGAGTGTAGTTAGAAATGCTATAATAATTCGGTATTTGTAACTTTGGTGGATCCTATTTAGCAAAAGGAAAAACTTTGGTGGGTCGTCTCGAAGTTTTACTGGCTTGAAAGTCAAATAACGTTCTGTGTCTTTTGTCTTTTGTCTTCTGCCGACAATGTTCATGAGTGTTCATTTAGCTTTCTTTGTTTGTTTGGTTAAAACCGATTTCGATCATTTGGATCTTAGCACTTTTAAACATGAACGAGTTGCGATGAGAGTGAAGTGAAACATGACTCTTTCTGTTTTTTTTCTTCTTTTACGTAGGAACAAGTAACGATGAACGTGAAGGTTGTGTCCCATTCTAAATTCTAAAGAAAAAAAAAGCAAAACTATCACATGGTATCACAATTAGTGTATTTATTCCAAATTAGTCTACAGTCCCCAATTAACAAAAACAGAAATAACTCTCCACCGACAAAGTTTAATCCCACAAGGAGAAGGTATATGGTTCTCATTCAAAATTAAAATTGAAATCTGTGAGTAGGTGACTTTAAACTTTATTATTTTAATGATTAAACGGTTTCTGAATCCAAAATCTATTTTCTAAAAAGGGTTAAACTACATAATATAAACTTTGTCATAGATATCTCAATGACAGTTTATATTATGTAGTTTAACTCTTTTTAGAAAACAGATTTTTCGAACACAATTTAAACATAGGACTTCTAAGATTTCCACTAAGTAATGTAGATCATGTAACGTAACTTTTAGTTGGAGAAAAAAACATTTCTCAACGCGACTATAACTTGTGACTTCCAGATCATTTAGTTTAACTTTAAAAAAAAAAATTAAATTAGTCACATGATTAGTTAGAGAGAAGCAACATTTACTGTACATCTTATTTCACGTAGAAAAATTGCAGCTCTTCATTTGATTTTTTGGTTCCTTCGCCTTTTATTGCAATAGTTGTCCAACGCGAAATTTAATTTCTCATCATCTCGGGAACGCAATAGCAAGAGCAAGATCCAGATCTGGTCCAATTGGTGGAGTCTGTTTTTTTTTAGTTTTGTCAGATTCACAAAACCACACTGACCTCTCACTTATTACAGATCTTGCAGACAAATTTAATGTCATCCAAAAATTAGATATGCCCATGTTACGCTCCAACCGAGATAACTATATGAATATATTCTATACATTTACATTTCAACTACAATATGCAATGCAACAGTATACATTGATCATTGTTATAAAGAGTTAATTTACCGACCATATGTAGTTATTACGTCTTTGTTGCCTCGACCATCAAAATTTAAACATGTGTAATGCGAAAAAAAAAGACGGTGCTAATTTACATGTAATTATGCTAACACACGGACGTTGATAATTAAGCTGTTGATTTCATTTTTATTATATACTCCCTCTGTTTTTTTCTAGGTACGTAGTTTTAGGTGAATGCACAAATATTAAAAAAATTATTAATTTTTCCAAAAGTAGCATTTAATATATAAATTAGGTGTAGTTAAACCAATCATTTATAAATATATATTATTTGATTGGTCACACTATACCCAATAAAAATAAAAATTATTTTAAATTATGAAATTTTTTATATTTTGAAAAAAAAAAAATTTATTTAAACTATTTACAATAAAAAAATACAATAAAGAACAGAGAGAGTATAATCAACAATCTTGCAGCAGTTGTACACATCCCCACCACAACAGACACTGGTCCCTACTCCGAAAAAAGTTTATAAGAAACCCATTGGTCCAAAGGGAATCCATACAATACTTTAGTATCCACATCAAATCCAACTTACAACTTTAACCCTCCCCCATAATAAAACTAAAGGGTAAATTAAAAATTGACATAGGAGGCCAGCACATCTTTTTCCTTGTTTAATTAGATGGAATATAATTTAAGTAGTTGGGTGGGATTAACATCGAGATCCTTTCTTACAGTAGAGAGCACCAGCATTGCCCGTGACGGAAGCCACCAACGCGGATGGTCTAGCCGACAAACTTGAAGCCTTAGCGTAGCTCGAAGAGGCTCTTCCACCCGCAGGCGTAAAAAACGCACCGTTTAGGAAAAGGTCACCTTCTGATCTCCAGTTCCACTTCTTCCATTTGCTTTGTGGTGCATCTTCGTATTTAGTCACCTTTTTCAAATCAAATACTTGTAGTTCAATATTCTCATACATATATATATGACTAAAAGAGAATTATATGTACTAGAATATTAGCTCTTAATTTACCTCTTTGAAGACATGGTCATTGGGAGCAAGAAACCTATTGCCTTGACTGTTTATAGTTGGAGCTGCACTCCCACCAATTGCATACATTTGCCAATGCGTATAATCGTTATTTACCACATGAAAATATCCATGCCTACATCTGTATAAATCCCAAAGTTCAAGGGCTTTAGAAAAATAATATAATAATTCAATGACATATTTAGCAAAACTCTACAAAATAAAGTAACTTTATTTACCTGGGCATTCTCTGAACAAGCCCTTCACCAAAATGATTAAACGCAATGGTGACTTGCATGTTCTTGTCTCTCGTGTACGAATCACTGTGTCCCAAAAGCATCACCTTGTTATGGTGAGTCAAGTAGTTATTAGAGATCGTAATAGCCGTAGATCCATGAATGGCGTCGACCAGACCGTCCGCGCAGTTAGACAACGAGCAGTGGTCAACCCACACGTGGGACCCTCCGAAAATCGAGATAGCGTCACCGTCAGATGCCGTCCTCCACCCGTAATGCGACGGAGAATCTCTGACGTAAGCATTCCCTCTCTTCTTGCAGTCGTGGATGTTGATGCCGTGGATGATGATGTTGGTCACGTACTGGGCAGTGATGCACGCGCCACCGGCGATATGGACGTTCGCTCCACGGCCGTCAATGGTCTTGAACGAGTTCATGAGCAGCTCTTCTTTCAGTTTTATGACCATGTCACGTGCAAAGATGATCCATAGCGGCTCGTCTTGGATCACTGCGTGTCTTAGGGTTCCCGGTTTAGGGTTAACCACGTCTTTGTCGCTAGGGTCGGTCACCACGTAGATTTTGCCGTCACGGCCGCCTATTGCGTGTTTGCCAAATCCAATGGCACAATCAGCTAGTCGTTGTCGGTTCTTCTCCCATTTCTTGTCGCATCTCCAACAATCATCGATAGGGTTTCCTGTCCCACATGAGAGGACACCAAGATTCCTCCTAGACGCATTAATCTTCCTGTAAATATATAACACACAACACTGTTAAAATGCTGGATGTTCAGTATGCAAATACGAGACGATGTAGGAAAAGATTACTCACTGGTTTACTTCTTGAACTACTAGTTCGGGGTCGGAGACATGAGCAGAGTCGATGAAGGTCGGACCTAGGACAAGGAGGAGACATGAGAATAGGGAGAGAGACAAGTGAAGAAGTGTCATTCTCCTTATTGTCTCTCAAGAGAATTTTATTTATTAATGTGTTATGAGATTTGAATGTTTTTGTTTGGTGATATAAAATGGTGAGAGAGGCTTTTAGCTTCTTATATAGGAAAATCTCTTACCCTTAATTTCTGAGTTTTTAATTTTATAAGAAGGGCCCACTCTTTTCAGATTCTTTAATTTACCCTCTGAATTTAAATGTACGATGTTTAAGGTCTTACACACATATTAAGAAACAATAAATACACTAGTTTAATTGTTATTTTTTGGTTATATCAATAAAGTTTCATCACTCATAATTTTACTTTTTAATTTATGTTTAAATTTTACAAATAAATATATTAATTATATCTAAAAACATCATACATTTGTATACAAAATAAAAAGATAGAACATCTTACATTCTTATCCGGAGAGATTACTATTTACTAAACCTACTTGTTGATTAGGAATATGATAGAGGGAAAAAAATGAACACTAAGCTCTTTTTACAATTATTTATGGGAGCTCTTATGAGCATCTTAATTTTATTGTTTAATAGCTTGCTAAAATCTCTAGGTAACTATTTCTCTGTCAACCAGCGTTGATTATTTCGTATTGATTCCAAAAGATTACTGCGTTTAAAAATTAAGTATAAAACATACCATCGTTGTTTATATGTTTCTATTTCGCTGTAATCAGTATAAAACATTGTACATAAGAAATGGACTGCATACCAAATTCAATTATTTATCTCTGATATTTTGAACGTATAATTTCACTACTTTTGTTTTATATTATGTAAAATATATTTTTTTGAAAACAAACTTGTATAGTTTTTTTTTAGATTTACTTGTATTGAATAAAGTAGACGAAATATTTGTAAATATCCATAAATATTTAAAAATTTCTGTAAATTTTTTGGATATCCGAAAACCCGGATGTCAGTATTTTTTTCGAAGCAAAGCAAATTGAAAAACCATATATCCATAAACTACGAATCAAATCACAAATAATAAAATTAACATTATATCTGCTTCGTACCCACACCTAGCGTATGTAGTCGATTTGCTTGCATATATGGTTTGTTACGATGAACTTGTAAAATTAAAATGTCATATCATTTGCGATATATTTTATATATTGTTTAATGTCATGATCTTAATTTTTGTTGATTTTGTTTAGTTGATCATGGATTGAAGTTCATGAAACAAAAATTTTAGACACAGTTATTTATATATTTAAAAGACATTAATTGCAGGGGTTTTAGCACATTTTTTAATTCATCAAAAGCTTCAAGCTTGGTTACTACTATAGCAAGAGAGAATTACCTATGTTTTTGACAAGAAACATAAACTACAATAATTGTAGAAGTTAAACAAAATAATTCTTCATATAAAAATGACTACAAATTCGAGCCAAAGCTTAAATGCGTTAATGGAGTCTTCACGACAAAGTCGGATAACTAAAATTTAGTTATTTTTTCTAACGTTGAATACCAACCCTCACCTACGAGAATCACACACACATGTACTCTCGTTTGCATCTCCTGGTCCCGTATAGACCGATACGCAAGATAACAAAATGGTGGATAAACTAAAATGATCGCTCAGTAAGAAAGGCGAGAGGACATCTTCTGTCATATAAAGGAGGTATAATGGTGATGAACTCTCCTCTATAAAAGAGAATGATGGAAGTAAAACCAAACCCGGCGAATCCACCATTAAAATCTTCATAAAAGAAGGATATACATTAAGCTTTAAATACAAACCCACTGAATCCACCAGAAATCTTAAGAAACTATAGATATCTTAATGAGTCATGCCAAAATTGTTGGAATTGTTAGCTCATCATTAGCCAGCCAATCAAATGGATAAATGACGGAGCAGAGATGTTTGCCGGAGATAGAGGGGAAGTCGCCAATAAAAGGGTAGAATACATGAAACTTTGAAGAACTGGTCTTACCGGAGCAAATTAGGCGACCAACAAGGCACATCAGATAAAAGATATGAGCTTTGTCAGAACCGTAGATCTTGCCGGAAACGGTAGGCATGCAGACTGATAAAGACCTGTCGAGTTAGCGGTGGTGGGAGGTTGACGAAAGAACTCCGGTTCAACAGCAACAAACCTCGAGCTTTTGTATCTGGAATCGGGTCCCCACGTAAGGAGGTGATGTTGCGATGGAAAGAAAAAGGCTCACCATAATAAGTCTTCAGGTAGGAGCTTCTAGATCTTTAGTGAAGCGACTGTTGAGCGGCGGTTCATAGATTTGGGGGCGAAGTATAAAACAGACCCAACTAGGTGAAACAGCGAGCCAAGCTAACATGTGACTCTTTCCAAAACCCTCAGAGAAAATCTCGTTCTGATGGTCTTAAACCAATCCTTTGAGATGACCAAAGTCTTAGTAGAGGATGCTAAAATCTGAAACAGAGCACAGCAGTTAAGAGAACCAATGCATAGAACAGAGACATGAGCAGGTCACTGGGGAGAAACACACAAGAGGAGGACAAAAGAGACGCCGACAGATATATGTGTCACCAGCCTTGAAGAATGAAATCAGGTTTAACTCCTCAATAGTCGTGCTAGAGAAGGAAATAGGGCTTTTCGAGTTGAATATGGTTCTAGAATTAGTTATAGGTAAATCTTTTATTTTGTTGTAATTAAAAGACATTAGTTTTACGCGTTTTAGTTGTAGACATCTTGTTTTTTTTTTTTACAACGAACGACTATCCTTGTTATATGATTTATTAATTTAAAAACAATAATTTCATGACGTATGAAACGTTCGCTGAATGTTATATGGGGTTAAATGTCACATGAACGAATAAATAACTCCATCGGATGTTAACTGTACAACGCAACGTCCCAGAGCAACATTAACCACGGTATTTAGGCTACGGTGCTTAGAAAAATAAGAATAAAATAGTAGGTGGGTTCCATCATTTTTGAAAATGGGGTGTTTCTGGTGCATAAATAAGCAGCGATGTTGGAGAGGATTTTCAACTGTTCACGGGTCCCCCTGACACTTGGCGGTCCGTGATTGGTGGGTTTTAAATTTTTTTTTTTTTAATCAGAAAAATGGAAAAAAAAATAATAATAATAAGCACCCGATGCTGCTCTTAGGATAAACCTTCTCCTTTTTTTTTCTTTTTTTTTTTGTAACTGAACCTTCTCCTCTTTTACAACACCTTTAAAACATTTACAGTCTTTTTATAGTTCAACGAACTTCACAAACCATTGCAACGTATACTTTTTTTTTGTGCACTTTTTTTTTTGTGCACATTGCAACGTATATACATTTTTTCACAACTTCATTGTTTTCTTCTTTTGCTACGTGTATATTATCGGTAATGGATGTTTACGTAGTTTCTGATCACGTCTTAGTTTCTGATCACGTCTCTCCATCTTTCGTTTCTTTTACTTCGCACCATCTCTGGTTAGATTTAGAAAACTTGGAAACATTATACAGCTTTCAAATAGAAAATCATAAGCATTTACATTTGTCGGTCTATTTAATAATCTCGAATTATGTTTTCCGAAATTTCCTTTGTTGAATGATTAAGGAGTAAGGACAATGGATTAATGGGCCCCCCCCATTTCCCCACCAACTATTGCTGCCTCACAAAATTAACACTAGTGTGAACTTAATTATTTTCAGACAAAAAGTGCGGTATCGTAGTAGGACATCATCGGAACCGGTTCCAGATCCAATAATCGGAAACCATTTTGGTTTTGGATTAGAGACAGTGGCTGACGTGGTAAATCACATAAAGGTCACGTTCGTCCATGTGAGCCTTGTCTGACAAGACCCCTGTATTCATGGGTCATATCTCGAACGTTCATCACTAACATGCCCCTTCACCGTCAGCCCTCCGATTTACGATGAACCGGTCATTTTCGCGCCACCAGTTTTTCAGAAACCCGTAGTTTAATTTGGCTGTATGCTCCTAATTTCTTTTAAAAAAATTTGAAACAATATTATTTTTTCTTTAGCCAGCGTGATCACTCATCAAATAACCATATTAGAAAAGCGAGACGAAATATTCAGAATGAAAGGGTAGAGTGAAATGGTGAAAGTGAAAGAAGCTTGTTCTCATAGATATCTGTTTTTGTTTTTGGAATGGTGTTTATATGATTATAACTTTCATAATACTATAGATATTTCCATCTTTTGCGGGTCGCTAATCAAAACTTATATTCTCTCAGTTGATCATGATATTAAATCAATGTACTAGAAAGGGTCACAACATTTCAACGAACTAAAGAGTTTTTCTTTTGGTCAGAAGTATTTTTATATTGTCCCAGTTTTACCAAAGGAGCTTGTGCTTCAGTAAACTTGTAAGAATCGCACTTTCAATAGTAAATCAACAATAGCAAATAACATTTCTTCATTCATTTTCAACTATGAAACCAAATATTAAGTAAATTTAAGACTTCATCAATAATATTTTATATTTTCAACTTTTTAAAAATAATTCTGCTATGTTTTTCTACAAGTCACTAGACTGTTTACTCATATATCTATATCACCTATGATCTTCGTACTAATTCTCCTCACGCTGCTGAAATATACCGTCACACATTGCAGCTCTTCTCATTAATTAGCTCATAAGCAGAATCCAATGTTTCACGAGACGACAGAAACATATATTATATTTTGCGCATGCCGTTAGAGGAGAATTGAAGGTTGGTGTTCTCAAAGTTTTCCAAATGCGGTAAAACATCAACTTACAAACGTCTTTAGTAATTCTTTGTATCTTCCTCTATTTCACGATCTCATTTCCAAAACATATGTTTTTTTTTTTTGCTAATAATAATAAGATATCTATAGATTTACTTAATTCAATTTTAGTTAACCAAACCGATAGTCAATCAACATAGCTGATTACTGAATGATGATGCAAAATCCAAGAATGGCCTTAGCATTTTTTTTGTACGGAGATTGATCTTAGTAACAAAATTGTTGAAGAAAACAGAAGAAAAAATGACTTTTTTAAGAAAAAACAGAAGGATTATTTTCATTCCATTTAATATAATGAGAAATTTGTCATCATATTTTCAACCGATAAAGTCAAGCCGAATTGTATTAACTTACGTGAATTAGGCCACTAAAGTTACCAATGTCCGATCATTATATTGCTTATTTATCACCATGATGCACGAAGAATTAACAAAATCCAATTGCCTAAATTAAAGGATCTAACGACATCTTGATACGATAACTTAAGATACTCTATCTCAATAGGTTAGCCATTTATAATTCGGTTAATCAGTTTGCAATCAAGCACATTAAATTTAGTCTTCTTTACTATATTCTTATATTGTCTTCAACTGCGGACGATTAGTCTACGTCCACGGTCCATACGTACGCGGAAAGCGTTGGCTTGGAGACAAGCGGACGAAACAAAATATTAAAATACAAGAAAATACATTCTAATTATTGAGAAATACAAATGACTAGAACAATACTCGGATACTGAATAATAGAATGTTAAACTCTGTTCTTACATTAGTCATCCTAATGAACTATTTTAAAATCCGAACCATTAAATATGTAGTATGGTCATTATTTATGAATAGATAAGAGCCCTGAAGAAATGGGGACAAAAAAAAGGGAGTCATTGAGTCACATGGCCTTTTCTGAAGCCATGTGCTCATCATAATCATTGATCTCATATCGCTATTGACATTTCTTACCATCCTTTTTCTTTTCCCGGCCTCCCTAAATATAGTAGTATTTTGATAGAATATTATATAAGTGTTGACAAAAGATATACTAATAAAAATTTCATAGCATTTATAAAAGCATCTATTTGGTTCTTGTGAGTGTTTAACGACTTGTTAATTGTAGTTGCCCATTGTTTGATTATCAAAAAGTCAAGCATTTAATTAGATGAGTTCTTATCAATATTTGATCACATATGTACTTGATAATCATCACGGGATTGTCCACTTGAATCTATATTGGGTTTCAGTGAGAGTTTATAACGAAATTCATGTAATCAAAGCGTTACATTCTATCCAGGTTTCAGTAAACAATTCAGTTTTAATGCTAAAACTGATTTCTATGGATCAATAGAATTTTGTATAAAAATGGTATGCGGCAGATTGCTTAAAAGTTTACTAAAGGAAATGCCAAACCCTCAAATGATTGGACCATGTCTGATTCAGTATGGAATCAGCAATACAAAATTATAGTCACCCACTCTAATTATGAATCTTTGTAATGGTATGACACTGACTACCTAGATAATTATGATGATTATTATTCTAAATCATCATATAGTCTCTAAATTTTACGAGTTGTCATAGTTAATGTGGTGGTTATGCACAGTGTAGCCAATCTATATATAATCAGAAACATTCATAAAATAATATTGTATGTATTTAGCAAAGAGCGCCAATTAGTTTAACATTTTTCACAAAAAATGATTGAAATGTACTTATTTTCTTATTAATTACATCTATTAAAACCAATAGTATTTGAGATAAATAAAATTATTTATAAAATCAATATGTTTATAATTAATATTAAACCCAAAATTGCATTGAAATTCTTAAATAATACTGAGAGTATATTTGTTAACACCACTTTGTTTTATCAACCATTTGAACACATATTTTCTGACAATTCGTATATATTCTTTAACATTTTCGTGCAGTTAAATTTCAGAAATGTCAAACTTCGAACACTACTTCTTTCTTGACCAATTTTTTTGTTTTTGTTTTTTGATCAACCATATTTCATAAACTTAAAAGGAGAAAAACCTAGGCCCAGGTTCATGAGGAGTGCATGTTACATAAAGAAGCTTTTGCTACAAAGTCTGCAAATCCATTTAACTCTCTTGGAGTATAGAAAAAAAACAGAAATTGAAGAAGGACGATAGGGTTTCGATATCCAAGAGAAATTTCATGGAGATTCTTTGGTTTGATAACCGAAACGATGGCTCTGATGAGTCCCAGTGAATCTGATCGAAGCCAGATCTTTGTGAAGCCAAGGTGAATGGTGTGTCTTAGTGCTGCCCAAACCGCTAGAACTTTCGTCACGATAGCCGATTTGACATGAGTCTGAAATTGTGATCCCTGAAGAGACAATGTTCCTTGGTCTGAGAAGATCCATCCCAGACGTATTGCCTTTCTTGACCAATTTAAGAGAAGAATTAAAGAGTAGCTCTTATTTTTATTTTTTTATCTTATGGTCACAAAATCACATCTTTAAATGATATGAAATAATTCTGTTCGTGTCATCAACTCCTGTTAATTAATGATTCGGCCTATCCTTTGAGTAACATTTGTTATAAGATTGTGAGTGACACGATAGATCCCCAAATGTACAGATCCGAATAGACCAAATTAACATATGGACTCTTTTAAGTTATATCTAAAAAATAAATAGAGTTCCTAGAATCAGAAGTTAAACCTATCTAATGTTACAAATGTTGCTTTCTAACAAGTAGGATAACAATCACCTAATGTTTCTTTATTCCTGAATCAGTAACATTTTGCTGTACTCTTAAGTATAGGCTAGTTCGAAATTGTTGGTGGATAGAAGGACAAGAAGCCCAAATCACATATTGTGAGGAGATGAAAGACAAGAAGCCAGAGGGGAATTCACCAGGAGCAGAGTTACCAAAGCAGTGGTGTACGTACATTCCAGACCGTCTATTCTTTTAGTCAAAAAAATTACCAGACTTTGGGACTCACAAGTTTGGACCGAGAGAGAGAGAGAGAGAGAGAGAGAGAGAGAGAGAGAGAGAGAGAGAGAGAGAGAGAGAGAGAGAGAGAGAGAGAGAGAGAGAGAGAGAGAGAGAGATGGTCTTTTGATATGAAATACATCTTAGCTAAAAGCAAAGGTAACATTCTCAGATAGGAGTATTTGTTAAAAGTCTAGAATCTAGTTTGGGTGTTTTAAGATGTATTTTCGTATCAAAAGACCATGATTCTAAAAATCGGTCTAGATAGCGCCTGAAAATCAGTTATAACTGAAACAAAATTTTTAAAATCCGATTTATACGTTCGAATCGGTCTAGACGACGCCTGAAAATCAGTTATAGCTGAAACAAAAAAATTTAAAATCCGAATTATACGATTCAAACCGGTTTAAACCGTTCTAAACCGGGTTAAACCGTTCTAAATTGGTTTAATTCTGTTAAATTAAGTAATAATGTTAATACAAATGCATAAATTTATCTAATTTCTTTTCTTTTGTATATTTAATTTTGATAATTCATCAAAATAATTTTATAATCATACCTAAAACTAAAATATCTTATATAAATGTAAAATGTATAGAAAATAAATTAATAGTTAAATATCTTATATAAATGTAAAATGTATAGAAAATAAATTAATAGTTTGTTAATGTCTAGGCCCCTTATAATCAGTGTAGTCATTAATGTTCTATAGAGCGCCTAGCTATTTCTAAAATATTGCACAAGAGCATCCTATTGTTTATCCACACCAGGGACGGGTAAAACCCCAATACCAAAAAAGTAACGGATCACTGATAAACCAAAAGGACAAGAAATTAACACTACATTTTTAGCTGATAATCGTGGTTTTAGGACAAGAAAATACAACAAAGTAGAGATTAAAATAAAGGAATTTAACCGTGGAGAAGACTAAGAATCCGTATTTTCAACCGTCGCTTGTCAAAGTTAAAGCCAGAATCACTATACCAAGTGTTGTGATCACTGTGGCACACGCAAACACTGTCATTGCCCTCTTGGAGACAACTCCACTCTGCTTCTCTTCCCCGAGGCTTACCTCCATCTCCTCCACAAGTCTCCTAACAGTCTCCATATCCGAATCCTTGGCAGCGTGAATAAGCCTGTTCTGAATCTTCTCTAATCTCACTGTCTGCTTCGACTTTCTCTTATTAGACCAAATAAAACCAGTCATTTTCCAAAGAAGGATACCAACGTAAATCGCCACAACGCAGTCTACTGAATAGTGGTGGCGCTCTCTTATTTCCCTCTGTGCGCTGTGTGCCACAAGCAACCATATCAACGCCGAAGAGAAACCTCCATAAGCCTCCTGTTGATGGTTTTACCACAGACAGAAAGGTTACAAAATTAGCTGAAAAGTGGAATGGGAGGAAGAAAAGGATAAATATATATATATATATATATATATACCGTCCAAGCCATAGCGGTTAGGACAGCTACAAGCATGTGGCCACTGTACAAGAGGTCATTACAACCACCTCCCGCTTTCTTTAGTAAAGCAAACCACGAAGACCCTTCAGAGTAACTCGGTCTCAAGAAGTCGCTGAGGAAGCTCATTGGACCCCAGTCAGCTCTGTAGTCACCAATGTAGTTTCCAGGATCAGCTGTTAATACAACAAAAATAGACTTTAAAAATCAGTTAGATCTAGATAAATAATAAAAAAAAAAATTCAGAGACTAATTCATACAGTATTTTCATTTAAATGCCAAAAGCAAACAGCCAAAGTAGTAAAGTGAAGTGAGACGAGATGTTACCGTAAGCTGCATCCCAATGGAGGAGCTGGCGAATAGCAGAAGGGTCTTTAGCATAAGGGACATAATACTTCTGAGCCCAACGATGAGGATGAGAAGGGACGTTGTTGAATCGGGCTGAAGCGCACCAAGGTCTAGCTGAAGGTAAGATGGTAGAAACGAAGGTTATAGCTCTTAAAAGACGGCCCAGTCCCATGGTGAAAATGTATCGTGCCCCTAATCCTAGACCCGGAGCTTTCACTGAGTCGAACACTACCGAGAAACCCAGCATTACAAACAGCATAAGAAAATGGTGCAATCCTATGATATGAGCTCTCAGGATTTCCACAATTGCCTCGGGAAGGCTCTCGTTTAGTGCAAGTAGGAACCATTGGCCTGTGTCAGGAAGTGGAGACGTATCCCTGTCAAAGATTAGCACTACTATTATTTTTCATACTGATAATATATAGTTACAGAAATATATAATATAAACATTAATAAAAGATTACTGTAATGTTAACGTTTCAACTGAATATAAGAATAGTAACTTATAAAAGACTCAAACTGATAATAAAGTCACAGAAATAAATAACACTTCAACCAAAGATTACTGTAATTTTGATAAAGCTATATATTCAATTTTCACTTGATTGTTTAATTAATTGAATAAATGAAAATAAACTTAAATATTTCTAGTTTATGTAGTTAATATAGTTACAGAAATGCATTAACCGTCCAAGAAAAGATTAATGTAATAACGATGAGCTACACTTATTTCCACCATAAATTGAATAAACGACTAGAAACTTAAAGATTCCGACTAAATATTGCTCATAATGATAAACATTCAACCAAAGATTACTGTAAATCTATGATACTCAAGTCAAACCATGTTCTACTCAAATCAGATCCAGAAACACCAACAAGGTCAACACTCATAACTATCAACTTTCGAGCTAAGATCCACGCAGATCTAGTTTTACCGGTGCCAATCTAAGCCAAGAACGGCGGTGACAGAGCGAACACAAAGAGCTTCGAAGAGAAGAGCTCCAAGCAAAAAGAAGATAGAAGCGAGGAAAGGGATCGCTGCTCGTAGCTCTTTAGACCAGTGCTTGTAGAAAGGGACACGCGTAACGACGGCGAGAACCAGGACCGACCAGAGAACTGGCTGAAGACGAGAATGCCCCCACGGTGACACGTATCTCATGTAATCGACCGCCACGTATGATATTGCAGCGATCCCAAGTCCGGCTCCGGACATCTGAGAAGGCGATAGTCGCCGCATCATGCCCGGCTTTGGCGGATGAAGAGTGGCAAAATGGAAAAGTCTTCACTCTTTCTTAGCAAGACCATTTTTGTCCGAAACTAGCTACTTATTTGGTAATGCAACATTATTATTTGCCGAGTGAATTTTACAAATTGATTATATTTTTCAAGAAAAAATTAATGTTGCTTACTTAAAAAAAAAACAGACATAGCTTGAAAGTAATTACAACATGTACACTAACATTCATACAAATTTATAGTTTGATAAGATTTTATAGATAGAATAATAACACTATTAACTATATTTAGATATATCACCATTAATAGATTTTTAGTAAAATACAAAATTAAAACAATATTATAAAATTTTGTGAGTTTTAAATATTTGAAATTTTACTTATATTTTATAGTTGTTATAAATTGATGATTAAAATTCATTAAGTGAATGCCGATTATTTTATTAAGCTAGTAAATAAATCAAAAGTTTATCGAGTTGTTGTATCTAAACAAAAAGAAATCCAATAAACATAAATTTCTTAAATTTATATTAGGATTTTTTAAATTATATCTAGATATATTAATCTATATAAATATATAACTTATCTCATAGCTATTGATGACCTTTTTGTTAAAATAATAAATAAATCATTTTTTTTATCATGATGGAGTGTTTTAAGCAAAATAAATCAAATAAACCTAAATATATTATAATGTTATACTAAATTTTGATCCGCGCTTCAAAAGCGCGAATTTAACTTTGGAATGAAATAAATACTTTTTATATGAATTTCTATATAAGATAGTGTATAAGTCTGGACAAATATATCTGAAATCGAAGAACCGAACCGTGCAAAACCGAAATATCAAAACCAAAATTAAAATGAATTTCATAAATAATCAAGCATATCTTATATTTTTGGATTAAAAAAAACTGAACCGGATCCAAATCAAAAACCGAATGAGTACCCAAAATTTTAAAATACAAATTATAAACCTATTTTAGTATGTTGATTAGCTTAACTTATTTTAGTATGTAGTTATACACTTATTCTACGTATATAATAAAGATTGGTAGGCTGTTACTATTGAATTCAATAAATATCTAAAATGAGCGAGCAACCTGATTTTGTATTTTATAATCGTAATGAAACCAAGTCCGCTAATTTTTGTTTTGATTTTTAGAGTATCGATATATGGTAGACAATTTTGTAGGTAAAGGAAAAAAAATCAAATAATCATTTTGCAATTAATATGGATGCTATTAGTAATAATCTTGTATAGTTAAAGATAAATAAGGTAAGACCAAAAATTAATTAGCTAATGAATAAGTACAACAACCTTGTATAAGTAGATTTTTTAAGACTCTTTCCTTTTTAATAGTATAGATTCTAAGAAATTGAAATATAAAAGAAAAGCCAAATTTCAAATGGCTAATTTTATGTTTATTCTAAAACCAGTGAAGTAAAAAACTAAAAGTATATCAAAAATTATAATTTTTGAAAATAAATAATCCAGGAATGCATGAAGTTATTATTCATGCTTCCGAACAGGATGCCGGCATTCAATTCTTGCCTAGAACTCTTATTCAGACTCAGCTCCATTCATGCCTTTGAGTAAAATGGATTAGTATTCCCGAATACAGAAATATTTGACCTAGGAAATATGTTAGGATGGGAACTCTTTTTCTCCTTTATTGTAGTTTAGCTATAGTTTCTTGAATTAATTATAGTTGGTAAAATGAATTACTTGAAGACTACTAAGATTGGCTACATTGAGCTATACTATGTAAAAGTTATTTCATCATTCCTATTCCCTCCTTGAGTTTTTGTGGTGATCCCTGATTTAGTTTTGAGATGTATAAAAAGGCTGGGACAGGGCTAGAGTGAGTCACTGCGCTTCCTCCCTCTTGCTTGCATAATTTCTCCAAAGTCGTTCAAGCGAAGCTCCTTCGATATGTGGTTCTTAAGTTTCTATTTCCTTATTTTTAGTTTCTTTTCATGAGGTTATTTAAGTATCTGAGTTAAGATATACATGATGTAAACATTTTTTTTGAAGAAACTTCGTTTAGATCTTTGCTTCAAAAATCCAGAAATTTGTTGGTATGGTGGTGTCTGTTTGTTTTTATTGTGTAATGGTAGTATTTGTATAGGATTGAACTTGCTATATCTTTTTCTGAGTCTATGGATCTTGCTTCAGACTTGCCGCCTCTGTTTCAGATCTGGTTTCTGATTTTCTTCACCATCTTCTTAACACATTTCCTTAGTTCGTTTTTGAAGATGAAAGCAATCATTGATGCAACATATGATGGCAGTCTGGAAGGTTTACATGTTGCTTTAACTGAGTTCTTCTTCTACTTTGTTTTTCATGGTTGGTTCTTTTTAAGAGAGACCTAAACTATGTTTTGTATTTTTTTTCTCTTTCCGACAGAAGATTTCCTTGTGGTTTGATTCTTGTGACTCATGCAATCAATAAAATCTCTCTTATACTGCCTTATCTTACGATTTGAAGCTTATTCTTAACAATAGATAAGTTGATGACCTTGAACCTCAAAACACAAGAGGAGAGAAACCACTCCACGTTGCAAGCTACCATAACAACCTACCACAAACTCTTCACTTGTGTATGATATTGGACAGTGTATGCACAGTAAAAAGCTTCGGTGAAGTGGTTAAGACGGTATAAAATCATTAAATTGTAAAATATAAATGTAATTGGGTGGCTGATTGTATATCCACGGTAAAAATCTATGAACCCAACAAACATGCCATTTAAATTGCATTAACTCTTGAAAAATACAATCACATCATTCGCGAACTACTCACTTTTATTTAATATTCATAAATATTCAATTAGTAATTCTTATAATTTATTATTGATATAGAAAGTTTGGTTTGGTAGTATTTGCTAAAAATTTAACTAGATTTTCAATTGCGCTACTGCAAGTTTATATTAATAGGTAGTTTCATTTTATACTAATGTCACTAATAAAATAAAAATGAATCGACAAAATATAAATGGTTTATATACATTTTCTATGAATCGTATTCAAAGTATGCTTTATTAGTTTCATATTAAGTTATTATAAAATTATATCATTTAAAGAATTAATATTTAGATATATCTTTGTTTGTATACATAAATGTATAAGCGTATTTATAAACATATTTATATTATTTATTAATCATAATTTTAAAACAATATATAATTTTTGATGTGTATTAACCAATATTACACTGTTATAAAAAAATAATTATAATTTATCTATCTTTCTATCTGAGTTACCTAAAAGATTAATCCATATGCACAATCGCTAACTTTCCTTCTTATTTACCAAATTTTGACAATGAAAGTATAATATTATATACTTATTGCGTCCATATATGTCTTTTGACAATGAAAATATAATATTATTGTATACTTATAGCGTGCATATATGTATTTGAAATATTTTTATTTAATTCTGTTAAATGCATATATGACAGTATAATATCTAGATTTAGTTCTTAATAATAAATATTTTTTTTACAAAATTTAAATACTAATATATAAATTCTAAAATATAAGATATTCTTCTACTTGATCTAGTTAATATATATAATATCGGGACTATGATGTTTTATTAGTTCAAAGATATTTTTTGTAATTGTTAGATGTTTGCTAAAATTTCATTTTTTAGTTTATGGATTAGTATTCTTAGATAATATATTCTTCATTTATTGAAATTATGATTAATATTCTCTGTATCCTTCTTTTCTGTTGTCATTGAGATTATACTATACTGTCAATATTATTTATAAATATTATGAGGAATTTTAACTAATTTATTTTGAGAAATTATTTGAAATACACTAAGTTGGATACCACTTTTCAAAAATAAATTTAACCAAATATACTCTAACATTTGAGATTAGAGTTTAGTGATTTATTTTTTAGGGTTTAAAATTTAGGGGTATGGTGGGGTTGAGTATATAAAATTTTATAAATAATTCGTAAACATTTATAAGTGATTTATGAGAGTTAGTTTTGTCTTTTTATAATAAACTTAAGGTATTTATAAAAATGGTTATCATTTAAAAGTGAATTTGTAAGAGAAATTTCTTGAAATACCATAGGTTGGTTAACCTTTTTCAAAATGTATTCAATCAAAAATACCTTAACATTTGGATTTAGGATTTAACAATTTTTTGTACCGTGTTTTTTTTTCTAAAGAACTGTTCGTATGAAGGTTATACATATGGTGAAATTTTTGAAATGACACCAAGAGATTATAGTCTGGACAAAAAATAGAGATGGTGAAATTAACTTATTCTTTACAAGACCTAATGCTACAGGAAATGGCTTCAGATACTCTTCATATACATGTAACAAATGATAAACAAGTGCGGAGTTTGATTGAGTTATCTAAGACGCATATTGTATGCCTTGTGTATTAAGCCAATGCCATAAAAGTTGAAACTGATGACAATGTGGATGTGTATGATGGTTATGGTAGTAGTTTTGCTGATGAAGATTCTAATGAAGGGTTGGATGAGATAATGTTGCTGATGATGCTCAAGCAACTGAAGTATATTTTTGAGACTTATTGAAAAGTCTTTGTTAATATTTTACACTAGAAACTTCCTGAGAAGTCTATATAGATTTTTTTTTCTCACATATGTGTTAGTTATTGTTTTTGCGTATGGTGGATTCAATTTTTATTGTTGTTGATTTAAGTATGTTGAGATAAATTTGATAGCTAACAAAAATTAATAATATCATATATACAAGTGAAAGACAACTAAACATAGTAATTTACAAACAACTATTTTATAATGATAATTTTTACAAATCAAATTATATAAAAAAAAAATCTAGAGTTTGTTTGATTATTCGTAATCTTGATGGCTCAAATGAAGCATGCTAATAAAATCTGCAAAAAGATAAATAATGTTAATAAATTATTTAAATATAGAAACGATATGAGATAAAAAAATTATAAAATCACATTTTAGTAGACTTCACTTGAAGTGTACATAAAATTATGTTTTAGTAGACATCATTTGATGTGTACCAGCCTTAATTTTTAAATATGTATTTAAATTATTTTTAAAATCTGAAGCTATTTTTCAAGTTTTGAAGCTATTTTGTAAGTTTTTTAAATGTACATATTTAAATATTAAAATTATCCGATATATAGACTTTTGATGACGTTTACTTACATGTTAAGGCTAGTAGATTTCAAATAAAATTTACAAAACCATAAATTTTAAAAATATTTAATTAGAAGTCTTTTAATATAAACACAAAATACACATTTAGGTTTTATAGATGTAAATCTTTGTAAGGAGAATTTGAAAACCGTATAAAAGAATATCTCCAAAATAAGATAAAATTATAAAGGAAAAAAAGCATAAGACAAAAAAAGTCAATATTGTTATAAATCAATTAGTGGATGTCCATAACCGACCCGGTCCATAACCGGCTTATACACTTAGAGAGAGAGTCGGCCACGACTTAGAGAGGGAGAGAGAGAGAGGCGGCTAGGAGAAAAGAAAACCATATTTCATTTTCGTTGTAATTGTTATATTTCCATTATTATTGTATTAGTAGTTTTCCTAATTCTAGTGGGTTTAGGTTTTGGATATTTTCCTTTTTACTTATCTTGTAATCCCCTATATAAGAGAACACTTATTCATTAATGATAGATAGAAACATTCAGTTCTCAAACCTTCGTTTTACAACACGTTATCAGCACGATAGCCTCTAACACCCTGAGCCTAAAACCAAAATCACTAAAAACCCTAAAACCCCTAAACGAAGAGGAATCTGCCCCGGAACTTCAAAGAGGTCGTTCTCCCAAACCGTAAGGACCCATAAAACGATCAAGATATCAAATCGAAGCTCTTGCCGAGACGAATCAGTCAGTGAAAACCGTTTGTAGATCTGACCACTGACGCGCCCTCACGCACCGATACAGTGTGCGCCGATTTGCTTTGGAACCCTAATCTGTTCTTGCAAGCGTTCCAGATCGTGTTCATCTGATCAGCCCCAACCTTAAGGCGTTTCTGATACTAGACGAACTCAGCCTCAGCTCCATCTGTTCTCAGCTTGCATCCCGGACAGCTACAACTCGCGTTCCGTTCCAGCTCGCGTTCCAGCTTGTTCCAGCTCGCGTCCGATCGGACCAGCTCGAGGTTCTCTTGGTGGTCCGGTTCTACAATCTTCTAAACCCTAAAGGTAATTCAAAATCTGAAAACATGAATCGAATCTGGTTGTTTTGTAAAGATTGAAACCCTAAAATATAATCTCTAAAAAAATGAAAGCCATAGGATAATAGATCAATACCCTATGAGTAAATCGAAGCTCTATAAGTTCCATCCAAACCCTAAAATCGAGATTTAATCCATTGATCAATTAAAATCAGAACCTTGAAGGTTTTTGAATCTCAAAATTAAACTCCCTTGATCTAAGATTAAATCGAATTCCCAAAACCCTAATTTGAAAAATCGATTTTAATTGTTTGGAATTTGAAACTTTGTTTGATTGATTGATCACCTAGAACTATGATTATGATTGTTTAAACTTGAATCTTGAAATCTGAATTGATTGACATGTTTAAACTAAAACCCTAATGATCTAATTTAGATTGTTTAAAATTGAAATCTGAAACTATAGGATTAAGTTAAACTATTCTAGACATAATCATATTTGTGGCCGTGTGGCCTTGTTGTATTCATACCTAAACCTAATCACATTGATTGATTGCAATTGCACTTAGAATCTCATGTTAGAATGGTATTGAAATTGAAATTGAAATCAAGTATGATTGTTCTTTGCTTGGCCGATTAGCTTGCTTGTGTTAAGTACATTGTATAAACTGATAGAATGCATCTATGCTAGGATTGCAATTACACAACAAAATATATGCATTGATCTTGAATTGAATCATTAGCCGTGCGGCTTGTTTTCCTGTTTTGGTCGTGTGGCTTCCTCATGGCCGTGTGGCTTCTTCTTGGCCGTGAGGCATAAACCTTAGCCATAAGGCTTGCTTGCTTGATTGATTCTATTGATTGTGAGTTAAGTCAGCTAGATTGATTGCATATTGAATCTGAAATCCTAAATCTCGAATTTGAATCCCTAAGGGCCTTGAAACCCTAAATCCTATGATATTGATCCAAATTGAGTTTAGGTTTGATTCTTGTTATTTTGACCTAATTGATGTCTTGGAAGCTAAGGTGCTAGATTATTTTGATTCTCATAAAATCTGAAACCCTAGCCACATTTCGTACTGCTAAGATGATAAAACCCTAATTGGATCAACATAGATTGTTTGCATCATAGCTTGGCCGTGTGGCCTTTATTACACCTTACTATCATAGCCGTGTGGCTTGCATACATCATATCACCTTGATCACATATAGAATCCGAAAGCTAGGATCGTATGCATCATATATCTATCTAGTCGTGTGGCCTCTTTGCTTGCATCATGACTGTATGGCCGTGTCGCTTTGATTGTATTGCATTAAACCCGCATAGCCGTGTGGCTTACTTACTGATGCATTGATGATTACTTGATTGCTTGCTTGGCCGCATCATACATCACCTAGGCCGTGTGACCTCATTGCATATCACCCCTATAGTCGTGTGGCTTTTTTATTAGAAATGCATTAACTCGATTGTTTACTTGGTCACATGATTTATTTTCTTATAAATATTGAGTGATATATGATTACAGATGTCGAAAATCAGCAATCTAGATTATGCTGCCCTAAATCTCTTTGGAGATAATTATTTACAATGGGCATTAGACACAGAGATTGTCCTGAAATCAAAGGGCCTCGGTGAATGTATCATCGAAGATAATAATGCAAGTGAAAGTAATAGATACATGGCAATAATGATTACTCGCCAACCCCATTACCCGAAGCCAATGAGGCTGCAGAGGAAAAGAAAAAAAAATCTAAAGAAAGCAGCCACGTCCATCATGATAAACCATAAGGCTGTAACCGTGATGGATGGAAAGGACGTGGGCATAGCCAAACTACCTTATACGACCATGGACATATGAATCACTATAACCATGGTTGTGGACCAAGTTTTGGCCATGGTTAAGGGAGAGGAGGCCGTGGCATTTCTAAGCCACCACACTCGACCAAGTCAGTGTTCCATAAGATATGTAATGGGGAATCATTAGGCTAAAACATCTGATTGTCTAAAAAGAACAATGTTGATTTCGATTTCTGTGTTTGCTTTGCTTTATGTTTGTGATTTTCTTGAATTAAGAACTTATATTATATAAGAACTTATATTATATAAGAACTTATATTATAAGATGAATGAATGATTTTAGATATGACTAAGAAAATGCCAATATATAAGGCAATGTTGCGAGTATAGTTAGTCAGATAAGGGTCTGCGACCAGTATAGAATTGCCTAAAGGGCTACGGCTAGACTTAGTACATTGGCGCCTAAAGAGGCTAAGTACATTGGTGCCTAAAAAGAGCCAGCATAAAAGACCTAATGCTCTATATCCACCCATAGAAGCCCATTGAGTTTATAAGATATATGATAATGGTTTCCATATAGAAACAATGGGCAAAGGAAACAAAGAGCGATCGAAATTATACCTGCATTCTCTACTGATCTAGACTATGCAAAGATCAGTATGATAAAGGCAAAAGCCATGGTAACCAGATTGGTATACCCCACGAAAATTATACACTATATGGCATGACTGGATTAGCCATCCTGGTCTAAACTTGATGCAAAGATTGATATTGAATAGGCACACAGAGTTATCCCATAAGATCTCACGTTGTGTAACATGTACACGAGGGAAACTCATGAGGCTTTATTGTCCTAAGCATCACGAAATTATAGTATGTTCATGAGGGGGAGAGAGGATAAACCCGTGATCCATGATCACACATGATCAATACTACAAATTCGTGTACTACTATGGTCTATGACCATGCTATAAACGGCTCGGCCACAAAGGCCATTACCTACAAAGGTTCGGCCGTATAAGCCATTATCTACAAGGCTCAGACTCTAAAGTCTATAAAGCTTAGGGACATCACGAGTTTTACATGTATATAAGGTTAATATGCATCAGGCCATATAAGTGAGCATAGATATTCCCATCTCAGATTGAATACGGGTCATGAGCCAGACATATACCATCTTAAGAGACTATTTAATAAACCACCACAGACATATGTGCCGTCTAAGATGGAACCTCAGAAAAGGATTGGGAATATATGTTGGATAAAAGTATGTCTTTCTCCCACGAGTTTTAAGAGACCTTGAGCCAAATATGGGTGGTCAGATTGAGGCCAGGTGCACGGATTGCATGACTAATGAATCCGATTATCCAACATTAGAAGGAGAAAGTTATAAGCTGGTAAAGATTAACAGAATGATAAGAGAAATAGAATGGTATCAACCATCATTGTCTTGGCAAGATCCACGGACTAAAAGTATGATTTAAGACGTCCAAAGAAAGATTATACAAAGCTAGCTAATCTAGATGCCAGACACTGACCCGAAAAGAAAAGAAAAGAATGACTAAGTCATAACCAGCTTAGCACCAAACGAAATCTGATGTCCTAGAGACACAGTCAAGTTGCTACAGAGTTAATACAAGATAGACCAAAGTGTTCCATAAGATAAGGAACCTCGGAAAGAAAAGGTGCATAGAATACAGATCCGAGGTCAAAATAGAAACCATACCAGACATTGAGAAAAGGCTGCGCAGCTAAACATCTAAGGTACCAAACCATGTAGCTTGGGACGCCAAGCTACTAGGTAACAAAGGTCCTGGATAATAAAATCTCAAATCGATTAGATCATGTCTGGAACACAATGGAACCACACATATATATATGTGTCGACACATGAGAGTTATATTTGTATAAGGATACATAAAGTAGTATCACTTGAGTTTAAAGATATAAACAAGGATCATGAACCCATGAAAGAGTACTCATAAAGATTAAAGATTAGATTGAAAAGATAAACGTGGGGTTTAAAGTATCTAAAGAAGAGATATGCGTATTGGCCATACACATATACAGAAACGCCATCTGATAAACCAGTGAAATAGATGGGTCTTGTGAGGAAAAAAAAACCGTGAGATATGGTACATGATCACGTGGTCTAAAGGTGTTCATGTTTCCTACTAACAACATTCGATCATAGCTTGTTACACAAGGATACTCACAGAGACCAAATGAACAGATTATAAGGAGATAAACTCCTATGTGGTGGATGCTGTTACATATTTTCGAAATTGACAAAGGTCTGGTCATAAGAAAGAAATTAGATACAAAGATGTAGTAAGCAGCATATGGATCACTGGATAAAGAACAACATTGTTCCTAAGCTGTTCATGGATAAAGAACAACATTGTTCCTAAGTTGTTCATGGACTGAAACAAAGCAGCTGCATATATTATATAAAGGAATTGTATAAGGACAATCCAAATTCAGTCCATACATATACTTATAAAAGAGATTTGAATTCCTTGTGTTTACTTTATACTAAACCAGCCTAAAGAGAGGTTAATTGGTTGATACAAATTATTTATTAAATCTGTCAAGCTAGAGGTGTCCGGCCCTTCTTCTTTGATCATGGTTAGTGGAAAAGAAAGATCAGCCATCATGATTGCCGTCCATAAGCTCGTGTAGTCGAGGTCCATGACCTAATAGATCTCCCGGTGCGTGGTATGATCCACGGCAACAAAGGTCATGGGACACCATCAAGGTATGGATAAAAGATTGCAATAACATTACCGAATGCAAGAGAGATTACTGATCGAGATCCATGAGTGTGTTCGGCCGAAGAGCCATAGCTTGATAAGATTATAAAACTCATTACAGCAATAATCATTGATCACATCTTGATCTAGAACACTCATGAGACAAGTTATAAACATGTATAAAAGAAGTCTATGACTCAATATGGATCGATCAGATTAGTGCATAGTCGATGATAATAAAGAAAGATCTATGGACAGAGACATTGGTACACATCCGTGTAGTAGATACACCAGAACATCGGTTTACGACCTGAGACTATAAGTTCATAAGTACCATGCTCAGTATATATTGTCCACAGTGTGTTTAGTCTGTCCGACCTAATTAAGAGTAGTCGACAGCCAAAGGTCCACTTCTTGACCATGCACACACGATGTCAGAAGACATGAGAAGAGACCGGAAAGGTCAAAGTAATCCAATTGCGGTTCAGTAATGAACTTGGCCGATTTGTTTACTCCCTACCTGCACGTTCAGGAAAGATCACGCATCAGATGCGTAGACTGAAGAAACCTCCGCTGAGGTCCACATCAGGGGGAGTAGTACGTGTTGTACTCTTTTTCCTTCATCATGTTTTTGTCCCACTGGGTTTTTCATGATAAGAGTTTTGCAATCCCTGAATGGTTATGGCATCCAAGGGGAAGTGTTATAAATCAATTAGTGGATGTCCATAACCGACCCGGTCCATAACCGGCCCATACACCTAGAGAGAGAGTCGGCCACGACTTAGAGAGAGAGAGAGAGGCGGCTTGGAGAAAAGGAAACCATATTTTATTTTCCTTGTAATTGTTATATTTCCATTATTATTGTATTAGTAGTTTTCCTAATCCTAGTGGGTTTAGGTTTTGGATACTCTCCTTTTTACTTATCTTGTAATTCCCTATATAAAAGAACATTTATTCATTAATGATAGATAGAAACATTCAGTTCTCAAACCTTTGTTTTACAACAAATATCATATTTTGTAGAATTATAATAAAGTCTGCTTAAAATATATGGTTTACTAAAATTCATTTGAAAATAATAAATTAACATTAACCAAAATATAATGTGGACAAAAATATCTGTTTCATAATTTCTGAAAAGTTTTTGCAAATCTTAATGAACAATACCATTATTTGATATATAGTTGTTTATTGCAAAACTCAAATATTTATTAACTAATTACTTAGACACCTATTGAATAATGTCAAAAAAGATTGACAAAAATAGAACTTATATAACCAAAGAGTTTTTGTAAAAAAGAAAATTAAAAATTAGGTGTGTAAACTAAAACTAAGGAGAGTGAGTGGAAGTGATAAGAAAAAGGAGAGTGGGGGCACAGAATCTGTGGCTTATATCTCACAAAAATCTCCAACACTCTTTCTCATTGGATAAGAGAAGTATCCAAAGGCCTTTCATTTCCATTGATCCTCCTTCTCATTGGATAAGAGAAGTAACCCAAAAACACATCTCACAAACTCACTCCTCAAACCTCTCTCTCATCTTCAAGCTATTCGATCAATGGCAGCGACAATGGCGACATCAGCAAAATGCATGTCCCTAAACACATCTCTTCCTAAAGCCCTAAACCAAACCAAACCCATCTGTTCCTCAAAACCCTTCATCTCCCTCCCATCCCCACCAAAACCCACCGTCTCTCTCGCCGTCACTAGCACCGCCCTCGCCGGAGCCGTGTTCTCTTCCCTCAGCTACTCGGAACCCGCTTTCGCCGCTCACCAGATCGCTCAGCTGGCAGCGGCGGCTCAAGGTAGCGACAACCGCGGCCTAGCTCTCCTCCTCCCGATCGTCCCGGCCATCGGATGGGTACTCTTCAACATCCTCCAGCCAGCTCTTAACCAGATCAACAAGATGCGCGCTAGCAAAGGAGTCGTCGTGGGTCTTGGCATCGGTGGTGGTCTCGCTGCGTCAGGGCTTTTGACTATGACCCCGGAGGCCTCCGCTAGTATGGTCAACGAGATGGCGGCGGTGGCGGAAGCTGCGGCGAAAGTTGAAGACAACAGGGGACAGTTGTTGTTGTTCGTGGTTGCGCCGGCTCTGCTTTGGGTTCTTTACAATATATTGCAGCCTGCTTTGAACCAACTCAACAAAATGAGGAATAAGTAATAATCTTATTGTTTACATGTAATCATTGTTGGGATTCAAAATGTAAAATTAATCATTTGTTTCATGGACAGATTCTCTGGTTAAATTTTGGACAGACTTATTCTTGTTTTTATTTTTAACTAGGTTTCACATATAAGATTTCCAAATTCCAACCGCCATCATCATATAATACCTAATTAAGGATGAAAACGTCGCATTTTCTTGTGCATTTGCATGTTTTCTTGCTATCGTGTAATGTGACTCTCCCACATATGAGATTATAGAAACAGTTAGTTATTTTGTGAGGGTGAAATGAACTACTGGAATCTATATCTTGGTAAAACATAAACTACCTAGAAATAGAGTAAGAATGTGTTGCTTCTGAAATTTACAATGCAAGAAGCATTAGTGTGTTTGTTTGCATTTTTGTATCTCATCAGTACTTCATAATGCACAGTGGTGGTAATTTTAGTTTGCCGTATAATATATATTGACTCTCTATACGCATGATTAATGTTTACAAAGACCCGCCTAACCTTTCGTTAGTCACTTCATGGAATTGATAAACTAAATTATGCAATACTAGTGGCCACATGAGTTAGTTTCCTACCGGTGTTATACGTCACTTATAAAACAACCTGTCAACGTGACATATAACGTCTGATTACAGATGTAACCGGTTGACAATATAACAAATACAACAAACTATGGGAGATGCAAAAGCAAACACACATTCAGATAAATGCTCTCCAATTCATTTTAGAGTGCATTTCTCTTTAGGACAAAATTTTCACTTTTTTGACACTATAAGACACATGTTGCTGGAGAGACACTTTTTTCTCATAGCCAAGCTGAATTTGGACTAAAATGCCATTCGTTGGAAGAAGAAACAACAAACGATTAGGTGTTTGTGGGGACCATTTATTTTTGTATTTTGTAGTTGGGACCAAACTGAATAAATTTTTGGGTTTTCTTGGATGAGTTATTAATATACGTTTATAGATAAAAGAGACATAGTCATTTGTACTTTATTTATCCCACCATATTTAATTCATTATTATTTCGATTTATGATATGTAAATAAAAATATAATAATCATATATAAACCTAATTGTTTCTTCTTATTATTTTGATATCCATATATATATATGTACTTTATACTTTAATATTTACCTAATTTTCAAATTATAATTTATTGGACATGTATTTATGGACATGGACAAAAAAAAGTATATTTTTCAAATTTTATGTTTTGTTTTTTAAGATATATATGACAAATTTTCCAACTGTAATAAAGTTTTTTTTTCTATATTGTGATATCCACTTTGATATAATTTTGTGATATTTTAATTTTTCTATATATTTTCTATTTTAATTTTTTATATATAACCCATACAAAAAATATGTGGACATGGATGATAAAATTGTAAATGTTAGAGACGTGGACATGAACATAAAATTTGTAAACGAAAGACATAGACATTGTTGCTCTTGCTCTTTTGAGCGTAAGGGTCTGGATTATACAAATAAAAGGACGTGGACATGTCCACATAAATTTGGATACTTTTAATTTTCTCTATATATTTGCTATTATAATTTTTTATATATAACCCATACAAAAACTATGTGGGCATGGATGATAAAAGTGTAAGTATTAGAGATGTGGACATGGACGTAAAATTTGTAAATGAAAGACAGCAGACATTTTTGCTCTTGCTCTCTTGTCTGGATTATACAATTAAAGGACGTGGACATGGACATAAAATTTGGATATATATATACATGTTTATTTACATTTGAAAGGGTCTGGATTATACAATTAAAAGTTTGTGGCTAGATCAAGAGAAGCATAAAACACATTTGAAGAATTTTGGGGTGAAAGCGTGAATAACCAAAACATGAAGGACCACAGTTGCAAAAAGTAAAATTTTGCCATTGTTGCTCTTTCTCTTCCGAGAGTAACCCACCACACCGACTCATAGCAGATCAAACCGGACGACATCATTAGCTCCACGAACCTCTCCGTTTCAACCCCTTCTCTGCTGTTACGTCCGATGTGAGAACAAAACCTCTGATATCATTTTCTGGTGGGGATGGTTGCTTAGTTATCTTCACTTTCTTCTTTGATTTGGGTTTCGTCATCATTACACAGAGCGATGGAAATGGACGACGATGAGAGCATGATAAAGGTGATGAGAGCGGATTAAGGTTAGGAGAGAAATCAAACTCGCGGCGAGACCTCTGAAATCATGAAGATTACAAAATTAAAGATGAAGGAGAAGAGGGTTCGTGGAATTAGGGTTAGGAGAGAAATAGGAAAGCGAATCTGAATTTCGAAATAAAGATGTAGAAAGAATAAAAGTTCTGTTTTGAAAACTGAAAAAATGTTTGCTTTATCGATTTATTTTTAAAAGAAAAAAATAAAACTTTTATAGTTGGGAAAGTAGTTAGTGTTAGGAGAAAGTGTAGTTAATTAGAGGGTATGTAGGACATTGCACAAATAAGAAGTGTGCTTCTAGCAGCAAGTGTCTTAGTATGTGTATGTAATTTGAAAGACAAAAAGTGTCCTAGAAAGTAAAAATTTCTTCATTTTATCAACATTCAATTTTATTTAAATTAAAAAAAAAACAGGCAGGATATCGACGATTCGTGCACGTTAAGGTTTTTAGTTTTAAAAATAAATTGGGAACATGGAAACTAAAGCATAAAAGTCTTACAAAGATTTAAAACATAAACTTTACGAGGAACCAACTGCATAAGAAGATATTGCAGTAACTTAACCCCACAAAAGTTTTACTCCTTTTTACTAATGGAGTCCTTAAGCATGCCCTTCTTCCGGATCTGGAGACACCTCTTAATGTTAAAGGATTCAAAAACGCTTTCGGGCAATGCAGAGACAACATAACCCATGAGGGCGTGAGGCCAGTAAGGTGTGCAACGTGGTTCATAGCCTACAAAACGCAGTGCTGCCTTTGCGTAACCCTCTGGAGATGCAACTAAGAAAGATGCCCTTCTTATCTTGGTCATCTTTGTAGCAACATACAAGGGTACCTATAAAAACACTCACCCATATATAATCAAGAAACCAAAAAGGCTATTGGGCAGCGTTACCCATTAAATTGATTTGGTAACAGACAACTACACAGTGAGCTACACAGTTAGACCACGATTATCCATGGTTGCTTAAGGAGTGGTTAACAGTTTTTTAATTAAAAAAAAAAAGGAAAGAGAAGAATAAGAAGCAGCGGCGCTTCTGATGCTTCTTTAAGCGTCATTGTTTTTCTGATTGCGGGCCCCACCGACACGTGGCGGCCCGCAATTGGTTCTTTTTTAATTTTTTTTTTAGTCAGAAAGAAAAAAACTAAAAAAAAAAAATTTAAGCACCCCTAATGTGAGTTGCTAGGGTTAATGATGCTCTTCCATATGATACATATTCCATAGTTTTCTAGTTTTGACACTCTATAACATAAACAGGCATCAGAAACGAGATCTCACATCACAGAAGTATTCATTCAGCAAAGAGAAATGGGATGCAATAGTTCCTCAATCGAAAAAAACACTAAAATAAGCTTTTGAAACAAAAATCATCAACCTTCTAGGTCCATTAAACAGTGTCAGGAAACCATGAAAGATACAGCATAACGTCTTTTCAATGGATTAAAGAAACTACGTTTTACACATTAAAAAAATTGTCAGACAAAAACTTAAATAACTACTTCATTATTTTCCAAAGGGGAACATATGAAGCCAGGAACTACTATTCTTGGTAACTTAACCTATGAATCTATGATCACAAGCCAAAATCAACACAAAGACGCAGCAAAACAAAGCAGCAATGGTTCAGGAAAGTTCACCTGGCATTGAACATCAATCCCACTTTTCTTGTACTCAACATGGAGACACCTTGAGAACTGATCCACATACCTGAGATTTAAAAAAAAAAAAAAAAAACATGCAAACAAACAATGTCACTTCTTCTAACATCAGATCAAACAAAACAACGTTCTCGAACTATACTCCTTACGTTTTAGCGCCGGCATAAACAGAGTAGAACGGATAGGAAGGGATAAGAGCAGCAGCACCAGACCCCATATTAACAATAGCTCCCCTCTTCCTCTTCAGCATATTAACCAACACAGCCTGAGTAACCTTCGTAGTCCCCTCCACATTGATCTTAATCAAGTTACCAAGCATCTCCTCATCAACCTCGTGGAAGTACTTAGCGTAAGGGTACGAAACCCCAGCGTTGTTGATCAGAATCCCAACCTCCAGACCTTCGATCGCCTCCTTGATCCGCCTCACGCCTCCGTCGATATCTCCGGAGAAGTCCATCACCACGGTCTTGATCTGGGTGTTGCTGTACTTGGCTTGAATCGAGTCGGAGACGTCTTTGAGCTTGTCGGGGTTGCGGGCGACGAGGACGAGGTTGAGGCCTTTCTGGGCGAGCTGAAAGGCGAAGGCTTTGCCGATGCCGTCGGTGGGGCCGGTGATGATGGCCCAGGATCCGTAGCGGCGGAGGTTCTTGCCGGGGCGGAGGAAGTAGATGTAGAGAGATGTGAGGAGGGTGAAGGTGAACCTGAGGATGGAGATGGAGCCGAGGGAGAAGAGGACGAGGAGCCATGTCGGCTGGGATTTGAAGTAAGTGCAGATCTCCATGAGATGGGTTGGAGAATGAGGAGACAAAGTTAGGGTTTTTAAGGAGAGAGAGAGAGAGAGAGAGAGAGAGAGAGAGAGATGGGAATTGAATAGGGAGAGAGGAAGGAGGCGAAGATGGGTGAGCAGAAATCCACCGGAATTTACTACTCTCTCACCTCACTTATTATTTGTTTTTTCTTTAAATTTAATTTTGTGTCGTCTTTCTTATTTTTGAACTTCCTTCATTTCAAATACTATGAAACTTGGCAGCTCCGATGTTGACATGTCTGTTTTAGGAGGCATCTCCTATAATAACACCAAATTTAGTGTTTGATGTTAAACTTTATTTTTCATCTCCAACCATTACACAAAATTTTACATAACAATAATATTTTATAATATTTTCTTTTTAGTTTTTGTAATTTAATACATTAATTATTTGTAATTGACTAATTATATTTATCACATTTATTTTATATTTATCACATTTAAACTAATAATTTTACCGTTCTATTTATTTATATATGTCATTATTTTAATTAATTTAAATACTTATTTATTAAAATATTAGCCAAAATTAAAAATTTATACATTTTACACAAACATTTGTATTTTGTTACAAGTTAATGTAATTGATAATACTCATTTAATTATATTTTAGTTAAAAATATTAATACAATGATAGTTTAATTGTTTAGTAATGTGAAAATACAAATAAAAATATAAAATATTTTGATATTTTCATTTTAACTATAAGCTAAAATTAATTTATAAAACTAATATATTTATAACTAAATAAAAATATATCATTTTAATATTTAGTATAATAAATACATTTTACACAAAATACACCAAATACTATTTACACTACGTCAAATCTGGTGGGATGGCGTCTCTTTGAAAATGAAATTACACCAAATCTGGTATTTCGGTGTCTCACTTAAGATGACTTCAAAAATCACATGCTAACTTTGCAATTCAGACGCAAGATACAAATGTCAGCCAAAATGTCTCTACTGGCACCACTAATAATTTGGTGCTTTGTGGAATAGGAGCTCTCTGGAGGGACGAGGGTGGATACAAATAAAATGAATGTTTTTGATCATAAAATCCGATCAAAGACTGATGTATCAAGGAATAATTAATGTCAATCTTTCCTTCAGACTTCTCCTTGCAAATTAATGTCATGTATATGATGGACTTGGAATAAATGAATGGAATGACACGATGATGAGTATGTTGTTTTCTTACTTACTGACTAATTAATCTTCTGCGATCCAAACACCGGTCTGCTCTGTTGGAAGCAACTACGAGGTATTTACATATAGGAGGGAACATGTGTGCTAATCATGAGAATAAGTGACCGATGAATATGGCACGATGCGACCTGATGTGTGAATGCTTCGTCGGCCTTCTCATCCCGTGAGGCGTTGTCCAGTATTATGTTTGTATTGGCATTTATAAAAAAGAAAATGACTCGGACAGCAATAAATTTTTTTTTGTCACAAATATAGTCTCTAACAATAAAAATGATCAAAATAACACTTAATGTTTTATTAAAAAAGATAAACACTACAAGAAAACAGGGGGATTCTGATGGCCGAAATCGTGAGAAATTCGTCGGAATAGACCGATTCCGACAAATTTCTGACGAACCAATTCGTCGGTATCAATTTGTTGGAAAAAAAATTTTCGTCGGAATTTCGTCAGACCTTCCGATGACTTTCTGACGAATACCGAGAAACGCCATTCTGACGAACTTCCGATGATATTCCGATGCGGACACACGAGACCAGAGTTCATCGGAAAAACTATATACCGACGGAGAACGTTCCTCGGACTATACCGATGAACGTAGTCCTCATAAAATACCGACGGACTATGGTTCGTCGGAAAATACAAACGGACAATGGTTCGTCGGAATTTTTCGAGGAACCCTCTCCGTCGGTATTTTCCGACGAACCATAGTCCGTCGGTATAGTCCGACGCCCTCAATTCGTCGGAATATATCAATTTTAAAAACGAATTAATTTTGCATTTTTATATATATTTTTATATTAAAAATTAATTAATAAATAAATAAAATCTGAAATTTAAAACTAATAATATTATAGAATTTAAATTCATACAAACCGAAATAGAAAAAAAACATTCAGAAAGTTTAAAATTCATACAAACCGAAATAGAAAAAAAAACATTCAGAAAGTTTTAAAAAGCAGAAAAAACTAAGAACTCGAAGACATCAAACGATCTAGCTTCTGCATTATCTCGGCGTTGAACTTCTTCTGGGATGCCAGCTCAGCAAGGATAGTGGCATTCTCCGAATGGATAGTGGCATTCTCAGAAAGGATAGTGGTGTTCTGCTCCTCCAATGCCCCAATCCGTTCATCTTTGTCATGTAGCTCCTCGAGAATCATGGGATCGGCATACGGAGCGTGCGAAGAAGATGCCGGATACGAAGAAGCATGGCGGGCCAACCCAACTAAACGGCTTCCTTTCCTTTTAGGAACCGCCTACAAAAGTATTTAAAGTTAGTAAATAGGGACAAGTTAGTAATCCACATTACAAAAAAAATATATTAATAAAAAAAATTACATTTTCAACCATCTCATTTATTTGCAATAGAGACAAATTGGTTGAAGCTCCTGTAGAATCGCCGTCATCAGAGAGAGGCTGAGATTGAGATGCTATTTCAGCTTCCACCAAATCAACGACACCTTTGATCACGAGGTCCTGAATTTGACCCGTCTTCTTGTTAGTGTGAGCCACCTTAATGAGTTGGAGACGATCAACGGGATTACTGTCATTTGCTTCGATCTAAAAAAACAGCCATTATTAGCCAATGAATATATAAAATATTTATCTAAAAAATATAAAGATAAATAATAATAAAAAACTTATAAGTTCATCCTCCTTAGTAGACATAGAGCAAGCGTCGAGGTTGTGCACACAAGTTCATCCTCCTTAGTAGACATATAGCAAGCGTCGAGGTTGTGCACACACATACCTTTCCCGCCACGATCGCTCTTCCGGTTCTTGGAGTTCCTAGAAGATCTCTCTGCAATTTCTTCCTTCTCCCAATGAGCTATCAACTGCTCCCACACCGTCCCGTTGATGAACCGTGGCCTCTTGTTCTTCTACCAAACTGTCTTCCACGCGTTCATCTGCTTCGTATAAGTGTCCATGGCCTTTTCGTTGAATTTCTTACGGACTGTTTCCGTGAGATCGGAGTGCTAGTTGAACTCTTGCTACAAAACAAACATAATTTAATAAGTAAATATATTTAAAAAAATGTAAATACTTTAAAAAAATGAAGAGTTACTACCGCAAACTGACGAAACCACAACTCTCGTTCGTCGGAAGGGATCACACTCCACTTTGAATATCCAAAACAGAGCATGGAGTACATCATATGGTTGATGCTCCTACTAATGCCATTTCTCGACTTGGTGAACCTTTAAAAAAAATACAAGTTAGCAAGTTAATTAATGAAAAAAAACATAATGCTACAAATAAAAAAAATACTAACCAAGTGCTATGTCCTCGTCGTGGGTTGGGTTGGAGAACCGGGAGATGCTCTCGACCTGGTTGTTGAACCAATAGTTCAACTGGCATGACCCCCGGATCCTGTTGAGCAGCAGCGGGAGGGGCAGCGGGAGCTGGAGCGGGAGCTGGAGCGGGAATATATGCGGGAACCGAGTTTTGTTCGTGAGACGCGGGAACTGCTCACCGAACTACGTCGAAGACGGGCTGCGGGGTGGTTCATCCTCGGACCTAAAAAAAAAAATTAATACATCAAAAATCTTTTCAAATCATTTCTATTTTTAATGTTTTTATTTATATATTTACAAAAGGTTTTATAAACGTTTTAAGAAAAACTATTAAACCTTTTATTATACATAGTTTATTACTGGAAACTTATAAAAAATTATAAATTTTTTTATTATACATGATTTATATATATATATATATATGTATACAAAATTATAAAAAATTTATAAATATTGAAAAATGTTGTTAAATATTTTAAATTTTTTTTAAAAATGTTTTATTATACATAGTTTATTACTGGAAACTTGAAAAACATTTTTAAAAATCAAAAAACGTTTTAAAAATAGTAAAACATTTTGAATTTTAACAAAAACAGAAAATAATTCCAAAAAACACTAAAACAACAATCCAAACAACAATCCTAACTTATATATATCCTAAACTATCCATTCAATCCTAAAATTTTCAATCAAACAACCTAAAATCCGAGATCTAACTTCCAAAACCCTAAACAATTGAGATAAAACAAGGTTGGGATGATTATTACATGATTTTGGGGTTTGGGGAAGAGATATGAGGGTGAGAAGAGGATTTGCCGATGATGGGAGCTCGAGAATGGCCGGAATCGCCGTGAGAGAGAGAGAAATCGCGGAGAGGATTGAGAGAGAGGCAGAAATAACGAAGAAGGAAGAAGAAGGGTAATTATATTCCGACGTTTCCGACGGACACGAGTTCGTCAGTATTCCGTCGGGATAATTTGGCGATTCGCGAAAATTTTCACGCGGTTTGGTTTTCCCGGGTAAATTGAAATTCTGCCAGAATGGGGTCCGTCAGTATATTCCAACGGAATAATGACGACCTTTTCCGACGGAATTCCGACGACTTAGTGTTTAGGGTGTTGATTACAAGTTTCTAAATGCAAAATCCAAATCTTTGATAATATATATAGTATTTGCATAAAGATTTAACAATAAAAATATTTTTATAACACGATTTTACACAACAACATTTTTTGTAGTGTAAGATTTGATGAATATGATTGTATAAGTATATGAGTGTTAAGATGAGATGTTATGAAAAAAATGATATGCATACATAAATATTTTAATGAGTTGTTATATTTGAACGGTTGCGATCTAATACTATACTAAACACTTATTATGTGTTATTTTCATAGTTTTGGCATCTAAATTTATAGATTTTTATGTTTGAAATTTTTTAGAAACACATGTACTCGGTAATTCGTCGGAATGTCGTCGGTATATTCCGACGAATTACCGAGAACATTTCAAAACTTCAATGAAACCCTTGGTCGTCGCTATGTCGTCGATATTTTGCGAGGAATTTCCGACGGACCAATAAAAAAAAAAAAAACTAATCAGAATCTTCTGAATCTTCATCAAACTCCCCAACCTCAGCTTCTGGCTCCGAATGTACAACATCATCAAGTCCAAACATAGTCAATTCTCAACGAGTTCAACATTTGCCAAATCTTCAACTGCCTGGGCGTTGCTGGTAGACTCTGGTTGCAATGGTTCATCATCATCAGAAGTTTGATCCACTCTTCCTCTTGGGTTGATTTGCGTTACAGTAACCCATGGATCATCTCTGTACGTCACCCGAGGGTAACTGATGTAGCACACCTATACATATGAATTATACAAGTATTAGTAAAATATATAACATTAATTAATTATATTGGTAAAAAATTATGAATCGATTGACATACCTGATCAGCTTGCGAACCAAGAATGAAGGGATCATAATATTGAAGCTTCCGCCGCAATGAACTGATGTAACACCAAACAAATCAATCTTCACTCCTCTATCTGGGGTGGTGTCATACCAATCACAATAGACTACTACACAACGCAATCCAACCATTCCAGAAAATTGGATTTCCAATATTTCTTTTATGTTGCCGTAGTAGACATCGTCACCGGAAGAAGATGAAACACCATCATCATATGTTGTCTTAGAATGACATTTCCTTGTGAATGCATATCCTCGCGTACAAAATTTTGGATATGATTTGACCACATAGTTTGGTTCCTGCACAAATTCGCGTATCCAATCATCGAACACAAAACCTCTGGCCAAACCATCATTCACCTATAAATTAAAAACATATATGATTGAAAAGTTAATTAGTTTATATTAAATTTAAACTACTCATATGCATATGGTAATATGATATATGACTCACATAACTACGAAGCCACGCAGCAAATCCGTTATCTCTAAGTTGTTGAAGCTCATCTTCTGTTGCATGCCTGTGAGTCATACGCAACTCTGCCATATATACACTATATACAAAAATATTATCAATATGAAATAAATTTATTGAATATTAATCTAACAATAAATGAATAAATATTTTTACCTCTCATATTGTAGAACATCTTCACAGTTGGTGAGCAAATATGTTTGCAAATGAGCGTGCTCAGTGTCCGTAAGTCTCCGCTTCGTGAATTTTCCATTAAGTCGTCCTATTTCCTTGAACATGCTTGGGACAGTAACATGATATGTTGCTCTCTCCCCTCTGTCATCATGCCGAGCAGGTCTTCGGTGTTTTGTATGCACTTCTGGTAGAAAATAATTTTCAGCAAAGATTGCAGTTTCATCATTGATCACCTGTGCCACTATAGGTCCTTCCACCCTGCTTTGATTTTTGACCATCTTCTTCAGATGATGCATATAACGCTAAAAAATATACATCCATATGTACTGCACAGGACCACCAAGTTCCAATTCTCTTGCGAGATGAATAGCAAGATGTTCCATTACATCAAAGAATGATGGAGGAAATATCTTCTCAAGGTTGCACATACTGACTGGTGCGTTTGTCTTCAAATTATTAATACCCTCTTCAGTCACTACTCTGCTGTATAAGTCGCGGAAGAAAACACTTATCCCTACATAGATAAAAGACATAATTTTCATTAGTACTGCCCGCATCTGAAAGTTTTCTTTGCACGAAACATCGTATGTCTCAAAACCATGCGCCCATAGTTGTTGCAACTCATATATCAGTGGTCGAAGAAACACATCTAGTGATCTTTTAGGATGATCTGGCCCGGGGGCGAGAATTGAGAGAAACAAAAACTCTCGTCGCATGCACAAGCTCGGCCGTAAGTTGTACGGTGTCACAATAACTGGCCATAGAGAATATTGTTTTCCATGCATTCCAAATGGGCTGAAACCATCAGTAGATAATCCAAGATAAACATTTCTTCTCTCTTCCGCAAATTCTGGATATGTTGACTGGAAATGTTTCCAAGCCTTCGCATCTGAAGGATGTCTAATCTCACCATTTGTGGAATGCTCTGCATGCCATCTCATTGCTTTTGCTGTGCGCTCACACTGATACAACCTCTTCAATCTTTCCGTCAAAGGCAAATACCACATTCTTTTGAACGGGATCAGAACTCTTCCCCTCGTCTCCTGATAACGAGGTTTCCCACAAAATTTACATACATTCCGTGTCTCATCCGCTCTCCAGTAGATCATGCAGTTGTCAATACATACATCTATCACTTCGTACGGTAGTTGAAGACCGGCAACAAGTTTCTGAACCTCGTAGTATGAACCCGGTGCAAGGTTATCCTCAGGTAGAATACCTGAGACAAAATCAGTAATCGCATCCATACATTCTTCAGCCAAATTATAGTCTGTCTTAATACCCATTAATCTAGTTGCAGATGATAAGGCTGAATGACCATCTCTACAATTTTGATACAAATGCTGTTTTCCTGCATCCAACATGTCAAAAAATCTCCTAGATTCGGGATTTGGTTCTTCCCCTCTATAATGATCATGTACCATCTGCTCATTACCTACACCATAATCTATATCCGTTCTAGATTCTTCTAACCTAATATCAGGCTGAAGTTCACTAACAGGCTGAGGTTCGCTAGTACTACCATATTCATAACCAGTTTCCCGATGAAGGTACCAAACTTTATAATTACGTGAAAACCCTTTCATATACAAATGAGTCCAAACATCAATTTCTTTTATAACCTTATTATTATTGCAAGTAGAGCAGAGACATCTTAACATACCACTTTTTGCATCCATTTGCTGTTGAACAAGCCTCATGAATTCTCCAATCCCTTGAACGTATTCTTTCGTAAGCAAATTGGTGTTGGGATCCAAATGAGGTTTATCCATCCACGAACGATAGTAAGCTCCTGAAGACATGATTTTCACGGAATTGTTATGACTAAAGAGAATGAAGAGAGAATGAAGTGTGAATGAGTTGAATGAGGAGGGGTTGCATTTATAGGAAATTGCTTACGGCCATCCGACGACTTTCTGACGAAATTCCGACGGATGTAAAGCAGTCCTTCGGAATACCGTCGGTATTTTCCAATCTCAAACGGGTATAAAACGGTCATATATATTTGTCGGCAACGTTCACATGGTTCGTCGGAAAATTCTGATGGAATACCGACGACGGTAACGGTTATATCTGTTAATCGGAAGTTCGTCGATATATTCCGACGAATTTCCGACGACTACAACGGTTATATGTTTTATCGGATAGTCGTCGAAAAGTCGTCGGAAAATTCCGACGATCCATGTTTCGTCGGAATTCCGTCGGAAATGGCCGACGGAATTCCGACGACTTCAAATTTTTGGTTTTCGTCGGAAATTGGTCGAAAATCCGTCACAAACGTCCGACGACATTGAAGTCTGTCGGAACCTCCGTCGGAATTCGGCGTGTTTTCTTATAGTGAAATATACACTTATACCCTAATGGTAAATTAATTTAGACATTAGGGTTTAGAGTTAAGGGGTGGGGTTTAGGATTTAGGGTTTAGGGTTTAGAGTTTAGGGGTGGGGTTTAGGGTTTAGGGTTTAGAGTTAAGGGGTGGAGTTTAGGATTTAAGGTTTAGGGTTTAGGGTTTAGAGTTGGGGAGTGGAGTTTTGAGATAAGATTTCTAATTTTGAAAAATAAAAAAAATTTAAATTTTTCAAAAGATAAAGTGCTATTTTGATCATTTTAGTTTTTGAGGGTTATTTTTGTGACATAAACTTAGAAATGTGCTATTTTGGAGATTTGCCTTTTATAAAATCAACCCCAACAAAAAATTCAATCAGTTCGTAGGAGGGGATAAATGGTATAGAACAATATACCCAAAATTGATATTTGATTATAATAGGGTATTGGTTAACAATGCATACTAATCAAAGTATTGGTTAATGGGAAACATGAAGACATTTGACAGCACACGAAGAAGAAACAGCATCGTGCCTTAGTCTCCTTTCATATATAAATTTATTAATATGGTGGTCAAATGATGCGTTTTATGACTTCTTTCTCGTTCTTCTCATAATGTAATCAGTTTTGCTTTATCAAAGATTGTATAGGCTAGATGAGCTTTTGTTATTCAATGTGTGATTTTTGTTGGTCCTTTATATTGAAGTGTTTGTTGTGTGTAAAAGGTGAAATTTTGCATGATTTAACAAGTATAGTTATTTTTTTTTTGTTAGATTGGTATGTCATCTGGAGCTGCTGCTGCAATTAGAGTAGCAAAGAGGCCTCAAAATACTGTAAAGTCATACCGGTAAGTCTATTTTGTTAATTTATGTGTTGTTTTTAAGAAGGAAAAAGGCTATCCATGAATAATAGTAGTATAGTATTTCTATTAGAAATCTCCAATAGCTAATTATAGGTCTCGGCATTCGGGCTCCCAATCGGGTTTCGGTTTTATCCAATCGGGTCTCGGTTTTTCGGGTTTATCAAAATCAGCCCCATTCGGATTATATAAAAGTTCGGTTCGGGACCGGTTCGGGTTCTATCGGGTTCGGATCGGGGTTAGTAAATCTTCAAAGAACCGGTACAACCCGATGTATTTTCGGGTTTTGGGTTCCAACCGGTTCTTCGGTTTTAAAGTACTTGTTTTATACTCATTTTGTAACCAAAACATAAGTAAAATAGGTTCTTCAGATTTAAAGTACTTGATTTGTACTTATTTTGTAACCAAAACATAAGTAAAATCGTTTAAAAAAGAAGAAAAAAACTTCAAACATGATCATTCAAAGTCAAACGAAAGGTAAACGTTGTTATTGAAAGAAAGAAAACCAATAAATGAAATCATAAAACGAAAAATTAAGTTCTCATGAAATGAAAAAAATTATTCAATGAAAATAAAACCAAAATCTAAAAATTTCAAGCCTCAACCGCCACTTTCAACCATCACCCTTCATGTAGTAGATAGTTATTGTAGATGTTTAATAATATCATAGTGTATTTTGGCTACATATCAGGAATTGAGATCATGTTTGGTACAAATTCTTTTTTGGCATTTTGAATGTTTCGGGTTCTATCGGATATCCATTTAATTTCGGGTTTGGTTTGGATAATACACATAACCCGAAATACCATAAAACAAGATCCATTTGATATTTATGTCGGGTTCGGATCGGTTCGGATTCATTTTTATCGGATCGGGTTCGGTTCGGATTTTTGGGGTCGGTTTATTTGCCGAGCCCAAGCTAATTAAATTGGACAAGATGAAATATTTTTTTTAGGCAACCAATTGTAGACTTTGATGTGTAATTCTATGAAACAACCTAAAGTATGTTATATATTATAGTACTTTATATAAATATAAACAATTAATCCATGACAAATTTGTGACATATATCTTCACTTCTTCCTTCATACCAGTCAGATCGGTTTCTTTTATTTCTTGCTAAATAATAAATGAAAATGAAAGTTTGGTTACAAATTAATTGAACCCACAGTCTGATTGACAGCTGATTTGATCTTAGTTAGCGCAAAAAATTTAAGAAGCCTCTAGAATACACAATAATTAACTCCAAACTCCTAACAAGAGAGCTTGAACTTAATAGGTGATGTAGATAAGATATTTATTCCAAATATCTTAATTATTTAATATTTTATTTGTTATTAGGATAATTAATTTTATTGTTTTAGGGTTTTATGGTTTTCTTATATATAGCCGTTTAGGCTTAAGTTTGTATTCAGTTTATGATTTGATTAATAAAAGTTAAGAGATCTCTCTTTATTCTTTGTTTTCGGCTAGAACATTGGTGTTCTCAACGAATTTTAGAAGACATTGATCTTAGGTATTTTTGGACTAAATAAAATCTTTGTATTATTCTAGTTTTCCGGGCATTCTCAGAATCAACGGATCTCTAGTTTTAGTTCTATCTTATAAAGCTTCCGCTGCATCCTGTGGTATCAGAGTTGCGTGTGTTTGGTTTCTTAATCGAAGAATGATTATGGAATCATGTTGAAGGGGAACATCTATTTTTTCGCAAAAGAAAACTTGTTTTCTAAAAGTGAAGACATCGTTTATATCTCTGTTCGGAATTACGCCAGGCGCTAGTCGGGCGGCAGTTCCGGGCCTAGCGAGTTACCAAAAAATCGGAGATTAAGCGGGATATACGCGGGGCCTAGTTTTAAATACAATTTAATATATTTATAATATATTTAGCTAATTTTAAATATGATAATACAAAATTTTAGACATAATTATATAACTTGTTATATAATTTATAGATAAACATTGTTTTCTCCTTTACACATCAAATTCAAAAAGTACAAAAACTTCCAATTCATGAGATACACAAAATAGATTGTCTTGATCTTGAGAACATACAAAATACAAAAAAAGGATCGAAGTCTTCATCCTTTTGTCCTCAGATCAAATAATCACCATGAATTGGGTAGATGTGTTAGGAGTTAGACTACTTAGCATACACCTGCAACAAAAGACATACACCTACAAATAAAAAGATATAAAACAACGAAGATCTATAAGATTTATAAGACCTGTAACTTAACATACTAACCTTACTAAGATAAAATTACTAACCTTACTTAGCAGATTATGAATCATGAGAGAGAGGAACATCTTGATATACATCTGGTTCAAAATCCATGTCCACAGCATATTCCTCATCTTCTTCAGACTCAAAGTCATCATCATATAAATCTCTTACCCTTGGAGCTTGGGTTACAAGTAGCAAATTAAGATCATTGTCTATGTCTGGTACACGGCCCACAAGCCATTCTTCCACTGTATCTTCATTACCATCATCGAATATCACATCAGCATTTTGCTCTCTGATTTTTTTCTGCTTCTTAAACAGCTTTGCATTGAATTGCACATAAACTAAGCTATTTAAGCGATTGGCATCTAGCCTATTTCTCTTTTTTGTGTGAATCTGCAATTAAAAAAAGTTGTGAATTTCAGAAATAGTCAGATTCCTAGAGAAAGAGAACTAATAAACTAACCCCTTCAAAGCAACTCCAATTTCTTTCACATCCTGAAGAGCTTGACATCAAAGCAAGGATCCTTGTAGCCATTTTTTGAAGAGTTGGTGTACCACATCCATATGTTGACCACCAGTTCCCTAAAATCATATCACTCGTATTGATGAATAAAGATCAAAAGTTAATGAAAGACAAGCAATCTGAACATACAAACCTGGATCAAACTTGTCATCTTTAATCTCACATCCTTTGAGTGCTAAAGTTCTACCAAATGAGCCACTTTTGCTCTTGTAAAGACTAAGCTCCTGATTGACAACCCTATTTTGCTTCTCAAAGTCGCCATGATAATAAGTCTCTACACAAGCTATGAATCCTTCCATGATTTCATAGTCTTTTTGAATTTCTGGATCTTTGTAGAAATAATATGGATTGAGAAAGTAGGCAGCCACATGCAAAGGAGTATCTAACCTATCTTTCATTTTCTCATCAATGATTCGAAAGATAGGTTGGTAGTTCTTCTCCAAATGATTTGAAGCTTCTTTGATAGAATTCTTAGCTTCGATAATCTCACCATAAATGAATCCAAGAGAAGGTACTTTCTCCCCATCAGCCAGCCTTAGAACCTTCACCAGAGGGCTGAAGATCTTCAAGACAACATTCACACTACTCCAAAACCCATGACTCATAATCGTGTCAAATGTATTCTTACCCTTCAGACACTTAGAATGCTTACAACTATGCCACTCATCACTGCCAAACATGCTCATCAGTTGTGCCTTCTTGTCGTATAGGCTTTGCATAGTCAAAAAACAAGTTGCAAACCTTGTTGCTCCTGGTCTTACGATATCTCTGTTATTTGTACATGTTCTCATCATGGACAATGTTGTATGATGAGCATATATAATGATCGTAACAGCCTTTGCTTGGTCAATTATCTTTGCAATTCCCGGAAGCTTAGAAATTCCCTCGAGCATCAGATCTATAGTGTGTGCAGCACAACCTGTCCAAAATATATTTGGTCTCTTTTGTTTCAGCATCTTTGCAGCTGCCACGTTGTTTGTAGCATTATCAGTGACCACTTTCACTACCTTTGCAGCTCCTATATCTTCAATCCACTGGTCAATATAATTGAAGATGTACTCCCCCGTGTGAGAATCTTTAGAGGTGTCTTTTGATGAAAGAAAACATGTACCTCCCCTTGAGTTGACACACAAATTCATTATGCTTCTTCTTTTCATATCACTCCATGCATCGGTCATCACTGAGCAGCCTTCTGTTTCCCATTCTTCTTCTAGATTCTTCAACTTTTCCTTGGTCCTTTTTTGTTCCTCAATTAACAATGGTCCTCTGAGCTGATACTGACTTGGAGGAACCCAACCAGGTCCAAACTGTCCCAAAGCTTCACAAAACAACCTGAAACTTTCATTGTCAATGGCGTTGAAAGCAACATTTGCCTCATACATCCATCTAGCACAGTATTGACGGACAGCATGTGTCTTCTCCTTAGATATGGCGTCATGTATATTTTGCTGTCGTGCTTGTGCAGTCAAAGAAGCTTCAGGGTTTATGGAGGTTGCATACTGATCGATGGGACCTTGGAAGTGAGGACTTTTAAGAGTTCCCAACTCTCTTTCCAATTCTTCAACATTGCTGCCTTTGTTTATGTTCACTTCTGCCCTCAGTTCTTGTTCATGTTTCCTCTTCAAACTCTTTTTCTCTTTTGCATCAAGAATTGCCTGCTTACACTTCTCTTGATCCGCTTTACATGATACAGGACAGGCTGAGACATTCCCTTTCACATGAGCAATGTGTTCTTTCATTCTATAAATACCACCAGAGAATTCTTTTCCACACAACTTGCATTTGACCTTGTCTACATTTTTTGGATTACATAAGACTCCAAATTCCCATCCCACATCATTTGAATTTCGCTTCAGAGGACGAGGTGCATCTGTTGGTGGATTGTCCATCTTTTTAACCTTAAAAAAAAAATTAGGTATGAAGTATAAGCACGTATGTGACGAAGTACAAAACGTAAGCGTCTTCTTTGTTTCTCATGACAACAAACACAAAAGAACAAAAGAAGAAGCAAAACAGACAAGTACAATTAATCAAAAGTCAAAATAGAGAACTAGTTGTCAAACAAACACCAGTGAACGAAAAAAAAATTCATAGCTTCGTAACTTAATTTGCTAACACTCGAACAAGGATATTACCTTAATTTATTTGGTAACTCGATTCAGTTTCAGTTTGTCACTTACTCTCAATCTAAGCTTGACATCTCCATTCTCAATCTCCTTTGCTTTCTCAATAATTTAGAATTTTAGATTAGGGATTGCTCGATAAAAAATCCCCAAATGTAGTTTTTATTTGTTTGTTTTGGGCTTTAACTATTTTTTGGGTTTTAATATAATGGACATTACACAAAATCTTTTAGTAACAAGCCATAATAAAATGTCTGTGTTTTGATATTACGCGGCTATTACGCGGCAAACACGGCTATTACGCGGTCAACGCGGATTTACGCGGTTCAGCGCCTAGGTTGCCCGATTTGACCATACTCGGTACGGTAGAGCTCCGAACAACGCCTAGGCGGCTAGGCGACCGCGTTTTCGAACAGGGGTTTATATAGATATTGTTGGCGAACCAATATTCGATATCTATGATGATGTTGTTACGAAAGCCAAAGACCAATCTGTTGCATGTCATGTTATAAATTCTATTTGTGACGACGATGAAAGCAATTTCATCAAAATTGCAAGGATGAGCGATGGACATGTGTTGGCTGTCTGGCAAGATGAATTCGCAACTACAACGAAAGAAGACATCACATATATATAGAGCAGCACTGGAAGCCAATCAGATGTCTCCTTAAAATTTTGGAATAAAAAAGAAGGTTTCATGCAAATTATGGAATTTTTGGCTAAAGGCAATACGTGTCTTATAATTTTTTTTGGAGAGGAATAGTAGGAAGGACAAGAGATACCAATGGAAGAATAGCAAAAGAATAAAATTTCATGTAAAAATTTCAAGTTTTGAAATTTTGAAGGTTTTGGAGTTGAAGACCACGGTTAAGATTCGAGGGCGAATCTTCTCCAACCCGGAGATAATGATGTAGATAAGATATTTAGAATAAATATCTTAATTATTTAATATTTTATTTGTTATTAGGATAATTACCTTTATTGTTTTAGGGTTTTCTTATATATAGCGGTTTAGGCTTAAATTTGTATTCAGTTTGTGATTTGATTAATAAAAGTTAAGAGATCTCTCTTTGTTTCTTGTTTTCGGCTAGAACATTGGTGTTCTCAACGAATTTAAGAAGACATTGATCTTAGGTATTCTTAGACTAAATAAGATCTTTGTATTATTCTAGTTTTCCGAGTATTCTCAGAATCAACAAATCTCTAGTTCTATCTTATAAACCTTCCGCTACATCAATAGGCAATGAGATCAAGAGAGACAACAATGTAATGACCCAATTCAAAGCGCTTGTTACTGTACCTGAAACAAATCCGATGAAGCAAGAGAATAGACATGGGAAGTTCAGTCGAGAACTCACCGAAGTAGCTCCGAGCAGGCATCGACGGAGGCGCCTGGCTTACGCCCCGGAGCTCCGCTGGAGGAGGATGTCGACCAACAAATCCTAGCTATCTCAACTGGAATACAAAAGTTATATCCCGTAGTGACGCTACTTACACTGAAGCACGAGTTACGGTCAAGCATAGGCGGTACAACATGCTCCATTGCCGCCCACGCGACATAGAGGATGCATCAGAGACCACGAAGCAACACTAAGTCAGCCTGTCGGAGCTATGAACACACGGGTATGAAAACTCTGAAGGAGGTTTAACTATCCTTGAAAACAGATGGCCCAGAGGAGGCAGAAGAGAGGCCGGAGGAGAAGATACAGCGACACGCTTCATTCCGGCAAGCCGACAGTGCATCCTGCAAGCATTCATAGTATCACTACCTCGCCATCTCTCCGAAGATACTGGAGACACACCCGGACGTCGATTTGGTCACCGGATCCTGCTGCAATCCGGCGAAAATTAGAGAAGCAAGAGGTAGGAGGCCAAAGTTTTAAAGAGAGAGGAGTTGGTCTGAGAAGAGCGTTTAGGGGTGGCGGCCGGCGGTTAGAGACTCACCGCCATCCCCGGGGGAAGATCGGAGAGAAACAGCGATGAGATCGGTTTCAGTTTTCATAGAATCATAAGTAAATAAAAAATTTGATATTTTCTAGTACATTTTTTTGCATGGTTGGACTCATTCAAAGTCTGGCGTAAATCCTGGGCATAGGCTCTTCCCACAAATCCATAGAACCACCCCTGAAACTACTAGAAAATTTTGTCATAATCTACATCAAAACATGCCCAAAAACATGTATATTTATTGTCCAAACGTTAGTCGTGAAAAGGAAAAAAGCTTTGTTGCGACTGTTTTTTTTCCTAATAAAATGGTTGTGTAATGTCCTATGAAACTTTCTTTGTGAAAAGAGAGCTTTGTTTTAATTGTTAACTTTTTATGCATTCCAGTGTTGTTGTTTTTTAATCCTTTGAAGGGTTAAGATGCAGTTTTTGACATAATGGCAGCTCCTAGGGTTTTGGAGAGAAAAAAGGCGATTTTTGTCCCTAAGCGATCCGCCGTTAACTGTGTCAGAACATAGATCCTTGACTCCACCGAGGCACAAAGGAGACTACAACATTCTTTGTTTCCCTCTCTACGCAGTGGATCTATCTCTTCTCCCGATCTAGCTTTTGTGCTACGTTTCTTTTTTCTTTCGTCCCCTCTAGCTTTTGCTACGCTTTTGTTTCTTCTGGTTAGTGTTTTGTTTCTTGCGTTTTTGTCTCTGTTCTGCTTATCAGGATGAGTAAATCCACCAACATGGTGTGTCATGAAGGTAGTTCCTCCCAAACGAAAATGAGGCTTGATCTGGAAGTGGACATCATTCAGATCCCGGACTGTGATATGACAGTCATGGCTGATCGTTTCAAATTGACGCTCATCAGAAGAGTTCTGCACGTTGGTAGCAGAAGTATCGAAGCTCTGATCATGCAACTCCCAAGACCACGCATCTGGAATGTTGAAGGAAGAGTGCGTGGAAGAAATCTGGGGAATGGTCGTTTTCAATTTGATTTTGACAATGAAAAGGATCTACAGGCTGTTCTTAACAGGAGGCCATGCCATTTCAATCAATGGAGTTTCCCTCTGGAGAGATAGGAAACGTTTACTAGGGATGATTTCCCAAACACAATCCCCTTTTGGGTGCAAGTCACAGGTGTACCGGTTCACTACTGTAATGATGGTACGTTTACCGAAATTGCAAAATCATTGGGCACAAAACTGGCTATGGATGCGAAGAGTGCACGGATTCAAATCTCTGTCAATATTGACATGCCCCTACAATTTGAAAGAAGAGTTGGTTTCCCGAATGGGGATACTGGCAAGGTCACCTTCCTTTATGTGGGACTTCATAGGTATTGCTTCACCTGCAAGATGATCTCTCATGATGAGAATAGCTGTCCGGAGCTAACTGAGGAACAAAGACAACAAAAACGTCTGGAAAGACTAGCTTTGAATGTTACGGGTTCCCATCGCCAGTTGCCAGCTCTTGATGATGACTATGAGCACAAAGCTTATGGAAAAAGACCAAGATCCCCTACTCTGGAGTCTTCCAGGAAATCTCCTCCAAGGAAGTTTCAAACTGACGCCTCTCATGGAAGGAACCGGAGCTATGGTTATACCAAAGAATCGAGTGGGCACAAGGCAGGGCTGAATGAGAACCATTTGGTGGGACATAAAAAACACGGAACTTCTATTCGCACTCATGAAAACTTTTCCCAGAGAAATAAGTCCTCGCCCCACGGACGATCACCGCCTCGTTAAGCGGTCTGGAATAGGTTGGACAGAGTGCATCCTTCTTCCCGTTCCACGGGGCACGCATCGCGGACTTATTATCATAGATCAGGTAATCAACACAGGGGAAGAGATCTAACTCGCGATCGTGCAGGACCAGACCGGTTTGAAGGTCGCACCAGAGTTCCTAAAACAACAAGAGAACAAAAATGGCGCCCAAAGAACCCCCCAAACGTTTCTCCCACCAATTCCAAGGACAACCGTGATGTTCGGGTCAATGTGCCTAGTGCTGTGTCACGTGATAATCAGCGAGCCCTGAGTGTGGACCAAGAGAGAGCGGACTCACAAAGGACTGCTTCAGAGCAGCCAGGGAGAATGCGAGGACCCATGGGGCTCATAGGAGTGGACATCTTGTGATCTATAGAGATGAGACAGAGGAAGAAAAACGTAGAAGATTAAAGGGCAAAGCTATTATGACCTCAAAAGACGTTACTCCAATGTCTAAGGCTAAAGATGTACCAACCTCAGCTATCTTAATTGGACGGAATACCATTATTATTAGGGAACCATCGGCTATGGTTTCAGCTAACCAACAAACCCGTGCAGCTCATGGGAACGATGCTAACCAAACAGTAATCAGACAGGAAGAAGAAAGCACAAGGAGTGAGAAGACTTTGCCATCACATGGTATTTTTGAACTAGGGGAAGATGGGCTGCTAAATGAAGAACAAGCAAAGATGGTTACTATGACTGAAGAGGATGAAGCTGAAGTGGATAAACTGGTCTCTGGATTCAATGGTGCAGCACTGATGGATGAAAATATGATGGAGAATGATGATTTGCTGGTGGATGAGCCGGGTTTTGATGCGGAAAAGATTGATGCTATATCACAACTATCTCCTATGAACATCCAACAGGCAAATGGAGAGGAGCTGCACGAATCTCATGATATGGACATGGACAGAGCGGACCCAGAACATGCTCGCATAGAAACTCCAGTGGAGAATCAAACGCTAGCTAAAGGTCTGTTAAAAAATAAGTCCGCTCACACCTCGGAAGTTAAGGGAGCTCGTGCCTCCAAGAAGCAATTGGCACACAGGGGACGATCTTCCCCCAAGAAAACCAAAGGATCGGGTATGGCTCCTAAGCCTATTACTCAAAAATTCCCTCGTCATGAGGTGTATCCTTCTACTGTTAGTAAGAAAAATCTATCTCTTTCAGGTTCGGTGGTGTCCCAGAAACCACCCAGTAAGAAGATATGAACATCATCTCTTGGAATTGTCAAGGGGCAGGCGCCTACTTGACGAAGCAGCACTTATGAGAGTTGCACCGTTATTTTGCACCTTCTTTTCTTTTTTTATCAGAAACAAAAAATTCTTTTTCTTTTATGCAAGATTTTCAGACTTCTTTTGGTTATAATAAATTGTTCACCGTGGAACCGGAGGGTAGAAGCGGTGGACTAGCTCTTTTTTATTTAGATTCTTTTAATGTTAAAATTCTCTATTCGGATAAGCGTATGATTGACATTGAAGCGTCAATTGAAGGACGCAAAACTTTCTTGACGTTTGTTTATGGTGATCCGGTCATTGAGTGCCGCGAATATGTATGGGAACGTCTTACACGAAAAAGTTTGGTAAGAACAGGAGCTTGGTTCATGATCGGGGACTTCAACGAAATTACGTGTAATGATGAGAAGAAAGGTGGACGAAAACGACAGGAATCTTCATTTTTACCATTCAGAACGATGATTGCCAACTGTGGTATGATCGAGTTCCCATATAAGGGGAACCCGATGTCTTGGGTGGGTTTCCGACGATCTGGCAAGGTCCAATGCCGGTTGGATCGTGCTATTGGTAACGAAGAGTGGCATCATCTTTTTTCCCACACAAATGTGGAGTATCTAAAGCTTTGGGGCTCAGATCATCGGCCAGTTTTGGCCAGGATACAATCGCGAGAAGTTAGGGTTCAACGTAGTTTCAAGTTTGATAAGAGATGGTTAGGAAAAGATGGCTTGGAAGATTCTATTAAAGACGGCTGGGGGATCTCTTCCTCGGGCAGAGACGCTAGTGAGCTACACTTTAAAATCAATAATGTCCGACGCGCCATTTCTCGCTGGAAGAGGGCAAACCCAATAAACTCTGCAAAAAAAAAAAAATCGAGGATATCAAAGCTCTTCTTGAAACGGCTCAGACAGAAGACGGTGCATCAAGTGAAGAAATTCTCAATCTCAAATGGAATCTCTGTTCAGCCTATAGAGAGGAAGAGCTCTACTGAAAACAGAAAAGCAGAGTCATTTGGTTAAAAGAAGGAGATCGTAATAAAAATTTTTTTCATGCATCTACGAAGAAAAGACGGGGGAGGAACCGGATTATTAAACTACGGAACCCGGCAGGTGGATGGGTGGAGGACGATGAAGGAGTTGAGCGTGTGTCCACCACATATTTCCAAAATCTTTTTACCACATCTTCTCCGGGTAATCCCGAGGATGCTCTCCGCTACATTACCGCGCAGCTCACACCGGATATTAACACATCGCTTACCCGACCGGTACTGGATACTGAGATTAGGAAAGCGATTGATGAAATAAACCCGGAAAAAGCCCCTGGACCAGATGGTATGACGGGCACTTTTTTCCAAGCCTTCGGGGACATTGTGGCGGAAGAGGTAATACATACTGTCAAGAGTTTTTTCGCCTCTGGTTTGTTTGATACTCGTTTGAACCAAACCAACATCTGTCTCGATCCTAAAACCGATCGACCAAAAGATATGACAGAATTTCATCCTATAGGCTTGTGCAACGTTAGTTACAAGATCATCTCAAAGATCATGTGCAGGCGTTTAAAGAAATTCCTCCCGAAGCTCATTTTGGAGACCCAATCGGCCTTTGTGGCTAGGAGACTGATCTCTGATAATATCTTGGTAGCTCAAGAGATTTTTCATGCCATGAGAACGAACCCAATTTGTAAGGCAAAGTTTGTAGCTATCAAAACAGATATGAGTAAGGCTTACGACCGAGTAGAATGAAATTTTCTTGAAGCTCTGATGCTAAAAATGGGATTTGCAGAACAATGGGTCACTTGGATAAAATGGTGTATATCGTCTGTCTCCTATCAGATCATGCTAAATGGGGAGCCAAAAGGCAGCATTAAACCCATGAGAGGACTTCGACAGGGCGATCCCCTGTCCCCGTTTCTCTTTATAATACTGACTAAAGCTCTTATTTCTCAGATCAAAGGTGCAGAAGCTGAGGGAAGATTAACGGGTCTGAAGATTGCCCAAGCAAACCCTGCAGTCTCACACCTTCGTTTTGCAGACGATAGCCTATTTTTCTGCAAGGCAGATGTCCAGCAGTGTGCTGAGTTAATGAATATCATCAACAACTATGGGATAGTGTCTGGTCAACAACTTAATACCTCCAAATCATCTATTTTGTTTGGAATTAAGGTTCCAGCCGAGGTTAAACAAGAGATCAAAGCAGCAGTGGGGATTCATAAGGAAGGTGGGATGGGAACATATCTTGGGCTTCCCGAAAAGATATGTGGATCAAAGCGACAGGTTTTTGCTTTCATTAGAGACCGGCTAAATAATTGTATCAATTCCTGGACAGCAAAATTTTTGTCAAAAGGAGGGAAGGAGATTCTTATTAAAACAGTGGCACAAACACTTCCTACATATGTAATGTCCTGTTTCTTATTACCCCAAGAGATCCTACAAAAGTTAAAAAGCGCGATCGCAAAGTTTTGGTGGAGTACTAAACAGAACAACAGGGGACTACACTGGATGGCTTGGGATAAGATTTGTAAACCGGTTGAGAAAGGAGGCTTAGGCTTCAGGGATCTCAAAAATTTTAATCTCGCACTACTTGCGAAGCAACTTTGGCGCTTACTACACCATCCGAATTCACTCCTAGCATGAGTACTCAAAGGGAGATACTACCGTTTTACGAATCCCATGGAGATAGCAAATGTAAGGAATTTTAACACTCGGGTGTGGTTTGATTGCTGGCTCCCGACATCAATACCTAGGCTTACCAAAGACAATGGTGCGTGGAGGGACCCGAAACTATATGTCAATCATCTTATCGACCATAGTACTGGAGAATGGAAGATAGATATGATTCGGAATATCTGCGAACCTGACGATGCGCGCCTTATCCAAAGCATTAAGCCCAGTCGACATTTTAAAGCAGATGGCTTCTGCTGGGTTCACTCAAACTCTGGGGTATATACTCTCAAGACGGGATACGACCTCGCGGCACAATTAAACGATGAAAGTGAAGAGCAGCAGGTACTAGAACCCAACATTAATCCCTTATTAACTAAGGTGTGGAATTTGAGAGCGCCTAGGAAGATGAAACACTTCCTTTGGCAATGCCTTACAGGGTGTGTTGCGGTATGCAGCTGGATCTCTGACCGACACTGTGGTACTGATCACTCGTGTCCGAGTTGTGGAGATGAGGAAGAGTCAATAAATCACCTCCTCTTTGAATGTCCTCCAGCTCTACAGACATGGGCCTTATCGGATTTACCGTCGAGTCCGGGACATTTCCCGCGCACATCAGTTTATGACAATTTCGATTTCCTTCTGTCGAACGCCCCGACAAGAGGTATATTAGTACAAAAACTAGCCAAGTTCCCATGGATTTTGTGGTACTTGTGGAAAGCAAGAAATGACAAGTTATTCAACGGAATTGAGGTATCACCAATGGATGTACTTCAATAAGCTACTCAAGAATGTGAGGAATGGCTGGTGGCACAACAAGTAATGTCGACAGGAAAGGCGAAGGAGAGCCTACAATCAGATGACCAAGAGGAGATGAATAGGTTGCATAAACCAAGATGTCAAGTGGATGCATCTTGGGCAACTAACCAATCTACTTTTGGAGGTGGTTTTGTAATGGAGCTGGAAGATGGGTCTACGATCTATGCGAAATTCTCTCCATATGAGGCATGATACTATGCATTTCGAGTCGGACTGCATGCAAATGGTAAAGCTGCTCGTAGAAGAAGACTATTGGCAATTTTTGGCTTCAGAATGGGAAGAATTCTTTTATCTCCGTTCTTTATTTACGTCCTTCTCTTTATCTTTTACCTCTCGTGTTTTTAATGTTAAAGCGGATCTCCTTGCGAAAGAAGCTCGCGCAAAAATTTCTGAATTCTCCCATGTAAACATTATGGGATAGCTTTTCAGCCTAACCCACCTGAACCAGCTTAATAAAACACGGTGTTCCTTGTAAAAAAAAAAAAGATGCAGTTTTTGACCCACAATTATTCCTCTTACCATGACGCGCTCTACCAATCCCACTATAATTGCTTTTAATCAAATATATAAAGGTTAGAAGATAACTTTTGATTGCTTTACGACTTGATTTAGCCCATGTGTGTATATATACAAATGTTTTTCTTATGAATAGCAAGGAATAACATAATAACGTTTGTTCCCATCTCTTTTATGTTCTTACTTAGCTACTATGATATGATATATAAATATCACACCAGGGTTCTAAAAATCGGTCTAGGCGGCGCCTAGGCCCCCGCCTAGGTAGCAACTCGGTCCTATCCGAAATGATTTTCTTAAAATCCGATTTATACCGATTTATATGATTCAAATTGGTTTAAACTGTTCTAAATCGGTTAAAATTGGTTAAAATAGATCTAAAATTGTCTATATATGTTAAATAAAGCAATAACATTATTACAAATCTACAAATTTGTCTACTTTCTTATGTTTTGTATATCTAATTTTGATAATTCATCACAATAATTTTATAATTAAACTTAAAAACTAAAATATGTTATACAAATGTATAAAATATATAAAATAAATCAACAATTTGCTAACGCCTAGGCCTCGCCTCGCCTAGGCCCCGAATAATCCGCCTAGTCGCTAGTCTTCTATAAAGCGCCTAGTTACCGCCTAGCGATTTTTATAACATTGTATCACACTACGATCGAACTCGTCCCACTAGCAACTCAAGAAAAAGAAAACAAAAAGCAAAACCAGAAGATGTCTCGTGAATTTAAAGTATGGCAAATAGTTCTTGTTCTGTTCTTTACGCTGTCTTCATCCACTTACCACTCCAATGGCAAACTTATCCTGGAGGGATTTGCATCTTTCGACTCCAGCGGTTTCACCAAGTTAACGAACACCACAAAGCATTCATACGGTCACGTTTTCAACAGCAATCCCGTTTTGTTCAAGAACTCGTCTTTGAACTTCCACTTCCACCTTGGAATCGTACCTGAGCATAACCACTCCGGCTCACACGGTATGGCTTGCGTTCTCTCTCCTACAAGACACCTTCCCGGAGTTTCCTCCGACCAGTACCTCGTATTATTCAACAAGACAACCAACGATGAGACCTCGAATAACATAATAGCTATCGAGCTAGATATACATAAAGATGAAGAGTTCGGAGATATTGTTGACAACCATGTTGGGATCAACATCAACGGCTTGAGGTCTGTTGTCTCTGCTCTTGCTGGTTACTATGATGATAATGATGGAAAGTTTCACAATATTGATGACAACCATGTTGGGACCTCACAGGTTTGCATACAAGGAGCTTTACAATGCCACAAAGGGTTTTAAGGAGAAGCAAGTTCTTGGAAGTGGAGGTTTTGGTCAAGTCTATAAAGGAACACTCCCAAGTTCTGACGCAGAGATTGTTGTGAAACGGGCTTCTCATGGTTCAAGTCAAGGAAAGAGCGAGTTTATAGCCGAGATCTCGACCATTGGTCGTCTAAGACATCCAAACTTAGTAAGGCTTTTGGGATATTGTAGACATAGAGATGATCTCTTCTTGGTTTATGACTTCATGCCCAATGGAAGCCTAGACAAGTATAAATACCGTAATGAGAATAAAGAACGTCTACTTGGGATCAACGTTTCAAGTTCATCAAAGATATTGCGTCTGATCTACTGCATATGCAGCAAGAATGGATACAGGTCATTATTCAACGAGATATCAAACCCGCTAATGTTTTGATTGACCAAGAAATGAATGCGAGGCTCGGGGATTTCGGATTGGCAAAGATGTATGATCAGGGAATCGATCCTCAGACGTCTAAAGTGTCGGGAACACTCGTGTATATCGCACCTGAGTTTCTAAGAACAGGAAGAGCAACTACCAGCACTGATAGAGAGACGTGAAGCGAATAACGAAGAAGTTCTTGTGGAGTGGATCTTAGAGCTTTGGGAAGAAGGGAATTTTTTTGATGCCGCTGAGGAATGTATCCGTCAAGAACCAAACATGGGAGAGATTGAGCTTGTTTTGAAGCTAGGTGTGTTGTGTTCGTATCAGGCTGAATCGGTTAGTTCGGATATGAGTGCGGTTATGCGGATTTTGAATGGCGTTTCGCAGCTTCCAAATAATCTTCTTGATGTGGTACGGGCTGAGAGATTGAGAGGACAGCATGTTATATCAATGGAGATGCTATTTGATATGAATTCAATGAGTATGTTACCGTTCACAAATTCTTTCATATCCCATGCATGGACGATGAAGCCTGAGAAGAATCTAGTTTTGATGAACATTATATTCAATTTATCAAAAGATTATGGCTGTATCTGGATGAACAAAATTTGGAAAATAAATGTATGGCCAAAAACCAAGAAGAATTCTCTTTATTTTTCTTAGGGGATGTATTGAATTGGGAATTTGAGAATGTTTGGAGTGAATTTAGTTCCGGTGAGATTTTGGAGGACTTTGAGTAAATGTAGATGATTTTGGTAAAATTTTTAAAAGAAAAGAAAACCTTATTGACGATTTGAAAAAAAAATATTTTTAGATTTCAGAATAGTTTATCTGATTTGAGATTATTTATAACTTTTCTTTTCGACATCCGGAAGAAGATCATAGTTATAGTTAAAATCGTCATCTTCTAAAGTTCAAATTATTTGACATCGTAACGTAAATACAATTTTGTAGAGAAACACTGTAAAATCCTCAATAAATTTCAAGTGAACATGTCGAAATAAAAAAAAAACAGAGCTATTGTTGACTGCAATCCTAATAAATTTTCGACAGTCCTAACAAAAATGTGGTGACAGTGGAGTTCCTTGTGAAAGAATTCCTCCTCACCGTCAAATGCTTCTTCTTCTTTTTTGCAAACGTCAAATGCTTTTCACCCACAACCCTTAACTACTTTTGGTAAAAACAACTCATACTCTATATTTTCTGATCCAAGACGAATACATCTCATGTGTTTACTTAAGCTTTTAGAGCCAAACCATAAGTTGCAACAGTCATTTTCTTGCCTGGTACCTCATTATCATATCACAATCAACTCTTTTTTACCGATCAACTTTATAGCCAGACTCACAGTTTTCACCTGCATCGAACACACAAAATCTCAGTGTAACAACGAGTCATCCTAAAGGTACTATTCAAGATAGAGAATATTCACAAAACATTGATAATTCTAACACAGCCTCTGAATCAGACAAGGTATAATCAAGGCAACAAGCACATAGTTAGAGAGAATTATAAACCAATCAATGAGGAAAAGAAACAATATCATGGGAACACTCCGAGAATAGGGTCTGAATTGATGTCTTCTGAGAAAATCTCCCAATGGAAACAACACGTAGTAGTCGTAGACGAAACAGAGGGTCTTAGCAATTAACGAGCTTGAGAATATGGGGGATAAGAAATCAAGGATTTTGTAAGAGGTAAAGACAAACTCATATATTCCATCAATGTCTTCTCGATGAGAGAAGTAATCAAAGTATTTGTGCTGTTTCTAAAGAGAATTTTTTTTTTTAATTCTGAACTGTCTCTGAATAACTATCCTAGAGGTGAGATTTCTCCATCGCTATTTTTAACTACAAAATGATCTCAATTCTCTCAAAATCCTTTTCATAACTCTTTTCTCAAAAAACTGTTTTTAGTTTAATAACACTGGATTTGATATGAGTTTTGTAAATTGTCGATTGAATAACAGCAGATTTCAAATGATTTTAATAATTTTATACAAATCTCATGTTCAATAACACATGATTTGAAAAGGTATTTACAAATCCTTAATTGAATAACAGAGGATTTTAATAAAAATCCAAAATCTCCTAAGATTTCAAGTTCAATACACCTTAGTTACCTGGGACTGAAAATGATTTTTTTTTTTAATTACAAAGAAGAGATCGTCTTTATTTAAATAAAGATGATCTTTTCAAAATAAAGATGATTTCTTCTTTGAAACCAACCAAAAACACAAAAAAGATTATTTGAGATTGGAAAATCTAATTATATTTTACATAATTACTATCTTTAAACGTCAACAATTGCATAATATATACGATAGAAACAATAAACAACAACCAGCAGGACGTGCCTGAGATTTTCTTGATTAGAAGCCAGATATTTCTTTTGGCCCTTACTTTTTTTAACTAGAAATTTTAGTTTTAAAAAATATAAGTATTGAATAATATTGAAAAGCTTAATACATAATTTTTAATTGAAAACTTGTATAATTTAATTAACATTTTTTGTGACATAATCAGTCATCAATATAATTTGTTGAACTTCTGTTAAAAAATATGTAACAGCAATTCCATGTCGGAGAAACAAATGGTATGAATGGTGACCAGGGAACGGCGAGGAATAATTCATTCTCTAAAGTTCCTAAAAAAAATCACCATTTACAAGGAATAATAATTTCCTCTCATTCCCTTTCATTCTTTTTTTTTGTAGAGAATTAAAGAACAAAATTATTCCTTGTTAAATTTGATAAGGAACAACCATTCTTTTTCATTCCTGTTATTTTATTCCCGTACATTCTTTTTTTATTCGTTCCTCTTGTTTTCCGAATGGTCACCGGTCAGACTCAAAGACTTTGTTGCTTTGTTAATTTGAGAGCTAAAAAATCATTAGAATACAGTTCGATTAGGTTTTGATAACTGTTTTCTTTAGGAATTTGTAAAGTTAATGCTGATCATTATCCTATTTCCTTTTTATTAGTTTTCATCACTCTATTTCCTTTTTTATTTTATTGTTATTCTATTTCCTTTTCGATAGGTAATGTTAGTTTTTCAAAAATTTTCGTTTAATATAGTATTGGCTAAAGTAAATAAAAACTGCAGATGTTAGCATTTGAACCCGAGATATTTGGAGTTGAATCGATTTACAATGCCTTGCACCATCTAGGCTACCTAATTATTTTGAGAATTGGCCCTAAATAACATATATAGTTACTGGCCCTCAAGCAACAAATGCTTGATTTGCTTGCATTCAGGCCTGGCGCTGACGACCAAACAAAAACATACAAGCAGGGCCGGCTAATAAGGGGGATAAGCGGTGCGACCCCTCCGGGTCCAAGTCCGTGTTTCCCCATATAATAATAATTAAGGATTTTTTTTATAAATCTATATTTGTATATATAAAAAATTATAAATATAATAAATAAAATTAAAAAGGGCCCAAAATTATTTGATATGTATATAATTTTATTTTTATTACAAAATATACAAAATATTACTAATTAAATTTTAAAAATATATTAAACATTATTTACTATAAATTTTAGAAGGTAAAATTTTTGTTTTTTACCCTAGAGCGCCTAACAATGCTGAGCCGGCCCTGCATACAAGAGCAGTTTTAGTATTAGATGATCTAAAATAAAACAAATAAATTAAAATACCTCTTCAGCCTGAATAATAGCAGAAGAACATCACCCCATTCAAACCATATCAAATATCATTTTTTGAGGAATTCAGTTAAACGCAACACTTCTGAGACTCAAATTCCTTACATTCGAAAATAAGAAGAGAATCATCAAAAATAATAATTCACATAATATATAACCAAACACCCAAATCTAAAAACAAATATAAACCAAAAAAATCTTATATATTAAAACAGAAGTAATAACCTTGATTCATGTGTGATTTGTTTATTGAAAATGGACATAATGGACATATTCCTAGAAAGTCATGTTACATTTAATATATAATCTTATCATTTAAATTTTGGGCCTACCAGAAATTTTTATTGGACTATCAATAATTGGATTTAAACAATAGATGATCCATTGAATTTATAGATATTATAAATTAAATAGATACAATTTAATGTTATAATACTATACCTCTATATGCTACATATTTAAATATTTCTCGATGTTAACTTTTAAAACTATAAAGATTTTGTTTAAATAGCAAAAATCATATTATCTAACAATGATTAATCTTTACTACCTTAAACCAATGAAATTTTTTTTAGACTCTATAGTTTATTTTAAAAATTAAACAAAAACTAAATGTTTAATTATTTACTCGATAATATAAATCTATGAAGCGAAAAGTTAATTTCTTAAAAACTTTATAAATATGTTTTACAATATCTTTGAATATGACAATAAAACAATATTTTACTAATCTTTATATATATAGTTACGATTTTAATAATGAAATAATAATCTAAAAATATATATCTTATATATTAAAACAGAAGTCACAACCTTGATTCATGTGTGATTTTTAAAAAAATGGACCTAATGGACCTATTCCTAGAAAGTCATGTTACATTTAATATCTAATCTTATCATTTAAATTTTGGGCGTACCAGAAATTTTTATTGGGCAATCAATAATTGGATTTAAACAATAGATGATCTATTAGATTTATAGATACTATAAATTAAATATATATAATTTAATGTTGTAATACTATACCTCTATATGCTAAATATTTAAATATTTATCGATGTTAACTTTTAAAACTATAAAGATTTTTTTTAAATAACAAAAATCATATTATCTAACAATGATTAATATTTACTACCTTAAACCAATCAAAACAAATTTTAAACTATATAGTTTATTTTAAAAATTAAATAAAAACTAAATATTTAATTATTTACTCGATAATATAAATCTGTGAAGCGAAAAGTTTATTTTTTTAAAAACTTTATAAATTTGTGAAATGTTACAATATCTTTGAATATGATAATAAAAAAATATTTTACTAATATTTATATATATAGTTACGATTTTAATAATGAAATAATAATCCGAAAATATATATAGAAGAAGATATAAATATATGTGAAAGTTTGAAACAATCTATTCAATGAAAAAAATATACCGTAAACTTATTATGTTTTAAAAATTGATAGACACATATATATTATAATATATACAAATTTCAAATTGAAAACAAAATGTTTATATAAAAATAAATGAAAACAAAATCCGCGCAGTTGCGCGGGTCGAGATCTAGTTAATATTAAAACTTGAAAACATAAAGAAAATTGTAGATATTTTATTTGTAAACATAAAGAAACTTTTATGACGAAATGGAGTATTTCTAGTATGAGAACGAAACTCAACAAATGAATCTGGAGTAAATTAAGCGTTTTCAATTAATATAAGGAAATGGGGTATTAGTCTAAAGAGTTTGGATGATTTATGTATTGTGATGGTGAAAACAAAGAAACTAACATTTTCTCAAATTTCAGAGGAGCAGACTGATGATCAGCTTACGGAAAGAAAGGCAAGTAACATGGCTGAGGCGATGGACGTGGTTACTTATGTACTATACGAGAGTGTCTCAGGATGAAGGATTAATTTAAAGGGAAGGGCAGGATGTGTTGGTTCCTAATTTTACTCATGAGGAGGGTGTTGGTTCCTGGAACTGTAGCCACCATTGTCGCCCTCAAAGTGCGTGATGGGGACAATGATGGTGCTGCTGCTGTTCTTGACTCAGCAATTAAGTGGTTGTCAAATTCGATGACTGGAACAATAAGCTTAGCATATTGATGCCGGATGCTGCTTCCTTCAAGCTCAGGCATGGTCAAGAAGAGTAGGCTTCAAGGCTGTACGAGGAGATTGTGAAAAGACTTAAAAGCAGAGATGCTCTGGTTGGTCTTGTGAATACACTTGCTCGTATCAATGTTGAGAAAGCAGAAACTTACGAGAAACAGCTAAAGCCGTTACCCGAGTTGAAAGCTGTTGATGTGGATAACCTAGAAAAGACCTCTGGTGCAAAAGCCATGGAATTAGCTATTTTCGTGGCTATTTAAACAATGCTTCCCAATTAATATTATTAATCTCAAATGAGTATAGTAAATTTACATGAATATAAGTTACAACAAAACATTTTTAAGAACATGAAATAAGTAAATTATAAGATGTTTCCTAACTCATCCATAGAAAAAGAGTGATTTGGTAATTTCTTCTAGGTTTTTTTATATGACCTAGATCTTGGTTCTCATCTATTATTGGATACAATCCCTTTAGTACAATATTTTCGGACTAAGAGATAACATGTTTTTCTTACATCTGTTTTATTTCTCAAACAACAAATGGTCTAAAAATCTATACTGGAATATACAATCAACAAACATAAATCTATAAGAGAAGCAGGTACAATCTTGACTAATGAGCTGGTTGTCCGGTTTAAAGTTCGTGGAGATAGGAAAGTTTGAATCGTGAAATGTTTTTTTTTGTAGAGAAATAACTCTTTCAGTTCTGTTGAAAAGTTAGGTCGGGCTGTCAGTTTTTGAACTATCAAAAATAGATCCGTACAGCCCGTCCCAAAAAGTTGACATGTCAAGTGTTGAACATACTTTTCAGCTTTCATAATCCAGATAAGTGGTTCTAGTTCCATCTGCAAAGATAACAAACGCTTCCTTCGATTCCTTAAGTTTAAAGTTATTCCTTTCCTAATTCCTCTCTGTAATCCATCCTAATCCATTGTACTGAGAACGATAAGTCCATTAATATTTGTTGTACTGGGAGATAACATGTTTTATTGTAGACATCATCCATATCTTGAATAACATTCATCTATGAAACCAAGAATGACATAACTATAATGATATCTTTGTTATTAACTTTTGGATTTTTAATGTTAAAACCCCTCGACTAAATTTGTTTCGGGTAAAAACTTTCAAACTAAGTATTTAACGAAAACTCCTCCCCAAGCTAACTTTATTCAATGAATTAAACCCTACCAGGTCATAATCATCATTACTATCGGCAAATCTTTAGTTTAGAGGTTTCTACATTAAGTAAACATAATTGAGGAGTTTTACCATTAAAAATCTAAAAAAATTTAAAAATCTAAAAAAATTTAAAAATCTAAAAAATAAAAATTTTATAATATCATCAAAAAATTAGTAACTTAAATTTTCAAAATTAGCATTTTTTTTTTGTAAAGATATGAATTTGCTGTGTTTTTAACATCAACATTATATATGTATAAAATTAAAAATGTAAAAACCCAGTATAATAAAAATTATCTAAATATTTATTATTACATTTTTATTAGATAAGATATAATTTTTATTATATTTTCTTGTTTTTTAAATTTTAATATTTTAGTAATTTTATTACAGATAAATCTTTAGATAATTTTTATTATATTTTCTGGGTTTTTACATTTTTAATTTATTATATATAATGTTGATGTTAAAACCAAATCAACCTCATATATTTACAAAAAAAATTAAAAATACTAATTTTGAAAATTTAAGTTACTAATTTTTTGATAATATTATAAAATTTTGATTTTTTTTTTATATTTTAAACGGTAAAACCCCTCAATTATATTTACTTAATATAAAAACTCTTAAAGTAAAGATTTACCGGTAGTAATGGTAGTTATGACCTGATAGGGTTTAATTCATTAAATAAAATTAGTTTGAGAGTTTTTCCGTTAAATACTTAGTTTGAGATTTTTTATCCAAAACAAACATAGCCGAGGGTTTTAACTTTTAATTAAAAATCCTTAACTTTTCCACTTACAAAAAAAAGATAATTAAAAGGAAACAATATATATCATGTATTAAACCAAATGATGATCGACCATGGACCAGCCCGTACTGCAGGCCCAATCCGGGACATGATAAAGACAACCAGAGACTATGTGTTTATCTAGTATATATTCCATGTATATCTGTAACATAGTGTTTATCCTTATCATTATCTTGTTAGGATAAACATGACCTTATGACGGTCTAATACCTTGTATATATATGGACCTTCTGGTCGACAGTAATGAGAACAGAAGTATTTTCCCCAACACTTCATTCACAACACGTTGTCAACACGATAGACTCCAAAATCCTGAGACAAAACCTAACCTAAAATCCGTCACACATAAACCCTAATCCAGGCGTAACTTAAAATCAATCTATCTCTCAAACTCTGAGGAACCAGACGACGAGACACATATCAAATTGAAGCTCTGGACAAGACGAATCTATCAGCGAAAACCGTTCATCAATCCGATCTCAGACGCGCCCACACTCGTAGAAACAATAGACGGCGCCGCCTTGGTCTTTTGGAACCCTAATCCCGAAGAACCCTAATTCGTTTTTGATTCCGTTCCAGCAAGCATTACTGTCTCAGCTCCATCCCGATCTCAGCTCAGAACGAACCCTTGAACTCAATCCCGTCTCGCGTTCCCGTCACTGCCTCAGCTCGATCCGACGATCAGCCTCAACCCGTTCGCGAGAGACAACCAAGGCGATCGCGACCTAACAAACCTAACCCGATCGCATCCTCTCAGCTCGCGATCCCGAAGCAGCCAGCTCGCGTCCGTTCGAGGTTCATCTTGGTGGTCCGGTTTCTACAATCTGCAAAACAAATGTAATCCTAATTCTGAGAACATGAATTGAACATGGTTGTTTTGTAAAGATTGAAACCCTAAAATCAGAACTCTAAAGATGAAAGCCATAGGAAAAATAGATCAAACCCTAAAGAGTAAATCGGAGCTCGAATAAGTCCGATCCCCTAAACCATAATTCGAGATTGATCCATTGATCAATTAAAATCAAAGTCTTAATGATTTTGAATCTCAAATCAAATCCCCTTGATCAAAGATCAAAGTTTTTCGAAATCTCCTAAAAACCCTAATTTTGGAAAATCGGTTTTAAATTGTTTGATTTAAACTTTGATTGTTTGATCACCTAGAGCTATTGATAAGATTGTTTAAATTCGAATATAAATCACTCAAACTGAAACCCTAAAAGTTTAAATCGGTTTTAAAACGTCTTTGTTTGATGATTGATGATCTGAGATGTTAGGATTGATAAATTGATTAATAGATCTAATCTCAAGATTCGAAATCCTTAAGGCCTTGAAACCCTTAATCTTGATTGATATTCCTAAAGGCCTTGAAACCTTAAATCTCTCATTACTTAAAACCCGAAAGATAGATTTAAAGAATTTACATATTGAATGAGAGTTAGGTTGCTAGATTATTTGATTGATATGGATCGTGTGGCATTGTGTTTTTGTTATCAATCATACTGAATGGCCGTGAGGCATAATGCATTGGTTCATACATGCGGCCTTGTGCCCTTGATTGAGATTAAAGCCGTAAGGCCTAAGCATCACAAAACATGAGCCGTGTAGCCTAAAGTATTATAGATAGACTTATGAAATCATATGCACTAATTATTTGAATTGGTTGCAAGAATTCTAAATCATGAATTTATTAATGATTTCAGATGTCGAGATTTGAGCCTTCGGATTATGCTGCCCTAGATATCTCAGGAGATAATTATCCAGAATGGGAAATGAACACTTCAATTGCCCTGAAGTCTAGAGGACTCGGGAAATGTATCATTGAAAGAAATGATGAAGTTGAAAGTGAAAAGCATAGAGCCATAACAATTATGCGCTATCATCTCACTAAGGAACTGAGAAATAAGTACGAAAGTATTGAGGATCCTTATGATCTTTGGATAAAACTAAAATCCATATACTCAATGGAATTATGGCGAAAGACCATGAATGATTGGAAGATACTCAGGTTCCATGATTTTAAATCCGTGGAAGAATACGATTCTGCTCTAATGAAAATCGCCCATAGTCTTGAACTATGTGATGAAGTGGTTACAGATAATGATCTACTGTATAAAACATACTCCACATTCAATCCAAAGGATCGGTTGCTATCATATACAGCTAAAGGTTTCACAACCTATAATGATCTATTGTCATACATGTTGGCAACTGAGCAAAGAAAGCAGAAAATTAAAGATACCATTGACAGATTTGAGAAACTTCAGAAAAGATGCATTGAGGAACAAAACAGTGAGATGAGATATCCTGAGGCATTGGATCAGGATGAATCCAAGAAAGCCGTGTGGAGTAATATAGATTGTGAGGCCGGCTTATACATTGACTAAAAGAAAGATCTCGACATGATAATTTTATTTTAAGTCTATGATTTAGTGATTTACTTTTGACCTACTTGATGATTCATGATTTTGTTTTTATATATTATCTTGCTTGGTCTTGCTTGATGATTCTTGATTAAATAACAAATAAAACCTTAATAAAAGGATAATCAGTCCACTGATAGTTGATTTCATGCATGGTTTAATTTTACCTTGATTGTATAGGTTTAACTTTACCTTCCTGCAATCACATAAAATCAATTGTTGGGTGTAGACTAATGAGTCAGTTCACTGATAGATTGATTTCTCGCATAGATTTAACTTCATCTTGATTGTATAGGTTCAACTTTACCTTCCTACAATCACTTGAAATCAATTAATTGGTACTGACAATGGCAAAAGACACGACATTATTCAGACCCATTGAGTTATATAAAAAAAAATTCAATGTTTTCTACATTGAACCAGTGAGCAAAGAAAATACGATTCCTTTCAGATTTTTGAAAAATCGCCTAAAAACATTATGAATACATATACCCATATTTTCTACTGATTTATTCTATGCTAAGGATCAGTATGAAAGAGGCATAAAGCCATGGTAACTAGTATGGTTCACCACGAAATAAACACTTATGGCATGACCAGATTAGCCATCTTGATCCAAAACGTGATGAAAAATTAATTAAGGCACAAAAGTGATCCCATAAAATCTCACAATGTGTTATAAGTACACAAAAGGGAAAATCACTAAAATAAATAAGGCTCCACTGTCCTAAGCACTACGAAATTATGAGTATGTTCATGAGGGGGAGAGAGGACTAAAACCCACAGTCCATGATCATATCATAAATTCAGATTCCATGGTTTACAACCATAATATACACGGCTGGAAAGCTTTAAAGCTCTCACTAATGGTACATCACCCACGTCCAGCCTAAAGCTTAAGGACATTATGTATATAAATATTGATTTACATCAGGCCATACATGTAAGCATAGACATTCCCACCTCTGAATGATTAAGGGTCATAAACCAGACATATACACAAACCATCTTAAGAAAATACGAATATTCCACCACATATATGTGTGCCATTTAAGATGGAACCTCAGATGAGGATTGAGAATATATAATAGATAAATAAGAATTCCTCCACGAAACTATAATGTATCTTGTGCCAAACATGGATGATTTAATCAAGTGGCCAAGAACACATATTACAAAAGATAGTAATCTGATTATCCAACTTTGAAAGGAGAAAGTTATCAGGCTGATAAAGAGTAAAGAGTAAAAGAGAAATATAATAGTATCAACCATAGTTGTCTTGGCAAGATCCCAGACCAAAGATTATGATCTAGACGTTCTAAGAGAATATGATCAAAAGATATAAAAGCTAGCAGAAATATATGCCAGACACACTGACCTGAAAAGAAAAAAAATGACTATGTCATACCAGCTTAAGCACCACGAATTTGATGTCTAAGAGACACAATCAAGTTGCTACAATGTCTATTAGAGATAGACAAATAAGTTCCAAATAATAAGGAACCTCGGAAAGTAATGAAAGATGCTCAGAATCGTACAAATCGGAGTTCATAAGAGAAACCAGTTCAGACAGAGAAATAAGGTTGCGCAACCACACATCTAAGGTACCAGACCATGTAGTTTGGGACGCCAAACTGCAAGGTATAAAGGTCTTGGATAATAAGATCTCAAAATCTAATTAGATCATGTCTGGAACAGTATGAAATTGAAGATAAAGAGTGTTAACACCAAAGATGTATTTACATACATAAGAGCTCATAAAAGATTGTAGTACTTGGGATTTGAAGGATATAACCTGAGGATCATGAACCCACGTAGAGTACTCATAAAACCTATATAGGGACGTGGGGTGTTCAAAGAATTCAAAGTAATTATAAAACAGATGGGCGTAGTAACCATGTACATACAGAAAAGCCATCTAAGAAAGAAACCAGTGAATGGATCTTGTGAGATAAGAAATTCCGTGAGATTAAAGGACATGACCACATGGTATAGTGTGTCCATGTTCCTTCTAAATAACGTTCAAGTATAGCTTGATTACACAAGGATACTCACAAGGACCAATGAACAATTTATAAAGAGATATGCTCCTATATGGTGGATGCTACTACAGAAAATCAAGTTTGATTTTGTCTGGATATTTACTAAAGAAATAATGGTGTAGTAAGCAGCAAATGGATCACTGGATAAAGGTATCAACGTACCATAGAAATATGAGAAAGAAATTCTCATAGAACAAGTTTTGTTCCTAAGTTGTTTATGGATTTTAATATACAGTAGCTGTAAGTAATATAAAAGACTAAGTATTTACTTAGTGCAGTCAGTCCATACAGAAAATATTATAATTCCTTGTGATCATAATAAAGAACAACTGAGAGAAAAAGGTTTAATGGTTCAAAGGTTCAATGATACAAGTTATCGATTGATTAAACAGGCTATGTTTTACATATGGAAAGTCTGTAGAAAAATCATAGCAGTGTGTGTGTGTATGATTAAGTCAGCACGCCTAAGTGAGAACCATAAACCAGGATAGTGACCAGAAGGATGTCTGGTCGTGGCTTAATGATTATAAGCATTCCTAAAGCAAGAAAAGATCGATAACCATGTACAAAGGACATGAGTGTATGACTGCGAATTCATTGTGTGATGAGTTTCATTGCAGCAAGTAATTATTGATGGTATGACCTTAGACACTCATGATTATGAACGAATATAGACAAGGTCTATAGCTCAACATGGATCGACAAAAGAAAATAAAGAATGATTGGTTACAATGGATAAAGCCATTGGCACATACGAAGAGATATAAGTCCGAATGAACGAAAGATATGAAGTAAAGTTGTTCGTATGTGTTCTGGGTCTATGACTCAATATATATTGAATGTCCACATTTTGGGAAAGCCATATAACCAAAGAGAATCCGTGGGACATGAAAAAGGACCTGCAAGTAAAGTTTTATTGCAGATTATAAAGTCCATCCGAGCACCGTTTGAAGCACCATCAGTTCAACCAAGACATGGAGTGATCAGCAGCAAAGATGTACATCCTGACCACATCTTAATGGAGTTCCAAAAGACATACCAACGTCCAAGACTTACAAGTTCATTCAAGGAGAATCTAGCTGATCATCTTCACCAAGTCATAGGCAACTTCAACGTTCAAGAAGACTCGGATACCAGATGGGAATGCGTCTACTACAGTGATGCATTCATCTGAGGGAGTTCATGTGTTGTACTCTTTTTCCTGTCCTTTGTTTCCCATTTTGCCACATTGGTTTTGAGGTTTTTCAGGAGAGGTTTTAATGAGGCAACATTAAGCATGCAACGAACCTGTACCGGATGTGTCGATCAAGGGGGAGTGTTATAAACCAAATGATGATCGACCATGGACCAGCCCGTACTGCAGGCCCAATCCGGGACATGATAAAGACAACCAGAGACTATGTGTTTATCTAGTATATATTCTATGTATATCTATAACATAGTGTTTATCCTTATCCTTATCTTGTTAGGATAAACATGACCTTATGACGGTCTAATACCTTGTATATATATGGACCTTCTGGTCGACAGTAATGAGAACAGAAGTATTTTCCCCAACACTTCATTCACAACATATCACGTAATGTCAAGTATTTTATCATTAATAGTCTATATTATTTTTTCACCGATTTAATTATTTAATCTCTTTTTCTTATCTGCTGTAGAAAAGTTTAAACACTCGATAAATCTGCTTAGTGATTATCCATTTATTAATAATAATAATCATAAACCTTCTCCACTGATATAATCTTTTCTTTTGCTAAACGTATTTAATTATCAGTTTGGATTTCAAATAATTTTCTGTATTTTCTCAACTTACAAGCTAGAGCACCACGAAAGGGCTTGGAGCATGCCATCTCATGCAATCGAAGATCTCTTTACTTCTCTCAGTATTCATATCAAACGATCTGAATATGAACAAGCCGTCAAGGTCGCTGATCAAGGTATTCTACATCGATCCTTCCTCCATAATTCTTGATCTTATAGCGGTGAAACTGAGATTGTGATATTGTTTTCAGTCTTGGCGATTGCACCTGCCGATGAGGACGCAATCCGATGCAAAGTTGTGGCTCTTGTGAAAGACAATAAGATCGATGATGCTCTCTCTGTCATTCACTCCTTCCATAAGCTTCCCATCGATCTAGGGTTTCATAAGGCAGTCTAATCGAACTACATTTCATCTCAACAGTGTGTTTACTGTAAAGCTCTAATGGCTTCTCTATTGTTTTGACTTGTTGTTCTCTTAAATAGGCAGAGGTCAATTTCGTGGCGGGTTTGGTTTCAGCTTGTAAATCTTCTCAAGTGCAAGGAGCATTGGAGTCTAGGAGGATAAAGCCAACTAGTAGCTTTGAGTTGGCTTTTAACACTGCTTGCTCTTTCATTGAAAACTGTAACTATGCTGATGCAGAACAACTTTTGCTCGCTGCTAAGGGGTACTTAACACTATATAATCTTCTCTAACGTACTATATATACGATAAGAGTAATTAATTTTGTTAATCAGTTGTTAATACTGAACATCATGCTTTTGATCAATCACATCATTCTAGTACGTAGGGATGTATAAACTATTTTCTTTCTATGTTATCAACAATTTAAGTACATTATTCATTTGACTACTGATTTTGCAAGTTTTTTTTTACAATGTACATCAGTTCCTGATTTACAATATTGTTGGTTTGAGGCAGAATTGGTCATGAAACCCTCAGGGATGAAGGTTTTGTTGATGAGGATATTGAGACAGAGCTTGCCCCAATTGCTGTACAATTAGCATATGTCCAACAGGTATTTTTTTACCCTTAACCTTTTGTCTGGATATCTTCCTGTCTTTAATAACGTAGTTTTTTTTTTCATCAGGTAATTGGACAAACTCAAGAATCCACCAGCTCTTATGTAGACATTATTAAAAGAAACCTGGCCGATGAACCGTCACTTGCTGTTGCTGTGAACAACCTTATTGCCTTGAAATGTTACAAAGATATTTCTGATAGCTTGGGGAAGCTTGATCAACTCAAAGAAAAAGACTCACAAACCTTTCAGCTTTCTCAAACACTTGACGCAAAACTTTCACAGAAACATAAGGAAGCTATATATTCTAATCGCGTCCTTCTTCTCCTCCATACAAATAAAATTGATCAGGTACTTTCAGCGAATTTGGGGGGTTAAAAATATTTTTAAGAACTTTTGTAATATTTTTTTTTCCCATAATTTGGAGGCCTAAACTCATGTAAATAGCCTCAAAAACATTTGAATGCCAAAACTATTTTTAACTTAGAATATATAGTTTGTACTTCTTTTTTCCTTGTTTGCTTATTTTGGCTTTAACCAGTTAAGAGAATCTTTAACACAGGCACGACAACTTTGTACTACACTGCCGAGCCTGCTTCCTGAGAGTGTTGTTCCTACATTGCTTCAAGCTGCTGTTTTGGTGAGAGAGAACAAGGCTGCCAAAGCCGAAGAACTTCTTGGACAGTGTGCTGAAAAGTTTCCGGAAAATTCTAAGTTGGTTCTCTTGGTCAGGTCGCAAATTGCTGCTTCTGCCAACCATCCTCATGTAGCAGCAGAGTCCCTGTCCAGAATAACTGATATTCAGCATTTTCCAGCAACTGTTGCCACCATCGTTGCCCTCAAAGAGCGAGCTGGGGACAATGATGGTGCTGCTGCTGTTCTTGACTCAGCAATTAAGTGGTGGTCAAATTTAAAGACTGAGAACAACAGTAAGCAGCTTAGCATATTGATGCCGGAGGCTGCTTCCTTCAAGCTAAGACATGGTCAAGAAGAGGATGCTTCACGGCTGTACGAGGAGATTGTGAAAAAACATAAAAGCATAGATGCTCTGGTTGGTCTTGTGACTACACTTGCTCGTGTCGATGTTGAGAAAGCAGAAAGTTACGAGAAACAGTTAAAGCCGTTACCAGGGTTGAAGGCTGTTGATGTGGATAACCTAGAGAAGACGTCTGGTGCAAAACCCATGGAAGGCACTGCGGCTATGCAGGAAGAATTGAAGAGAAAAGACAAGGCAAAGAGGACAAGGAAGAGGAAACCAAGGTATCCCAAAGGATTTGATTCGGCAAACCCGGGTCCACGTCCGGACCCTGAAAGGTGGCTTCCGAGGAGGGAGAGGTCAAGTTATAGGCCCAAGAGAAAGGACAAGCGAGCAGCTCAAATCCTTGGCTCGCAAGGTGCAGTGACCAAGCAAGAAAAGCAAGAAGCAGCTCCTGCAACTTCAAAGTCAAACCAATCGGCCATTAAGAGTGCAGCCGCCAAAAGGAAGTCTAGGAAATGAACGAAACAACTTTTATTTATTTATTTATATCAAGTTTTGGTTGTCTTCGACCCATTTAAGACAAATTGTGTTACATGATTTTAACCAGTTTCATAACTACACAACGTGAAACTGACAGGATGAATCATCATCTAGTTGTCATATGATATTACGAGATATTTAAAACTCATCTAAAAGAACTCGATTACGTCCAATGTTAAATTTGATTGTAGTAAAAAAATATACAATCTTAATCAGATGTGTCGTTTCTACCAAAAAAAATCTATATACAATACATGTAAAAGAGGCTATATTTATTATCCTAAACAACATGCACTACAAGAAAACATCAAGGATTCTGAGGGAAAAAATCGTCGGAATTTCGTCGGAATATCGTTATTCCGACGCAATTCCGACGAAATACGTCGTCGGAAATAATTCCTCGGAATTTCTTTTTTCCTCTGAAATCCCTCGGAATTTTCCGACGGAATTCCGAGGAAATAAATTTCCGAGGAAATTCCGAGGATCCCTTGTTTGTCGGAAAAGTCCTCGGAATATACCGAGGTAGAACTTCGTCGGGATAATTCCTCGGAAGTTCATCGATCGATGCGTGTTTGGACATATATACATCGATCGATAGGAGTATACCGACGGACTTTTTCCTCGGTTTATTCCGAGGAACTGTTCCCTCGGTATATTCCGAGGGATCCGTTCCTCGGAATTTTCCGAGGGAGTTGTCCCTCGGAAAATTCCGAGGGAAATGTCCCTCGCTATATTTTTTAAAAAAACGGATCGATCGATGCGTTTTTGTTCAAAAACGCATCGATCGATGTAGTGAAAAATATAATTAATTTCCTCGAAATGTAAAAAATATTAATTTTTTTGAAAAAATAAAATTTCTGAAATTTAAATTCGAAAATATGAAATTAAAAGTAAAATTGAAATCATACTAATTAATATTCAAAGTTTCACAAATAAAAATAAAACATTCCGAGATTGGGGAAAAAAAAACTACGGGTCTGGCACGTCCGGGAACACCTCGTTCGGGTACATCCTCTGCATCATCTCCATCATTTGCTGGTTCAGCCTCCTCTGTGCCTCATAGCCCGCCTGTTGAGCCGCCATCTGGGTCTCCAACAAAGATATTCGATCATCTTTGTCCTTCAACTGAGCCGTAAGTACTTCTGGATCAACAAAGGGCGGTGGTGCAGAAGAAGGAGGAACCGACCGGGTGCGACGACCCAAACCGAACAAACGTCCCTTCTTCTTTGGAACCGACTGAATAGAAAAAAGCCAAATTTAGAAATTTAAACCAAGAAATAAATGAATTGAACTTAAAAAAAAAAGAACTTACGGATTCAACGATTTCGTTGATTCGAAACCGGGACAAGTTGGTCGAAGCCGTCGAAGCGTCATCCTCGGTTTGAAGCTGAGACACTTCGTCTACCACCTGAGTTTGGACCAGGTCGACCACGTCCCTCACAAGACCGTCATCAATCTGGCCGGTCTTCTTGTTGGTATACGCCCTCCTCATTAGGGCGAGATCATCGACCGGCTCGCCATCATTTTCTTCCGCCTTGAAAAAAAACATAAAATTAAAGAAACATTAGAAATTAGAAGAAATGCACAATAAATTTAAATTCTGAAACTCAAATAATTGAAGAAAAAGCGGTTGAACTTACCATGCGATCTCCGAGAGTGGCAATAGATTGAGCACCCAAGTTATGCTTGTAGATGCCCTTCCCTTTACGGTCGCTCCTGCGGTTGGTGGAGTTGGTGGAAGAAGTTTCTTTCGTCTCCTCCTTATCCCAATGCGCACACAACTCCTTCCAGACCGTATCGTTCATCGACTTTGGGACCTTTTAATTAAAAAAAAAGAAAAAGTTTAATAAATTAAAAAATAGTTTAATAAATTAAAAAATTGTTTAATAAATTAAATCGAACCTTATTGATTTCTCACTTCTTCTTCCACTCGTGGATCTGCTTCCCATAGTTGTCCATTACTTTATGGACGAAGTGGTGATAGATAAAGAGCGTCTCATCGGAATTCCAGTTGAACTCTTGCTGAAAAAAAAACACAATTAGTAGAAAATTTATATTAAAGATTAAAAATATAAGTAAAAATTAGAATACTTACCGCAAACTGACGAAACCACAGAACCTGCTTGTCGGTTGGGAAGTGAGTGAAAGTCGGATGTCCACTGTCGAGGGCCGAGTACATCATACGGTTGATCCATGCGCTGATCCCGTTCCCGGATCGGTTGAACCTTATTAAAAGAACAAACGGTTAATAATGAATCCAAATTTAAAGAAAAAAAATGTTTAATTACCATGTTTGACCCCGTCCATGTGGATACGGAGTGAGATACGGAAGATGGTCACGACCGGGCTGTTGAACCAACTCCGCAACCCTCATCACTCCCGGAGGACCCGGAGGAACAGGAGCGGATGCAGCAGCGGGAGCGAGAGGAGCATGAGCGGGTGCAGCAGAGGGAGATGTATGGTTGGAGCTGTGGGGCGAAGGGGAATCCTGAAAATGGCTGGAATCCCGAGACTGGCTCCCCGTACCACCACGACCACGACGCTGTCGAGGCCGGGTCTGATCATCATGAGACCTGTAAATTAAAAAAAATATATTTAATAAATACAGAAATATATAAATTAATTTTTTTATTAAAAAAAAATCCTAAATAATTTAATCACAGAAAAAAATTTATATATATTAAATTTTTTTAATAAATATATAAAATAGTTCTAATAAACAAAAATAGTTTTAATAAATAAAAATTGTTTAATAATTACAAAAATAGTTTTAATAATATATATATATATATGAAAAATATTTTTAATCCCAAATAATAGTATTTAATCACAAAAAAGTTTTATAGATATTTAAAATGTTTTGTAAAATCCAAAAAATCGAATTTATATAGAATTTTTTTTTGTAAAATCCAAAAAATCGAATTTATATAGAAAATCGTTTTGTAAAATACAAAAATCGATTTTATATACAAAAATCGATTTTATAAATACAAAAAATAAAAAATTAAAAAAAATTCTAAATCAATTCAACAAAACAAATTATTCAACCAAATCACAATTCTAAACCTATTATACAACCAAATCACAATCCTAACCAATCACCCTAACAAAAATCTATCAAAACTACACAAAAACCTAACAAATAGAACCTAAGAGAGTGGGATAGGGTCCTTACATGATTTGTGTAAGAGAAGAGGGAGATCGCCGGAGATATCGTCGGAGAGGGGTTTCGCCGGAGAGGAGGGAGAGGAGGCACAGAGGAAGAAGAGAGAAATGGGGAAGAAGAAGAGGCTCGTGGTTATAAAACCTAGGGTCCGACGGACATTATCCGTCGGAATTCCGTCGGAATTCTAATTTCAATTTTCGCGAAATATTTGCCCGGTAAAATGAAAATATTCCGAGGAAATTCCGACGGATAGTAAAATATCCGTCGGAATTTCTTCGGAATATTCCGAGGAAATACCGAGGAACTAGTGTTTGGGGTTTCAAAACATCAATTTTTTTTGCCGTATTTCATTTCTTATACAATTGTAATGCATACCATTGAGGATTCTTTGTATACATGAGCATAAACCATGAAATAATAAATTTCAAAACTAATTGAAAGTATTCCCTTTACCGTTCGTTAAAAGGTATAAGTGTTTCTCTTATGTTGCGAGATTTCGTTCATACAATCGGAAAAGTGTTAATTATACGGTAAGGAACAAATTTTTGACTTCATAATGAACGTAAGACACTTAATAAGGGTTATATAGGTGTTATTCAAACGGCAAAACGTTGTTTTCGGTTTAAAAACCCTATTTCCTCGGAATTTCCTCGGATTATTCCAAGGGAACTCCGAGGAAACCCTCTTCTTCCTCGAAATTTCCTCGGAATATTCCGAGGAAATTCCGACGAACTAGTGTTTGGGGTTTCAAAACGTAATTTTTTTGAACAAAAACAAATCGATCGATTACTAAGATGGCCCGGGCCGTAAGATTGTGATCGATCGATGAGAGTATCCCATCGATCTATCGACAATCTGAATTGTTCCTCGGAATTTCCTCGGAAATCTTGTATGTTTTTTTAAAAATGCATCGATCGATGCGTTATAGAACAAAAACGCATCGATCGATTACTAGGATTTACGGGGCCGTAAGATTGTGATCGATCGATGAGAGTAACCCATCGATCTATCGACAATCTGAATTGTTCCTCGGAATTTCATCGGAAAATCTTGTATGTTTTTTTAAAAATGCATCGATCGATGCGTTATAGAACAAAAACGCATCGATCGATTACTAGGATTTACGGGGCCGTAAGATTGTGATCGATCGATGAGAGTAACCCATCGATCTATCGACAATCTGAATTGTTCCTCGGCATTTCGTCGGAAAATCTTGTATGTTTTTTTAAAAATGCATCGATCGATGCATTATAGAACACAAACGCATCGATCGATTACAAGGATGGACCGGGCCGTTAGATTGTGATCGATCGATGAGAGTATCCCATCGATCGATCGACAATCTGAATTGTTCCTCGGAATTTCCTCGGAAAATCTTGTATGTTTTTTAAAAACGCATCGATCGATGCGTTATAGAACAAAAACGCATCGATCGATTACTAGGATTTACGGGGCCGTAAGATTGTGATCGATCGATGAGAGTAACCCATCGATCTATCGACAATCTGAATTGTTCCTCGGCATTTCGTCGGAAATCTTGTATGTTTTTTTAAAAATGCATCGATCGATGCATTATAGAACACAAACGCATCGATCGATTACAAGGATGGACCGGGCCGTTAGATTGTGATCGATCGATGAGAGTATCCCATCGATCGATCGACAATCTGAATTGTTCCTCGGAATTTCCTCGGAAAATCTTGTATGTTTTTTTAAAACGCATCGATCGATGCGTTATAGAACAAAAACGCATCGATCGATTACCAAGATGGCCCGGGCCGTAAGAATGTGATCGATCGATGCGTTATAGAAACAAAACGCATCGATCGATGCGTGTTCGGAAAACAGAATTATAAGGCAAAACCCGACCTTTTTTGGATCTAAACCTTAGAACTCTCATCCCCTCCGATTTCCCCTATAATTCGCCCCCCCTTTCTCTCTCTATAATCATCCGATTTGAACAATTTTGGGCTCTATTCCACTTGATTTTTCGAGCTCTACCTGATTCCTACACTCGTCTTCACCCTAAGACAGGTATACTCCGCGAATCTCCACATTCTGAAATCGTGTTCTTGAGCAATATTTGGGTTTTGTGAATTTCTTATTTCCTTGTTGATTCCTTGATCAAATATGCATGAAACAGATGTTTAAACACGGAATAGAACACAATTGTCTGTGATCAACGAGTTTGGAACACAATTGAGATGATTTAGGGATTGAGAATTTTTTTCAATTTCGTTTTTTTTTATCACAACTCGATTTCGCCTTTCATTTTCATGTTGCTTTGAGTTCTTAATTGATTATAACCATGTTGAGAGCAATGATTCTATTTTGTAGAGAATGAAGCGCACGAAAACATCAGCAAAGAAGAACACACAAGAAGAGGGTTCGTCTCAGCGAGAGACGCAAAGGCCAAAGAAGTGGGATAAGTCTGATACGACCCACTATAACAACATGAAGAAGGTAGCCGTTCCGGCTACACAACTAGCATGTCCTGAGACGATGACAATATTGGGAATCAAAGCAGACATTGAAGGACTGTTCCAGAACATGGGTCTAGGCCAACTATGCAACCTCAAGGAACCCACTTATCCGGAGTTGGTACGCCAGTTCATAGCATCTGCATACGTCACCCGTCCCGATGATAGCCATCAGGAAGGTTTTCTGGCATTCGTAGTGCAGAAAGTATACTATGAGGTATCTTTCACAGACCTCTGCGGACTATTTGGATTGAGTGCGGGGGAGAGGACATATGGTCTTTATTGGACTTCAGAGCTGTTGAACTTCTGGGAAACGATTGGCACAGGGGTTTATAGATCTTCTCAGGCAAAGGAGTCACTTATCCGGAGCCCAGTACTGAGATATGCGACACGCCTCATTGGCTCATTGCTATACGGGACAACCACAGCCGCATCAGTCACGCAATGGGAGTTGTGCCTCCTGTACCAAGGTGTGAGGCATTTGCTACCGGCATTTGGAAACTCTACATTCCCACCTGCTACTGCCTTCAACATGGGAGCGGTGCTGGCCGCAAACTTAGCAGGATACAAGGGGAAAGTAACCAAATCCAAGAGCAATGCATGTGGATTTGGTGCAGTGATTACTCGGATCCTTAGACATGTGGGTGTAGACTGTGAGAACCACCAGGTAGCACTGGACAGATCGAACAACATTGCTTGGAACTACCTGGATGTCATTTCTCTAGTAAGTAAGGAGTTCATAGCTGGTCCCCACTCGAGGATCGATCGGGATGGTCCTTACGTCTACGTATTCCAGGACCGAGCGAAGAAAACACTCTACTGCCACCTGCCTCAGATCGGCCTGACTGCTCTACTTTCAGAGGCTGCAGTTGAGTTTCTACCCCCTGCTACCGCACTAGTAGACAAGCCATCCTTCTTCACGCCAAAATATCAGACCAAAGGCAAGGGCGTGGTTGATGAAGAAGGACAAGATGAGGCTGCACAAGCCATTCCAGATGATTCACAACCCCATCAGCTACTCCCATCAGACTCCAGCCAGTACAAGCTGCAAGAGCTTCCACCGAACGCCACTTCGCGCCAGCAACAACATTGGAGAGATCAGAGCATAAAGACAAACAACGACATGCTACACAAGATCTGGGCTGCCATTTCACGTATCAGGCCGTGTCGTTGCCAAAAGGATGATGTAGTTCATCGGGACAACTCTCCATCCAGCTCTGGTTCGGGTTCGAGTGGTACACACATGGTAAGAAAGAGGTCCAAGAGACCCAACGATGCAGGAACATCTGGAGCAGGAGACGAGGAGTAGGAGCTATCACCGGCTATTTTATTTTCTTTTCTATTCTAACGTTTTATGGTCTTATTTTCTGTTAATTTTGAACTGAGTTTTTTTTTAGGTTTCTTAATTATGAGTTCGTATTTCTTTTACATGGTTTCTTTGTTTTATTTGGTTGTGTTTTGTGTAGCTTTTAATTCGTATTCAGCTTTGCCTTGCTAGATAAACCAAATAACTATTATCCAAGGAAAGAGGTTATATCAAGTGTTCCTCGGAATTTCCTCGGTATTTCTTAAAAAAAAAAAAAATAAGTTCAATGGTAGTCTGTTTCCGAGTCATCATCACCAGATGAATCTGAATCTGGATCTTGGTGAAACTCTCCAATTACTGGTTCATCCTCTACGTGAACGACGGCTTCCTCTCCAAAGTCGGTTAAATCGACTACAAGGCCAACTCCAGCTAAATCTTCTGCTGCACTACAGTTGCCGGATGTGCTTGGTTGTAGTGGGTCTTCCAGCTCAGAACTTCCCTGAACTCGGCCTCTCGGGTTGAGTCTTGTAACAGTAACCCATGGATCATCTCTGTTCCTTACCCGGGGGTACTTGATATAACAAACCTGTAACATTTAGAAAATTATAAATTAATACACATGATGATGAATCATTCTGAATAATTAACATTTAATTACCTGATCGGCCTGGGAAGCAAGAATGAAAGGATCATAATATTGCAGCTTTCGCCTCGAATTTACTGATATAACACCAAATGCATCTGTTCTCACACCTCGATCTGGGGTGTTGTCGTGCCAATCACAATAGAAAACAGTACAGCGCAATCCAACCATGCCCAAATACTTGATTTCCAAAATCTCATGTATGTGTCCGTAGTATACATCATCTCCTGATGCAGAACAAACGCCAGCATCATAAGTCGTACTCGAACGTCTCCTCTTCTGAGTTGTGAATGCATATCCTCGAGTACAAAATCTCGGATATGACTTCACAACAAAGTTTGGTCCAACGACCATCTCACGTATCCAATCGTCAAATGTTTCACCTCTGGCCAAACCAGCAGACACCTATTAATAGCACATATATATATATATATTATATCAATAAATGTGAATTAGTATAAATATGTGATAAAATATATTTTAATTTGTTTAAAGCACTCACATAAGTAAACATCCATCCAGTAAATTCTCTCTGCTTCATTTCTTCTAGTTCGTCCTCTGTGGCGTATCTATACTCGAACCGCTTTTCTGCCATGAAAATCCTGTATATGATGACAATAATGTAATTAATTAAGATTTAAATTTCAACTTGTTAAAATAAAAATTTGTAAGCTCATTTCTTTACCTCTCATATTGAAGAACGTCTTCGCAGTTGGTGAGCAAATATGTTTGCAAATGACTGCGCTCCTGCTCAGTAAGTCGACGGTCCTTTGGTTTTCCGCTAAGTCGTCCAACGTCTGTGAAAATGTCTGGAACCGTAACATGATATGTTGCCCGTTCGCCTCTATCATCATGCCGAGCAGGTCTTCTGTTTTTGGTCTGAACTTCTGCTGGAAAGTAGTACTCGGCAAAGTTTGAAGTTTCTTCATTGATCATCTGTGCGACTATAGAACCTTCCACCCTACTTAAATTTTTCACCATCTTCTTCAAATGGAACATATACCGCTCATACAGATACATCCATCTATACTGCACAGGACCACCAAGTTCCAATTCTCTTGCCAGGTGAATAACAAGATGCTCCATAACATCAAAAAATGAGGGAGGAAATATCTTCTCAAGGTTGCACTGAATCACGGCTATGTTAGTCTTCAAATTTTCAATACCTTCAAGAGTCACTGATCTCGTGCATAAATCGCGGAAGAAACCACTTATCCCTGCAATTGCTTCATGAACATTTCGTGGTAATATTTCCTTGAAGGCGAACGGAAGGAGGCGCTGCATCATTACATGGCAATCGTGGCTTTTCAAGCCAGTAAACTTTCCTTCCTTTCTGTCGATACAGTTACGCAAATTTGATGCGTAACCGTCTGGAAATTCCACATCGTTTGAAATCCAATCAAAGAACGCATCTTTTCCCGCTGCATCAAGTCGGTATATGGGAAAAGGAGCCCTACCATTCTCATCAACATGAAGTTCTGAACGAGCACATATATCGACTAAATCCAGTCTTGACTTCAAATTATCCTTTGTTTTACCTTGAACATTAAGGATCGTGTTCATGAGATTGTCAAAAAAGTTCTTCTCAATATGCATGACATCTAAATTATGCCTTAGCAGATGATCCTCCCAGTATGGCAGATCCCAGAAAATACTTTTTTTGTGCCAGTTATGTAGTTCTCCAACAGCATCTACCGGAAAACGCTCATGTCCACCGACTTCTGGCGTCCTTTCTGCACCAAAATCTCTTAGTTGTATCTTCAAATCTTTCCCACAAATTTCCGGAGGTGGACTGTCAAACACCCTCTTGTTCTTCGTAAACAAATTCCTACTCCTACGATATGGATGATCAGGTGGTAGGAATCTCCTGTGACAGTCAAACCAACACGTTTTCCTTCCGTGCTTTAGTTGGAAAGCATCAGTGTTATCTTGACAATATGGACATGATAGCCTTCCATGCGTTGTCCATCCAGACAACATACCATATGCTGGAAAATCACTTATTGTCCACATTAGTACTGCCCGCATTTGAAAGTTTTCTTTACACGAAACATCGTATGTTTCAGCACCTTGAGCCCATAGTTGTTGCAACTCATATATTAGTGGCTGAAGAAACACATCAAGTGATCTCTTAGGATGCTCTGGTCCGGGAACGAGAATCGAGAGAAACAAAAACTCTCGTCGCAAGCACAAGTTTGGGGGAGGTTGTATGGTGTAAGAATGACGGGCCATAGAGAATACTGTCTTCCACTCTTGCCAAACGGACTGAAACCATCAGTACATAATCCAAGGTAGACATTTCTTCTCTCATACGCAAAGTCGGGATACTTTGATTGGAAATGCTTCCACGCTTTTGCATCTGAAGGATGTCTGATCTCACCATCTGTTGAGTGCTCCGCATGCCATCTCATTGGTTGCGCTGTGCGTTCAGACAGATACAACCTCTGCAACCTTTCCGTCAAAGGTAAATACCACATCCTTTTATATGGCACTGGAACTCTTCCAATTGTATCTTTATAACGAGGCTTTCCACAAAATTTGCATGTAACCCGCTGTTCATCCACCCTCCAATAAATCATGCAGTTGTCGCTGCATACATCTATTACCTGATACGATAAACCAAGACCAGCTACGAGTTTCTGAACCTCGTAGTATGAACCAGGAGCTACATTATCCTCGGGTAGAATACCTTTTACAAAATCAGCAATCGCATCCACACAGTCTTCAGCCAAATTATAATCTGTTTTAATGCCCATCAATCTTGTAGCAGATGATAAAGCTGAATGACCATCTCTGCAACCTTCGTACAATGGTTGCTTTCCAGCATCCAACATATCATAAAATCTCCTAGCTTCTGCATTGGGTAAATCTTCCCCTCTAAAATGATCATTTACCATCTGCTCAGTACCTACACCATAATCTACATCCGTTCTAATTGGTTCTTCTAATCTAACCGCTGGCTGAGGTTCACTAGTACTACCATGTTCATAATCAGTTTCCCCATGATGATACCAAATTTTGTAACTTCGTGTAAACCCACTCAAATATAGATGAGTCCAAACATCCCACTCTTTAATAACCTTTCTATTTTTACAATTAGAGCAAGGACATCTTAACATACCTGTTTTTGCTTCCGGTTGTCGGTGAACTAACCCCATGAATTCAGTTATACCTCGTTGGTATTCTTCCGTAAGCAATCTCGTGTTCGGATCCAAATGAGGTCGATCGATCCAAGAACGAAAATAATTGAAGAAGACATATTTTTTTATGAATCAAATTCGTGTGTAAATAGAGTAAGAGGGAGGATGAAGATATGAAGTGAATGAAGAGGAAGAGGAGTGCTTGTATTTATAGTTTAAATCCTGCCGACATACCGAGGAAATTCCGACGGAATTCCGACGGACAAAACTAGTTCGTCGGAATTTCCTCGGAATTTTGTAAAATCCCCCAACGGCTCTCCAACGGCTATAATATTTCCTCGGAATTCATCGGTTTTTTTCCGAGGAACAGAGTTTTCCTCGGAATTTCCTCGGAATATTCCGACGGACTGTAGTTTCCTCCTCCTCGGAATCCCGTCGGTATATTCCGAGGAAATTCCGAGGAAACCCAATTTTGTGTTTCCTCGGAATTTCCTCGGAAATTCCCGATATATTCCGAGGATTTCATTTTCCGTCGGAATGTCCGTCAGAATATCGCTGTTTTCTTGTAGTGATGGA